>NC_047653.1:8573457-8738075 GCF_902201215.1 Prunus dulcis | reverse complement strand
TTTGTTGTTCATCATTTAAGGGTTGCCACCCAATATGGATTCATCATCCAAGAGAATGATTTTAGGGTTGCCACCCAACAAGAATTAATTGACAGGATCTATGTACCTGTGAAAATGTCTCCTCTTGTATTTTTGCTCCTGCAATTTTTCTTCTGCAACAATTTTCTTCTTCCGTCGTCTTCTCCTTCTTTTCTGTCCTCCTTTCTCTTCTTTTTAATGCAGAATATTTATATTAAAAATTGAATAACCAACTCCCCCAAAAATAGGAGCCACTAAACTCTCTTAAATGTTTTCATTGGTTGGAGACCCCCACCTTTTTCCAAACTTCCCCCCACCTTTTTCCAATCCCACGTTCCAATATTTTGTGATTTTTGTGATTTTTTTTATTCCAACACACCAAATGCTCATTCGTTCGCCTGCACGAGCCTAAACTGCACAAGGCACCAAATGCTCACTCTCTTGCATGAGCCAAAACTGCAAACTGAAAAAAAAAAAAAAAAATCTATCTTTGGGAAAGTATCTGTGCTCGATCAAGTTGGGCGTCCTCCTTACGTAAAGCCTAAGCGCTTGAGCGGGTAATCACCAAGTCGGAGAGATGGATCAAACCCAAGCGGTATAGGGAGTCTACGTTCTTCACTCGTCCTCCACTTACGTAAAGCCTAAGCGCTTGAGCGGGTTATCACCAAGTCGGAGAGATGGATCAAACCCAAGCGGTATAGGACGTCTACGTTCTTCACTCGTCCTCCACTTACGTAAAGCCTAAGCGCTTGAGCGGGTTATCACCAAGTCGGAGAGATGGATCAAACCCAAGCGGTATAGGACGTCTACGTTCTTCACTCGTCCTCCACTTACGTAAAGCCTAAGCGCTTGAGCGGGTTATCACCAAGTCGGAGAGATGGATCAAACCCAAGCGGTATAGGACGTCTACGTTCTTCACTCGTCCTCCACTTACGTAAAGCCTAAGCGCTTGAGCGGGTTATCACCAAATCGGAGAGATGGATCAAACCCAAGCGGTATAGGACGTCTACGTTCTTCACTCGTCCTCCACTTACGTAAAGCCTAAGCGCTTGAGCGGGTTATCACCAAGTCGGAGAGATGGATCAAACCCAAGCGGTATAGGACGTCTACGTTCTTCACTTTCTTTTGAAGCACCTAAAAAAAAAAAAAAGATGACGCAAACACAGCAACAGCATACCAATATTGAATTTAATATTGCATGGTGGGAGTGCACCCAAAATTAATAAATTTAAATAAATAAAAAAAAGGGACGACGCAAGCACAACAATAGTATGCCAATATTGAGTTTGATGTTGCATGGTGGGAATGCAAAAAAAAAAAAAAAGATGAAGAAGAAGAAGACGACGCCTGCACAAAGAAAGAATAACATGTCAAGGGTAGGTTCTTGTGGCTAGAAGAAAGAAGAAAAATAAAAAAAATTGACGTGGAATGATGAAATAAAGAGTGGATTCAGTCTTACCAACAAGTTTCTTGGTAGACCAAATTGAAGGAAAAGAAGCCAACTCTCACCACTTTGGTTGCTGAGAATTCAGATTATGCAAACTTCAAAGCTGTAAACCTTCCTGCCGACAAGAGTAGTCTTCTCTGTTCTATTGGGTCAATCTCAATATCCATGAGAGTATGCAATTTAAAAAAAGCCAAAGGCCATTAAAGCTCTTGGTGGTGCTAGGGTTTCTCATTCCTAGTTTAGGAAAATATTGAATTTTGTCGCACAAAATCTTCAAAATTGGATATTATTAAGTTAATAATATCACCCCCAAAAAAAAAAAATGGGGAAGCTCACGTTGGAAATAGAAAGCCAACGTTGGAAGCAAAGTGATTATTGGATATTATTAAGTTAATAATATCACCACACACACACCAAAAAAAAAAAGAAAAAAAAAGGAAAAAAAAAAGGGAAGCTCACGTTGGAAATAGAAAGCCAACGTTGGAAGCAAAGTGATTATTGGATATTATTTTAATAATATCATTCTCAAAAAAGAAAAAAAAGAAGTACTTCAAGCTGCACCTCCTACATGCGACAAGCACGTACCTACAGTGCATCAGGAAGTGGGGGCAATTTGTAGACAAAGAAATTTTGGTGAAATAAATTCCATTGGACCAAAAAATAATTAGGGTTCGGTGGATTGAATTGTGGGCCTCATAATTCGCACATGTGGCGTATGACTCATCAAAATCGAATTAGTTGTCAAAAATTGACACGTGGCGACATCCGACGGAGTGCATCAAACGGTTCAAGATGAAGACAAAATTAAAGGAAAGAATCTTCTGTGATTGACTTTGATTTAAATCAAATATTAATCAGGTCAATCAATTGAAGATAATCTGGTTAAATTGCCAGATTATGGGAATTGATTTAAATCAAATCAAAATCCCATAAAACAGGGTTTTAAATAGGGAAAGTTATTTAGGTCAAGCATCCTACAATAGCTTATAAATAGGAGGCCTCAAGACGAAAGAGGGGTCGGAGAAAAAACCTAGCACTCAGAAGAAACAGAAAACTCTCTGCATTCTTCACCCTACTTTGGAAGAGCCACCAAGCACAACAAATACGTGCCGGTTCCTTCACCATAGAAAAATCCCAAACACCAAACAAGCTTCGTGCTACCCGTTTGATCAAGATCAAGTCTCTACGACCCTTGTATCAAACACAAATTTTCTTTAAACACTTTGGAGATCGAATCAGAGGATTCAATACAGAGATTGTAACCCTAAATTTCATAAATACAAATATTATTTTGTACACGTGTTCTTGTCTTATTTATCGCAGGAAATTCGTGTTTACAATAACGTATCAATGTCTTTTGTTTTCTTTTTGGTTTTGTCCACGTGTTGTATGCCGACTTCTACGTACGTACATATAAAACTAGGTATCACTTGTCAAATCATCAATTTAACAAAATATCAAACTATTAACTTTATGAGAACGTGTAAATTTTGGTCAATTTTTATACGATAATATTGAAGAGTGTAAATTAATGAAATTAAAAATGGCTCATTTTGAAAATGACACCTTGCCAGGAAAGAATCCACATGGCTAGTTGAAGTACTTAATTAATATTGAACTCTTTCGCTCGATTCAAATTGTCTTGCAGTCAACTTGAGTAAATAAATAGACAAGAAGTTTCTGAGCAATCAACACAAAACTTCCTCGTCGCTGACTTCTATGAAACTTGCTCAACTTGTCATCCAACTACTGTTTAGTTAATAGGCCACTTCAGAAACTTCTCAATAATTTTAACCCTAATGAAAGATATTATAAAGAGCGCGAAGTATGGGAAAACTTTGAAAACTAGCCAAGTTATGGGCATGTTAAAGACTTTTAGCCCATCTTTCGATTTGAAAGATAGGCTAAAAGCCTTTCCATGTGTTGAGGAAAATATTATTTTTCCAAATTTCCCAGAGTATAGAGAGGTTTCGTGTTCACTTAGAAATTTGGGGGGATGAAGCATTGTCAATTAAACCTAAATAGTAAGGGAAGGTAGGGAATCACTTTTCTTAACAACGATAATGTACTCTAAATCAAACTAAGGGAGAGGAACTTGAACTAGGGTGTAAAGTGAAGGATTCACTGTCCCGGCCAACTAGCCTATCACGAACCAGTTTGTGCATCACAAGAACATAAAGGGAAGATTGTTCAATCTAGGCTTTAATTTTATAGAATAATACAGAATTAGAAATACAGTACAAGACTAACAGAACTCAGTTTACTGAACTGAAGTGGAGCATATAAATAATATATTAAATTACGAGATCCCGCAGGCAGATCTTAGTTTGAAAAAGATACGATCAAAATACCCTCAATGGCATAATCGTAATTTTGGTGAAAAGGGTTTGATAAAAATCTGATTCTCTCTCTCTCTCTCTCTTTCTCTCTCTCTCTCTCTCTCTCTCTCTCTTCCCCTCTCCCCCCTCCCCGCACAGTCTCTCCCTCTCCTTTCTCGCGACGGCAGCTACAGCCGGCCACCAATGCTGACAGGGCCGGTACCAAAATGACCGGGCCAGCGTCCTCTTCCAGCCCCAACCTTTCACCGCCTCGGTCCGTCGCCAGAAAAAGTTGTGAAAGGGCCGGTTTCTCGCTCGATTTTCGCCGGCTTTGTTCTCCGTCGTCCGATAACCATTTTTGGTGATCAAGGTATGAAAATTCATCCATTCTTCATAATCTAGCTAATGGTTGGGTAGGATTTCATCAATTTTGAGCGTATGTAGCTTGATTTTCGAATTGGATTTCGGCCAGTTTCGAGATAGCGATTCCGGCCACTTTCGGTCACTTTTTTGGGGTAGGTCCAAGAACAAAAGTAGTTCCAAATAAGGTGTTACACCTAGGGTAGGAGTCTTGAGTCGTGATTTTGAGTTTTTCCGGTAATGTGTTATCGCTTTGGACACCCACATGCTGTAGGCGCGTGTGGTGGCGCATGGGCACTGTAAAAAAGGGGCATTGTGTCCCTATGTGATCTCCAGGTTCTCATGAGCTCGTAGGGGTGCTCAGATTTCAATTTAGATACCATGTGAGCCCCGAACGGATTTCGTCTATTGTGCGTTATCTGGGTTCGATAGGTTTGAATTGTTGGATCATCTTGAATTTAATATATGATAATCTAGGCATCCTTAGGATCGTATAGGATTCGATGGATCGTAAAACGGAGTCCTAGATACTCCGAAAATGCCAACCCTAGGGCTAGGTTTACAGTAACCGTCCGATCGTGCGATCGTGAGCGATTCGACCATCCGATCCGGCCAAACTTTCAGAACGTATATCCTAAACCCTGTAGAACCTATAGGAACTTTCGAATCGGAAATTGGAGGTCGTGGGTTCCGTGGGCCTGTTTGACCCTTCGGTTGACCGTAAGTTGTCTGAGGTAGTTTCACCTTCAAGGAGTACTAGAATGACCGTTATTTGAGTTTAGCGACTATGTTGGGATTTCGATATTGTTTTATTATTGTATGAAAATACTTAGATATTGTTTTAATAATTGAAATTATGGAATGAATGAATATAGATTAATTGAGGTTGTGTTACATAGGCTAAATATGTGTGGGGTACGTGGGTCCTTGATGTGAGAGGTTGGAATTATTTTGGAAATAAATTCATGTGTTATGTTAAAGTAATTGTGGATAGGTTTGGATGAATTTTTGGTAGTTTGGGATCAAATAAAAATGTGGGATATTATATGTTTATTATGTCTCAGGTGGCGTTGGATTTTTCGGCGTGAGACAGACCTCATACATGGCGTTGGATTTTCCGGAGTATGGAGAGATTATGTGATTATTAGGTCTCACGTGGCGTAAGTGGGGTAGATTGTAACATCCCATATCGACCAACAGAGAGGGGGTGATATGCCTTATATATACATGCCCGTCTCCATCTAACACAAGGACTTTTAGGAGCTCACTAGCTTCAGAGTCATGAGAATTCCGAAATTAAGCGAGTTGGTGCTAAAGCAATCCCATGATGGGTGACCCACTAGGAAGTTGCTCGTGAGTTTCTAGAAACAAAACCGTGAGGGCAGAGATGGGGGCCCAAAGCGGACAATATCGTGTTACGGCGGAACCGATTTCGGGATGTGATAATTACTAACTGACGTGGTGATACCATATCATTTTATAATTTCTCCATTGGAAGAAGCTGTCATACAGTAAATGCAAGTGCAACTCAACGCTAAAATTTAATAAATACTCAGTAATTTCGTATTCATATCACTAAAGAAATTTATAATTTACTAAATGTTCAGCTGTTGTATTTCACAACTCATTATTATCACAACATATCTGAAAATGATTATTCTCACAACACCACAATATCACACACAGATGATCCAAAAAGAAAACAACACGGGTGACTTAATAGCGCGGTCAAATAACGTAGTTCCGGAGCTCACGGATCCTTATCCCCCGCATTATTTGCAGTAGAGACCTATAAATGGGGATTAAAACTAATGCGTAAACAAATATGACAAATATTAGACCGAGCACCAAATCAACGGGTGTGACAAACAAATATTTAAACAGACTTTCATTGGGGCGTTTTGGCTGCAACGATGCCAGGATGGCCGCAAAAAATGCTATTACCATCCCACCAATTGAAAACTGAATGAGACTTGCAGGTGTGGGTAAATGGCTAGATAGGACCCGTAGCGGAGTGCATTCGTTAGATATCGCAAGAACTGAGAAAATGAAGGCATACATGTTAAAAACCCCACACACTCGGAAATATGCATTGTCTTCTAAAGCCGGCCTTCCGTCGGTTTTGAACCCTCCAGGAACATTGATAGACGCTGCAAATGTGACGGTTGCAATGAGCGTTGCTACCAATAGTTTGGTATCATGTCTTTTCAAGGTCCCATGTGTAATGGCTGGCGTATCAGCCTCATCTTTCTTCTCCGGAGATTCTAAATTCGTAAACTCAAGGGTGATTTGTTGTTGAAAATATGGCACCCCAGCCGTCAAGGCCCAAATATACTAAAACATAGAGAAAGAACATACACTCGTAGTCTTAGTCAACGTATGATAATGAATTAACTCTAATTAACTGAGTAAGGAAAATTAAAAAGATAGATTGCTCAGATTATTGATACCTTTTGTTCCATCTTGTCCTCGCGCAAAATGTCGGCAACCGTTAAGAATTTTTTATTGATAGCCGTTTTGTCCAACCTAGTGTCTGTTGACAAGATTTTTATCATTCCATGATTTCGGCAAATGGCAGCAAGATGCAAAGGAGTGTTCCCTTCGTTATCTGCTTGATTTATAAGTCTCCCAAGCTTAGGCGTCTTCAGAACGTACTTTATAACGTTTATTTTTTCACCTACGACTGCAGCATGCAGAGCTGTTTGACCTTTGTGGTTGACCAAATCACAAGTAGCAGGCTCACTTCCAATCAACTCTTCCAATATTTTGGTGCGCCCTGCATATGCGGCGATGTGGAGAGCTGACAACCCAAGTTTGTCCAAGATGTAACAAGCAGACTTCTCCTTTCCAATCAGCAGTTGAGTTGCTTTAAGGTTACCGCTCAATGCTGCATAGTGTAAGGGAGTCCACCCAATGTCGTCTGCTTGTTTGATTATTTCATGATTTTTGGAAACCATAGTTGCCACGATGCCTAGCATGTTGATATAGAAAATTGGAAACTTACAAATGTTGAGTAGTAAAAATCCAAATATATATGTACTCTCTTGAGGGATTGTGCAAATAACTTCATTTGATAGACATTCTTATAGTGTGCAGGATCAGCCCTCAACTTTAGAGGATTATGTGCGAAATCTGAACTAAAACTCTCACATCATCTAACATGAAAATACTATATATATAAATAAATAAAAATTGCCTTAAATTGACGCCATACACCAATAAAAGTAATTAACACAATTATATATTACATGATGACATGCATAGGCTAGCGGTATTGTATGGGAATTGGTCATGGTTTCAATGCTCCTTAGTGCCACTTATGGAGGAATTTTTTTTGTTTTTTTGTTTTTTTTTGAAAAGATAAGTATTTAAAAAAAAAAACACACACACACACTAAATCGCACAAGCGGGAATTAAACCAACACCCCTAACAACTAAAGATTGGTGTTCAAACCAACTATATTAGGCACACAATTGTGTAACTATTTTCGTCACAAGTAGATATATCTTAATGATTTTCAACCATATAAAGTGTTCCTCAAATAATATGCACATGATAGCAAGGCATATTAACTTAAGTGTCTCGAAGTTACCTTGGTGGGTAAGGCGTCTGCGAGTGACAGCTGCATGCAAAGCTGTCACACCATTTGTCCCCTGAAAAGAAGGAGGTCTATCAGAGGGAGACTCGTTTAGAATATAAAGAGCAATGCTTGGAGAGCCCGTTCTAACAGCTAGGAATAAGGGTGACTCTGCGGCGCTATTAGTAAAACAACATAATTCAGGATCGGCTTTCATTAACTGAGCCACCACCCCATCGTGACGATATCGTACAGCAACATGCAATGCTGTATCCTTTTCCGAATTTTCCATTCGGAGTAGTTTTTTATAAGGTTTAACACCATCTGGTCTGATTTCCTCATCAACTGATCTGTTTGGTCTTATTTCCTCAACAACTGGTCTGATTTCCTCAACAACTGGTCTGTTTTCCTCAGCAGATGATCTGCTTTCCTCATCAGTTTGTAAGATTTCCTCATCAGATGGCGTGGTTTCCTCAGCAGCTGGTGTGATTTCCTCCTCATTAATTGGTCCGTCTTCCAAATCAACTTCTTCAAGAGGTTTCATGTTAGCAATGATGAACTCCACTATTTCATCACATCCTACTCTTGCAGCAACATGGAGAGGAGTTTCGCGGTTCTTGTTGGTGTCCCAAAACCGTGGAGATTGAGAATGATGAAACTTGACTTCTTTAAAGAAATTCATTTGCTTGAATTCAGCCGCAATGTGAAGAACATTGTTGTCATTAGGCGTTTTCTGACGTGCAAGATCAATTGATCCATCACCATTTCTAATTTTTTTCAAAAAACTAAGATCACCCTTTATTGCTGCGTCATGCAGACCACAATCCATGTATTCCACGGTATCCATCTCTCTCTCTCTCAATTCCCTGGATGATTTATTATTCATGGAAGCCTTGTTCACTTATAGGAAGGGACCAACAAATCTGACGGATTAATTTATTGCCAACTGCCCAAGCAGGCGAATATTTTATTATTGTAATATTAAAATTACAAGTAATCCAGTTTAACTATACGAGATGTGACATTTTGCCAACGAACTTTCTGAGCTATCGACTCAAAACTTCCTCGTGGTCAAATGTCGAAACATTATAAGGATGCGTCATGGAGATTCATTAAAAACAAAAATAAGAGAATTGTTTAAATCTTATTATAGTTAGTAAGTCATCGTGACCAGGTCTTTACTATTCGTTACAATGTATATATGTATAATGTATTCGTATGTGTATGTGAGGAATAAAATTGATGTAATATTCATGAAAAGTAGAGTCTATGTATTCGTGAAAAAGTCTTTAAATGTTACTTAATTAGGCTTATTGCTAATTAATATTATTGGACGTTAAGAAAATATTGGCACTTAAGTTCGTTGATGTGTTAAAAAAAAAAGGTTAAATACTTTTTTGGTCATTGAGTTTTACACGAAAATTCAATTTGGTCATTGAAAAAAAAAATTTAGCCAATTTGGTCACTGTGTTTCCTAAAGTGTAGAATTTATAGACATTCCGTTATCTTTCGTTAAATGCAGTTTTATTTTTTATTTTTTTAGGAATCACCTTCAGTCTTCTTCCTCTAACTCAATGAGTTATGGTATATTGTGCTATTAGAGTTAGCAAATTGGGGGAAATCTTGGGTTGAAATTGAAATTGTGAGGTGTATATAGAAAATTAAAAAGCCAAACCAAATTAAAATGAAATCAATAACTTACCAATATATTTTGGTGCTCTATCACCTTGATTACGTCACCTTGTCATCTGAAGTCACTATACGGTTCTCACTAAATCGATTCAGGCTTCAATATAATACCCAGTTCGTGACTTTATACCTCATTATTTCGATTTCAACCCAAGATTTCCCCCCATTTTTAAAAGGCTTAATCGCTATAGTGCCCTTTGAAACTATGGTCAAATCCCACATTGCTCCCTGAAAGTCAAGGTGACCCAATTTGCTCCCTTGACCGATGTTTTGCATCTCACTTTGACCTCCCTACCGTCAACCCCGATAAATATTTGTTAAAAATGCTGACGTGGCTCAAATGGGACCCATCATTGGCTGAAATATATGCCACATAGGTGCCATGTGTGAGAAAAATTCTTAAAAGAAAAACTTAATTTAACTTAATGACCAAATTAAATTTTCATGTAAAACCCAATAATCAAAAATGTATTTAAACCTTAAAAACATTATATAAAAAAATCAAAATTTTGGAACATTATAAGGATGCGTCATGGGATTCATTAAAAATAAAAAGAAGAGAATTTTTTAAATCTTATTATAGTTAGTAAGCCATCGTGACCAGGTCTTTACTATTCGTTGCAATATATATATGTAGAGTATTCATATGTGTATGTGAAAGGAATAAAATTTATGTAATATTCATGAAAAGTCTACGTATTCACGAAAAAGTCTTTAAATGTTACTATTAGGCTTATTGCTAATTAATATTCTTGGACGTTACAATACTTTAAGAAAATATTGGCACTTAAGTTAAGCTTGTTTTTTAATCAAGGTAAACTACACTATCAACATCGAATGATCTGGAGTACCTATCCTTTAATGATACTTAATTATGGTTATTTTCGTAATAAAAAAAAATCTTTCTTGTGAGTGATTTGCTAATTAATCTTGGTGGCCTTTTAATAAATGTCAAGCTGTCCCTAATATGGTTGGTGTAAGAGTTTCATGTTCTTTTTTAGCCTTTAAAGAAAAGTAACGCCTGTAAAGGGCTTACAACTTAAGTGGTTAAAAGTATTTATCTTTATATAGATCTTAGGTTTGATTCTCTCTTCCCCTAATAACACTTGTATATATATATATATATGCAGTACTGATCTCTTTGACTACATGGGTCCAAGAGATTGTGGTCACTCACTCTTGCACTCTTTTTAAGAAACTTTTTTGAACTATTGGATTAATATTCAACGGTGAGTAACCACAATCTCTTGGACTCATGTGATCCAAGAGATTGGGACTGTATATATATATAAGTAAAGCTATATATTTCTAAAAACAAATACCACTACTTGTGCACCAGTAAGTGCTTAAAGATGGATCCAAGACAAGCATCACGAGGCCCATAAACAAAATTAAAAATGGTGAGAGATGAGTCGAGAGGCACACACACAAAAGATAACCACGGCAAAGTGCCTATCCAAATACAGAGACATCAAATTATGCGCGTCAGGAACCATTTGCGGCTAGTCTTTTCACGACTGCTGCTTGATACAGGCACAATTCTAAGCTTAAAGACAACAGACAAGCATATAAACCCACAAATTAAGCACACCAAAATGCCCAGCGGACTGTGTTTGGGCAGCACTAGAAGCATGCCCGAAGCAAATGCTACGAGCATGCCTCCAATGGAATACTGAATCAGACTTGAAGGTGCAGCTACAAGAACACCTGGCACAGTTGCCACCATGAAATGATGAAACACCACAAGAATTGACAAGAAGAAGGAGAGGGCATCAAATAGCAAGAACACTTGGAATGATGGCTCTCCGTATAACACCACCGTCCCGTCGCTTTTGAGTCCTCCCGGCATGGTGAAAGCTGCGGCAAATGTGACGGTTGCAATAAGCATTGCTACTACTAGATTGATATCGAATACTTTTGAGGCCGCCTCTGAAGAAGTAGCTTCCAACTTTTCTATGTTTTTTTTCTTATAATGGCTGGTGTGGTTGGTGTATCTTTGTGCTTTGGAGATTCCAAATTCATGAAATCATGGGAAATTTGATGTTGGAAAAATGGCACTCCAATGGACTTCCCCAGGTGACTTACAAGTTGAATACGAATGAGATCCTAAAACATAGAAGTAAAACCATGAAACACGGTCAAAGAATAATGCTAGTCACCAAATTTGTTCCCCAAATTTGTTCATCAAAAGACATTCGGTGAATAAATTTGGCGAACAAATTTTGTATTACTAGCAGTACTTGTGTTTAAATTACTTAATGTATGAAAATTTATGTTACATACCAATTTTCCGTCATCCACAACAAAAATGTCGACCGCCTTTGAGAATTCCTTATTGATAGCAGTCGTATCCACTCTACTGTCACTTGCCAAAGTTCCTATAATTTCAATATTTTGATGAATGGCAGCCAAATGCAAAGCAGTGTTTCCATCTTTATCTGCTTCATTTATAAGTCCTGCAAGCTGGGGTGTCTTCAATATATACTTGACAACGTTTACGCGTCCCCCTAAAACTGCAGCATGAAGAATCGTTTGGCCCTTCACATTGAGTAAATCACTAGTGTCAGGCCGGCATTGAATGAGTTCTTCCAATACTTTGGTCTTGAAGGAAGTTGAGGTTCCACCCCAAAACCAATTGGCAATGGGGGGAGTAACCAAACTCCTTATAAGCTCTTGCTAGGTTTCTTAACTTTCCAATGTGGGACTTTTTACCTTCATATTCTCACAGGTCTGCCCTGTATAGGCGGCGACATGGAGAGCTGACATTCCAGATTTGTCCAAGATGTAAGAGATGGAACTATCGCATTGCGTCAGCACTCGAGTTGCTTCAATGTTTCCTCTCAATGCAGCTTAGTGTAAGGGAGTCCAGCCAATTGCATCAGCTTCTTTAACTATTTCAGGATTTCTGGACACCATTAGTTTCACAATGCCGGTCAAGGTGAAATAGAAAATTGAGTTGAGAATCACTTCAATAACAATTTGAACACAACATGAAATTATAATCACCAAACAAAACCAAGTACATATATAAATTTAACAAGACTTATCATGTGGTGTCATGTACCTTTGGAATCTTTGGTTGTGTGAGTTGCAGCGGCATGCAAAGCTGTGACACCATTAATACCCTGAAAAGAAGAACATATTGGAGACTCGTTTAAAAGATGAAGAATAATGTGTCGAAAGCCCTTGCTAGTAGCGATGAACAAAGGTGACTCGTTGGCGCTATTAGTGTAGCAACACAATTCTGGATTGGCTTGCATTAGCTGAATCACCACTCCACTATGACCGTATCTGGAAGCAACATGCAATGCAGTATCCCTTTGCAAATTAGTCATTTGAAGTAGCTGGTTTTGAGCTTCGTTATCGGTTGATCTGCTATCCTCATCGGCTTCTTGTACATGTAGCATCTTCTTTGTGTGCTCAATGAGGAACTTTACTACTTGGTCACAGCCTACTCTGGCAGCAACATGCAAGGGAGTGTTTCCCTTCTCGTTGGTAGCCCAGAACAACGAAGATTGCTTGAATTCAACCGCAATGTGAAGAATATTGTTTCGTTTAGGTGTTTTCTGAAGAAGAAGGTCAAATGATACATCACCGTCTTTCATTCTTCTCAAGAACCCAACTTCACCCGACCTTGCAGCCTCATGCAAAGAAGGCTCCATCAAGTTACATGAACTCTCTCTAACTCTCTTCAAAGTATGAAATAATCTAAAAAGATGGAAACTGCATACATTCAGTAGAATCAGTCCATGACTGTATATATAAAAGTACTAGGTTGTCCATTTCAAAAAGAAAAAGGATACTAGGTTGTCTCTCTTGCACGGTATGTCCTCAACTTTGCTGTGTGTTTTTTTATTCAAATAAACAGGAAAAAAAAATTGCTATGCGTAAGAAAAGAATAAAGATGAGTTGTGATGTACTTTTGATAAATGATCTGGGCTTATAATTTTTCCTTTTGATAAATGACACCCCATAACCAAATAACAAATTAGAGAGAAGAAGTACCTTAGATCAATTTATTATGTTGGATTCTATGCTGTTTTGTTACGTAAAATCAACAAAGAATGCATTTAGGCTACCTTGGTTCTGAGTTCAAATCTTATAAACAGTCACAGTTGTAGAATCAAAAACAAAACAACAAAGCAACAAAAGTTACCTTGAGCCTTTTTGCTTGTACAAGTTTCTGCCGTCAGTGCTGTGTGCAAAGCTGTAACCCCATTGATCCCTGGAAAGGACACATTGATGATGGACACTCATTCAAAATAGACTCTTGTCTTCTCTACGTATCTTCTAGTCTCTAGTATGTTGCTTATACACTTATTGATATCAAACAGAGAGTACCAAATATGGTTGGATATATAGGTGGACAATGCACAAGGGTTCCCATTTTATTTACTTCTTTCTTTATCAATCAAACAATGCCCTGGCATTCTAATAAAGCAAAGCATCCAATGATCTGGTTTTATATTATTTATTTTGATAAATGAGACCCAGAGAAACAAGTAACGAATAGCTGAGCAAAACAAGTATTTTCGATTAATTTATTATTTCGAATATTATGTTGTTTTGTACTGTAAATTCAACAGAGAAAAAATTAATAAAAAGAAGGAGAAAGAGGAAAATGTTCTACTAAGACTCAATTCTTCATCAATGGAACTTCAGGGTTCCTCATCTTTATCAACAAAACAGTTCCTGGTATTTTAATAAGTTTAGCCACTCTCATTATAACGACAAGAAAACAAACGAAATATCTATGCATCAAAACTTCTTTTTGTAAAAGAATTTTGATTAAGTGTCAAGAGAAAGTGCATACCATTGGACATTTCCAAACTTAATTTTTAATTCTGTACATTAGTAGATGCATCAAGATGATCAAATATAAGAAATAAACAAATAATTAGTATTGTCCAAAATAATCCACCTTTCTATCTCCCTCTCTCTCCCCATGCCTTCAGGCTACAAGAATATATAACCTCTATGGTGACCATAGCTGAACAAATTACATATACATCATCTTCAGCTTTTAATTGCAGTTCTCCCTGCTGTACCAATCATATTCCATCCCCTCTCCTTTTCCCTTTGACTATTATTCTTCTGACTTTCTTTGGTTCCAGCTCTTCTACCATTTCCTAGTAACACTCTGTGTGCCAACCTCCCTCGACTTCCTATTGAGACCCTTACCTTCTCCATCCCTACATTCACACCTTTTCTCATGTGTGGTGGCATTGGAGATTTTATCTGAGTTCTCTTTTGGAGGCTTCGTCTCAGTATGCTGTTTAGCTTCTTGCATCCATTTCTGATTACTTTAGGACTGGTACAAGGTGTCTGTTCAGGCAAGCAGTCAGTCTCAGACACATCTGCATCAACTTTTTTATCAGCATCGTATGCTATTGGTGCCAATGGTAATACATGCGGTGGGGATTGGACACGGTATGGTACACTTGGGAGTGGGATTAGAGAGTTGCGCCTTGGAGCAGAGGTTGCTGGAATCCGCTGAAATATTGGACAAATGGATGCCCTTCCAGTTTTTTTTGGGACAAGAAATTGTTCAGCCATCTCAGGGTTGTTTTCTTTCTCTGTTGGATCAATATGCTTGACAAAACCATCCATTGTATGAAGTGGTACTGGGGGTTTGTTGTTGGTCTTCTCCATTAGTGGTTGAATAGGGTTTACTTGGTCTTTTCCCAATGTAATGGCTGCTAAAGGTCGGTTTGTAAGAGGTGGCCTTGTGGGTGCGGTAGTTTGCTCCTCTTGTTGATGTTTCATTTGCTGCTGGTGCTGCTCAGCTATCTTCATGTCCACATGCTGACGTGCTAGCTTTCTCTCAATTAAAAGTTGTGATTCCAATTCTTTTACCTGCAAAATGAACTAGATTAGTGCCTATAATTCTGTTACTTGTATGTATACAAAGCTATAAAAAAATACGCTTGCTATACAATACCTTGTCTTGCAGGTTTTTGTTTTTCAGGTCTCTCTCTTTTATCTTCAATTCCAATCCATGGACTGTTTCCTCCATCTTCCGCATCTGTACATCTTTGCTCTTAACATCTAGCTTGGTTTTCTCAAACTAGCAAATAAGATTCGAGATTGTTAGAAATGTAATAGATTAAGCATTCAACCACAGAATAAAAACAAAACATAAGGTTAAACAAAAATGGGAATCTGCAGTTGCGTCAAGCAAAGAATTGTACCATCTGTTTGTATCTCAAAAGTTCAAAATTGTCCAGTTGTCTCTTTGCTGGACCCAACTCTATCCCTCTCACTCTACTTGCAAAGTTCAGTGAGCAAAGGGTCTCACTCAAATCGTTTTCATTAGGATTTATCTGAACAAACATGAGTGTCTTCGAGTCTCCTCCTAAAACAAGGAAACATATACATTAGTTTTACATTTTTGTGTCTGATAAACTAAGATATCTTGGACCCAAAAAAAGGATATATATATCAGAAGTTTAACTTCATCTCAAGAAAATGAAGAAAAATAAATGTGAAGTTGGAACATTAAACAACTCAGTTAGAATTGTTGATTCATCTTTGACTTCTTCTGTAATCCCATTGAAGTACCTAGAGAGTCTTGAAGCAAGTGGGTAAGCTTAGAGTTCCTGCACATAAGCATAATTTAGTAAAAGAAAGTTATAGCTCGATAAGGTGGCCAGTTTGCACATTTAGAGTATTCAAACAAAGGACTAATTGTTACTTAGATAACCTGAAAGGTATGTGTGAGCTTTTAGTTGCAAGTGAAGATATGACATCACCAAGGGCCGATAGAGATCTATTTATATTTTGAGTTTCCTTGAGTCGTTCTCCTTGCACTTCTGTCTTTGCTACACGTTCGCTCCCTGCTAGATCCACCAACCAAAGCTTGCTTCTTGTGCATTCACCATTCAACAAATTCTCCCCCTTCACCATTACACAGTGTATGCTGCATTAAGGAAAAAACCACTCTAACATTTAGCAATCTATCTTTAGACCACGTCCTGTTTGATGAAAATTAAAACAAATTTGACTGTAACCAAGATAAACCGACCAGTGCGATCGGCTGCTATGCTCATTGGCATTGGTTGAGCCAACAGCCCTTGCATTACTGCCAGTTTGCAGAACTTCCCAGACTTCACTCATGTTGTTTACCTGTGCCTCAACCAATCCTGGAACATGATGTATCCCTTCACTGACTTGCCTTATTTCAAGCCTACAAAATCATCGCAATACTGTGAGACGCTATAATCTTGAATAATCATAACTTCCCAATCCTTCACACTTGTGAAAGACGTGGAACTGCAGGAGAATCCGACATATTGGTGAATCATCAGAAGTGAAAAAATATCAACAAGTAGGAGCAAAGATGGATATGGAAACTTAACTATGC
Organism: Prunus dulcis; assembly: GCF_902201215.1. Lineage (NCBI taxonomy): Eukaryota > Viridiplantae > Streptophyta > Magnoliopsida > Rosales > Rosaceae > Prunus > Prunus dulcis. The sequence goes on along the minus strand of NC_047653.1, from coordinate 8,721,302 downwards.
AGTTCACATTTTGAGAGAATGAATGTTAAGAAATGGTTCAGATGTGGAAAATGAGAGCCTATACTGCTATTCTAAGTGCCAACAAAACGAGTGGAAACTTATGAAAATAAAGTATGTCTAATTATGACAAATGACTTCCCATCTATACATAAACTTAAAAGAAACCGCAAATCAAGAAATGTACAATAATATAAGGATGTTTCATCAGATTAAGTTGGAAGGAGAAAAATAAGAGAGATGGTTTAAGTATCTCTTCAACCTTTTGGAAGCTGCTCCCGGCTGATTCCCTGAAACTAGTAAATCTCGTATTTGTTCGTTGTAGACTTCTAACACACTAACAGATACATCATATCGATATAACTTTTCTCGCTCTCTAATCGTACGAAACAATTCCTCAAGAGTCCTAAAATTGACTCCCCGAGCTTCTTCTGTGCCCTCCATTGTAAAAGTTTTTCCACTTCCAGTCTGCCCATATGCAAAGACGCAGACATTGTACCCATCTAGAACTGAGCTTGCAAATGGAGCTGTGTCTTTGAAAACATCAGCTAAATAGGACAAAGAGGATACATATTACTGTAATGAGCCTTTGTACTTCAAATGATATACAAGACAAACAAATAAAAAACTCTTATATAACTGTTTACAAACCTTGGTCTGCTTGAGGGCCAAATACAGCATCAAACTTGAAGGTCCTTCTAGTAGCCCCATTTGATTTAATATTGAGCTCACCATCTTTAGCAGATTCAAAATCAATAGCCATTGAAGCTCCTGCTGCAACTTCCTCAGTGTTTAGAGGCCTGCACCTGCAAAAGACCCTTATGTTTCCTACAAGCAAACAAAATAAATTTCAGAAACCCACTTCAATCTCATACCCGCTTGGACCTCTCTTAGTCAAAAATAGCATACTCCTAACCTTTCAACTCTAACACCTTGTTGTAGAGTTCTTTCCGTTCTTTGGCCCCTTCAATAAACTTAGTCTTCAAATCTTTATGCAAATTTACTTGCTGATTTACTATTGGAAAAAAAATTAAAAAAAATTAGCAAGAACCAGAAAGAGCAAAACAAATATCGTATCTCTAAATAAAAACACATGGCATGTACTTACAAGTGGACTGAATAGTAGACTTCACTTCATTCATATCTTCAATGCATTTCTTATATGCCAATGCCTCCTCTGATAGCTTGATGTGGTCCATTTTCATAATCTGTCGAATGAAACTTTTTAAAACACTGTAATCATATATAGTGTAATCAAAAGGCACCTTTATATTTTTATTTTTACAACTTAATACCTTAAGTTTTCTTGTCAAATCTCTCAATGATGAGAACCATCTGCTCTTCTCTTTCACTTGTCCCTCGATGGCAAAAGCTGCAACAGACAAGCATTCAATGTACCATGTTTACAGATGGTTCAAGTGGTTAACAGGCACAGGACATTATTACCATACCCAAAGATCCAACATGCATAGACTTGCGCATAAGTTCGTTTTGGAGTTCCTTCAGAGACTTCCAAGCTTCTTGGCACTCTTTACTCTTGGATTTGTCTTGCTTTTTAAGCTCCTCCAATGCATTCCTCATCTCTTGTAATTCTTTTTTCTGTTTCTCATACCCTATTAGCAGCTTATGATAGTCTCCTTCAACGTTGGCATCGCCATTATCCTGCAATGACATAATTTGCACAAAATATCAAAGTCTATCCTATTTTTCCATCTGAATAATATTGAATCTGAGAGGGATTACAAGAAGTTTTACTTCAGGTGATTTGCAGTTTTCCATTTGAGAATCGCCACCCAGGAAATCCTCTGTGCAACCTCCATTGTTGCTTATATCAGGAAGGGAACCTTCCTTCAACTTGTCCTCAATGGCAGAAGGCGGAAGAAGCTCGAATGAAGCTTCAGGAGACAAATCTTCTTTAAAAGTTTGGCACAATGTGTTTGAGAACTTTACAGTTGGAGTTTTATGGGTATCTGTAACTTGAGACTCGTTGATTCCGTTCTCGAAAGAGAGCTCGATAGAAGAATCCATCTTCTGATGGAATTTACCATCCAAGAACTCAGGGGAATCTCCATAGCTGGTTTGGGGTATATCGGGTGACCCAGAACAGATCACCAAATCAGGAGAGGTAAGTGAAACTCCTATCATGGACGGGCCTGAAATGTATCATATATAAATCAAAACTCTTGAAAATCTTGAAGTCAAATCCAAGATTTTTGCCCCATCTTTTTTTCATAGAAAAGGAAAGACTAGTCTAATTTACCATCAAGACCGTCATTTGCAACTGGGTCACTGAACTTTGGTGTACTAATGACTTCTGTGCATTGATAAATTTCCACAGAACAATCTACACCCACGAAAAATCAAAAGATCAAATTTATCTTCCACTGTTATGATCTGTCCTAGATTCGAATTGGCTCCATGTTCTTGACTAAATTACAGTTAAAATAGATCTATCACACAAGTAGACATATAATGCAATTCTCCCAATTGGGATTTAGATAACACAAATAAAAAGCTTACTGAGAAACCAAAAAGAAATAAAAGGAAGTTTTTTTTTTTTTTTTTCATGAAATTACCTTCATTTGCATTGGCATAAGAAGAAGAATCAGGATCCACCATTGTCAAGCGTTGCAATTGCGAGCAAAGCGAAGTGTCTGCCAAAGTGGTATCAAGAAATTAGAGAAGCCATGAAAATAAAATCTTGGGCAGTTGTGTATGCTGAAGAAAATGGAGTTCAGAAGTGGGTTTTCAAACTTACAGTCAGAGTGAGAGTTGGCAGTGGAAAAGAAGCTGTTTTGCTGCGAAGAAACGTCAGTGAGGAGAAGAGGGTCGTGCTCATGCTCGAACAAAGAACGGCATTGCTTATGCTGCTCCTCCTCCATTGATAAAACGACAATTGTACTAAATACACTGTTTTTGAATTCAAGTAATCAAAGACTGTGATGATGATGATGGCAATCTCTTTATTGCGCAAAAGAAAGAGAACCCAAAAAGGAAGAAGTGCTTTTGAATCTTCACAGAGAAAGAAAGGCGTTATTTTCGTTGGCGCATTCAATCTCCGTTGTTCTTTGGAGGCAACTGACCGTTGGCTTTTTTTCGAATTTTGAAATTTCTTGCCCGGGTGCACAAGCCAAATGAGGCTGCCACGTGGTACCTGCCAATCTTTCCTCGCGTGCTGCTGAGTGGCTTTTTCCCTTTGTATTTGTTTTTTGGCTAAACCAGACAGATTTGTGATTCTTTGATTCTTTGTAATTTGGCTTGATTTCCACTTGTGAATCTTTATCTATGTAATTTGATTTATTTACAATTTAACACTTAAATCTTTATTTTTCTTTTACTGACGTGTCAACATGTGTGGATTTTTAGGCATTGTGGTTCTACTCCACCCGTCGCCCGTCTGCAGCGCCGTAGGCCTGGCTCTGCAAATACAGTTACAAATCATTGGACCTGAAATTGAGATCAGATGATGCATCCAGGGCAGGGCATCATAAAGAATTTTGTAACTTTTTTTCTCAAATTTCATGTATCTGTTACATGTGCTCTCCCCCCAACATTAGAACTATAAGGAACTTGAATGAATGTCCCTCCCCTCTTTACAAAACAAAGCTGAAAGCTACAATGTATAAAATTATATACAGTGTAATAACATATAACAAAAGGGTACATTCATCTTGCATAGATCATTAGCACCCCACACTGAAAATAAATGCACGTGTGGGGTACTAACCAATGCAAACCTGCTGAGGACTGTCTTGGCACTGATCAGACGACGGTGGTGGTGTGCCGGATTGAGGTCATCATATTTTGCTTCCAACAAAACATGCACATAAGCCAATTCTGTGACTTGCACCTTTCTACAATTGAATTCCTGCTCCTTCCACTGCAGCTGCCATTGAAGCAGACGCCTCTTCAAGGGTCCGCTTCTTTTGGACTGTGTTGAAGGCCTCAAGAATATCTCCCTCCTCCCAATCGTCATAGTCTTCCACCCCAATTCCACACTCTAGTCCAGCATTTACCTAGCCAAGAGGATAATATACATCTTATTGCAAACATAAGAAATATTAAAGTAATGCCAATACCAAAGGAATCCTGAACACGTGATCACCACAAAAGCTTGATGTCAATTTAAATGAATGCCAAAAACAAAAACAAAAACAATAATAAAGCGAAATCCTTTGTCAAAGTTGAAGATTGACATTGAAACATTAATTGTTCCAGAAATCAGATTAGAGGCATATATCTACACACAAAAGCTTCTATCATACTTTCAGCGAAAATAAATCTTGCTACGCCTAACTGCAGTGTAGAAACTGAATAGTCAGTATGTAAATTGATCAAAATTAATATTTAGAGTTTGTGAACTCAGGCTTCATCCCACAGTGGAAAGGACCTACAATTTCTTTGTCATGTATTATTACCACCATTGCTATCCCATTGTAATCAGCTCCCAGAAGATAAAGATATTTCATAAAATCAGGCCAAAGGAACAAGATTTTTTATGGAAACCAATTTAAGAACTAAGTCATGGTATAATCTCTCCTATTCCTCCAGGGCAAGCAGATGCACAGGCCAAAGGAACAAGATTTTTTATGGAAACCAATTTAAGAACTAAGTCATGGTATAATCTCTCCTATTCCTCCAGGGCAAGCAGATGCACACACCCAAGCATGTATGTATATCTAAGAATTCCGACCCAAAGAAGATGTAGGCATGAATGTATTCAGCGATATGTGAGATAGCTAGGAAAACAATTGCAGTCCAACAAATAAACACATCATTCAGATATTTTAAACAAGTATACCTAAGTAATACTTCTCATGCGCTAGGTTGCTTCCCTGCATTTTCTATAAATTCTACAAAATGGCCAAAAGAATTATGCAGGCCATAAAATAATACCTCTTTCACAATTTCCTTAACCCGTTTCAACGAATCAAGAAGGCCAACATGCACTACTTTTCCCCTTCGAATGACCTGAACGCCACAGCCTTTAACAACTTTTCCCTCATTTATCATGCATCCAGCAACACGACCACTACCACTGCTGAATACAGCCCGGACTTCTGCTGAGCCAATTGTCACTTGTTCCTATCAATACACAAGTAACAATGTCAACTGCAAATCTTTCAGTCTAGAAAATTTCAACAATGTTAAAGCATAAGCAGCATATGCCCCTAAAAGTCAATGCCTTAAAAACCTAAAGAGATCTGGTGCTTAAGTTCATTGATACCTCAACAGGCTCTAGGAGTCCTTCCATTGCATTTCGTACATCATCAATAAGTTCATAGATAACTCTATAAAGGCGGATCTCGACACCTTTGTTTTCTCCATAGCTTTTCACAGAACCCGGTACTTTGACATTGAATCCGAAAATGATGGCTTTGCTGGCAGCAGCAAGATCAACATCACTGGTGCTTACATCACCTGTTGCTTCCAAGAGAAACTTCAAGGTGACGTTATCTTGTGGGAGCACCTGCAGGGCTTGTCTGACAGCCTCAATAGATCCCTAGACATGACAATAATCATGATATAAATCAGTACAGTTTAAATAAAGACTAATTATCTATGAAACTTGAAATTGGTTAGACACTTCTTGAAGGGCCAGTTACCAAACTATATATTGACTGGTGAAAATTAGAAGAACAAATTAAGATTTTGATTAATTGTGCACTTCTTAAGGGGCCAGTTGCAAAGCTAAATTATTCCCATCTTATAGCGAAAATAAAGCCTGTAATGGACATCTGAAAATAATTAAATCTTGCTGTTGTTGCTCATTTCATTCAGGATGTCTAATTACCATTCCACATGCATACAACTTCATTGAGCATGCCAACTGTCTAACGGGCTTATATGCCAAAAAAAATTCTCTGCTTTTCCAACCACAAATTAAGCTGTTTTTCTTATACTTTTAAAACCCAATAACATAACTAGTCCAAACTTTTAATCAATATTGTGAATGATAGCCCTTTCTGCATATAAATAGGTAGGTTGTGCCTTGTCAGATTCCTCACTATGGTTTATTCTGATAATTGTTTTTTTTTTTTTTCCTTTAATCAGACTAAATTAAAATAAAAACTCAGCTCATCAGTTGTTAAACTCAAGGTTGCAACGTGAAAAACAACATACTTTACAAAAGATGAATATGCGTACCTGAAGATCAACCTTCAGAATAATATTTAGCTGGTGCAAGTCTAATCCAGACAGCTTTCCTGATGAGACTGCAGATGCTAAGGAAGAAAGAGTAACCCTGCCGTCGCCAGCCTTAGCTGATATACGTTCACTTCGCAATGACTCAGCACGTGACTCTGCCTTTTCGCGTGCAACATCAAGGGAGCCAACAACGTCAAATTCATCACCAGCAACAGGAACATTATTTAATCCAAGAACCTACAAGTAGACACAGAAATTGCTATTCAGGCATTGAAACAAGAATCATGCGACACAGTCGAACACATATCACATAAAAATCAAGAAGAAACTAAAAACAAAAACATCTTTGAAAAAGGGCACTCGTGTAAGCAACTTATAGACAGTGAAATAAAATGGCTGCTCGTAGAAGCTTTAGAGAAGAATATTTAGTTTTCTGCTATTAACCACCATAGAAAGCAGCGCTACAAAAAATGTGTTTTCAGTTACGTTGAAAATTTTAGCAATCAGAGGAAGCTGTGCCATTTATCTTCCCAACAGTAATTGCTTATAGTAATCATAATGTCAACAAAATGGAAGCAGAGGAATAATGAAGCTAATACAAATACTTGCATGTCAAGGGCCATAAAGAATTACACAGCATCTGGAAATCCAAACTTACCACTACAGTTTCATCTTTTTAATAAAAAAGAACCCCAGTTATACTTAATAATATATTGTACTTACAAAGCTCACTTAAATTGCAACACAAACTCGCAAAATTTTGAAACTGTCAGCTTCTATTTCTCCAATTAGAACCCTACAATGAATTTCTACTAATATCCGACAAGCCCTACAAACATTCAGACATTTGGATTTACTTACGATCCACTATAACTTTTGAATTAAGTCACTGATTAAAACAACAGAGAGAATGAAAGACAGTTTAAAACAAAAATATAAAAGAATATATGAACGACAAACCTGAACAGGTATAGAGGGTCCAGCTTCATCGACACGATTTCCACCATCATCAAATAAAGCCCGCACCTGACCATGGGAATAACAAAAAGTGCCTCATGTTAGTCAAAATGTTGACCACATAAAAAGTGGATTAGATCTAAGCAAAAGGGCTCAGAGTTCAAAAATTGTTATCCACCAACCTTTCCAAAGGCTCCTCCACAAACTATTATGTCCCCCCGTCTAAGGGTTCCATTTTGCACGATAAGTGTAACTAAAGGTCCTTTAGATTTATGAAGACCAGCCTCAATGACTGTGCCTTTCGCACTTCTATGAGGATTAGCCTTTAAATCTTGCAACTACAAAAATCATACAAAAAGTTAGGAAAAATAAATTTAACCACCAGAATACTTTCCAAAAAACAAATTCAGACAACCAAGATAGCTAGAAAAAAAATATTATTGCAACAGTATATCAAAGCTAATGCATCAACATCCATTCACATCTGCCTTACCTCTGCAACTAGCATAACAGTTTCCAAAAGCTCATCTATATTCTTCCCTTTAAGAGCACTAATCTGTTTAAACCCACAGAAGGAAGCGCTCAGAAAGAGTATAAGGCATAACAAAATATGTAAGTACAATTCTTCTACATGAAATAACAACCTGGACCATTGGAACATCACCACCCCAGTCCTCTGGCATTAGACCAATAGAAGAAAGCTCTTGCATGACTCGATCTGGATTAGCTCCATCCTTGTCTATCTGGTACCATTAGAATGAATAGAATTGAGATTCAACAAATCATGATGCCATAAGCAACGCAAGCAAAGCAGCTATTCTTCCTTATTTTTAATCTAAACAAATGGTCAAAAGAAAAAAAGTGCCACTATGCTTGGCATACCTTATTTATAGCTATTACTATTGGCACGCCAGCAGCTTTAGCATGAGCTATGGCCTCTTTTGTTTGAGGGCGGATTCCATCATCAGCAGCCACTACAATGATAGCAATGTCTGTCACCCTTGCTCCACGAGCTCTCATTGCTCCAAATGCCTACAGGATCGGATATAATAGATATCATCTAAAGGGAAAAAAAAAGTACAAGCAAGTTACAGAGCCCAAATATCATCCAGAAAAATAAAGATAAAATAATGTGGTTATACGGGGAGAGAGAGAGAGAGAGAGAGAGAGAGAGAGAGAGAGAGAGAGAGAGATTTCCAAGTGTTTACTGGAGAGTGATTGTACCTCATGCCCAGGAGTATCAAGGAAAACACATGATTGCACCTTTCCATCAATTGGTACAAGCACCTTATATGCCCCAATTCCTTGTGTAATTCCACCAGCCTCTGAGGCAGCAACCTGTGGATATATAATTACAGTCAGGCTTCAGTTAAATTACTTTATGCTAGCACCAATTCCACAATGCTCCAAAGTTTATTAAACCAATACCATATTTTATGTGAACAATCAATATGTTATAACCAAACTACTGAAATAAAGTGTTTTAAATTTTACCAAAAATAACAAAACCATAAAATCCGATACCACTAAGGTCGTTGCAAAATAAACTGATGGGAGAAATTAGACTGTTCAGCAGCTATGTTTACCTTGCTCTTCCGGATATAATCCAACAGGGTTGTCTGGCAAGTGACAAACACAAAAGTATTAGAAATACTGGAATGTAAACTTACAAATTTAAAAATCCAATACACCAGAGGAACTACTCAAGAAAACAAGATGCAAAAGAACTGACTAGCAAATAAAACACATGAACTTAATTTACCTTGCCATGATCCACATGACCCATTATAGTAAGGACAGGAGGCCTGTCTTCTAGTTTGTCTAGGTCATCTTCATCGAGTATTTCCTTCTTTTTTGCCATTTCTTCCACCTTTACAGGATCAGCATCTATAACTTCCACGTCATGCTCTTTACAAATCATCTTTACCATATCTTTGTCCAGAGTTTGAACCCCATCAGGCTTAATTCCCTTTGCGTACAGAGATCCAAGAATTTGGGATTCATTAATGGCCAAATAGTACGCTAAATCATCTATCAGCATACCATCCTCACCAACCTCTAGAATTTCTACTTTAACAGGGGCTGCCTCTTTGGCAGCTTGGAGTCTCGCTGCCTTCCTGCTTGCTTTACTCCACTTCCTCCCTTTCCTAGCTGCTCCAGGAATAGAGACATTGAGTTCCGAGGCCTCTTCATCCGGAATCTCGTCATCAACCTTCCGCCTCCGTCCACCTGGATCATTTTTCTTTCGATACCCATCTTTGAACCTTCCAGGGGGAGGGCCCTTTCCTGGTTTTGAAGGAGCTAAAACTGCTTGAGAAATCACAGAATCAACTGCTGGCTTCTTGGAAGCAAATTTGTCAATCAAAATTGGCTTCCGTTCTTTAGTTTGTGTGGAAGAATCAGTTTCATCAATCCCTGACGACTTTGGAGCCGCCCCCACATCCTTCAAGACAACTGGTTTCTTTACCGTGGGTGGAGGAGCTGCAGAAGGCTTTGCTTGTAATTTTGGTTGGGGTCTCAATGGGGGTTGAGGGGGTCTCAAAGAAGCATGGGGTTGAGACTCTGCTTTTAACCCTCCCCCTGTTTTTAGTTCCTCTTCTGGGATTATATTATTAAGTTTAGGTGATTCCTTTACAACCTTCTGCACATTTGCGACTGTGTCTCCTTTACGCCACACACTCTTCAAAGTTTTAGACTTACTACTTGTCTCCGAGTTCACCGGTTTAGCATTCCGCAAATTAGTACTTGCGTTAGATGGTGCAGGTTTATTTACAGAGCTACTATCTTTCTTAGTACCCAATTCACCAGCTCTTGAAGTTTCTAACTTTTCAGCCTTCTCCAGAACCTCTCCAAGCGACTCAATCACCTTATTCCTTTCTTCTTCTCCTTCTTCTTCATCCAAATCCCCACTAATCCTTGAGGGGTCCCAATCAGCCGCATCAATACCTACAAGCGGTTCATTATTGGACCCTCCTGAGGACTTCAATACTGGCTTTGGGGAAGGCTTAAGTACAAAATCAGCATTGGCATTAGAAACATCTGTACTTCCTCTATAGTTGTTAGAATCAAGGGACACCTCATTGCCTTGCTTGGCAACAAAATCAGTAGTAGTGACCGAACATTTACACACAGATAACCTTACACAATGCCATCTCCTGCTACCCTTTAAACTTGCCTTAGACAAAGAAACTTTTCTAACAAGTGAGCGGGACCTTTCAGATGAACCCAAAAGTGTGACACTTCCCAAACTAACAAGGGAAGCCACAGAAGCCATTGTTCCCTGCATGCTTCCTACTAAAATTAGCATGGAGACCCCACAACACAACCACCCATATATATATTCTAAGCTGTCATCCTAAACTCTCCAGAGTTCCAGACAAAATGTGAACTTGTATGTCAATTAGTATAACGTGAAGCAAAATTCAAGCTACCCAATACTGGAATTCCAGAAGCAACAATAATATTATTGTTCCCAGCAGAAAAAAAACACAAACAAACGGAACCCCAAATCCGAAATTTAATACTTTCTAGAGAAAGAGAACAGCTTTTACCTCTCTCCAAGAACTGTGACTGGAATTCCAACACTTGGGTATTGTTGAGTTGAGAACTTGAGAAAGAAAAAGTGAGAGAGAGAATGAGTTTGTAAACAGAAAGTGGGAAGGAGGTTGTGGTTGGGGAAGGTAGGGGATAATAAGGTGGAGGTGGAAAAAAGGAATGAAATTTGAAGAATATATGTGGCTGTTTCTTTACCTATCAAAATCTATTTGCGATAAGGCAAGGCTTTGACGGGTTTTATCATTTCTTCCTGCGAAAATATATTTATGGGCCTTTTATAGTTTTGCAGTTTTGATGGTAAGCATCGTATCAAGGTCGAGAAGACTGTGAGTGCCAATTGGGTTGGGTCGGTTGGGATTTTGGCAACTTCCTTAACGCCGCTGGAATTTCTGTAGCAGACCATACCCCAGAGTCCTTTCTTGTTTTTCTTTTTCTTTTTCTTTTCCTCTTGTTTTTTTTTTTCCCTATTATTTCATGACATTTTTCTGTTTTCCTGATTTTACAAAACAAAAAAGAATCTCAAATTTACAAATATTTGGAATTAATGTACATATCTTTCGGGGTAGTCGTTTTATTAGTCCTTGAATTTAGACCCGATTTGTATTTGAGTAGCTCAATTTTCAAAACAATTCTCGTGGTTCTTTAACTTCAGTTTCGTTAGGACAAATGGTTCTGCCATTAATTTTGTTAACTTTTCTGTTAAATGCATGGAAAAAATGGTATTTTTATATCAAAATTGATTCAAATATGAATAAAAAATTATAAAATTAAATTAAACTCTCTCTCCCCTTCTATCCCGATTTCTACTCCTCCCAAAAAAAAAAAAATTTGGTTGGTTTTTTTTTTTTTTGATTTTCTTTTATTGTTATTTTAAAGATATGATTTTTTATTCCTTTTTTTTTTGTTTTAATATAAAAATACTATTTTGCCCCTGCATTTAACAGAAAAAAGATAATAAAATTGACGGCAGGACCATTTGTCCTAGTGAAAGTGAAGTTAAAGGACAAGGGAAACCATTTTTAAAATTGAAGTACTCAAATGCAAATCGAGTCTAAGTTCACGGACTAATAAAATGATTAATCATATCTTTCGATGCCTTTATTTGAAAACAGTAGAGTCTATATAGGGAGGAGACGTAAAGGTTCCAACTTTAAGCTTGACTTCAAGTACATATTACCATTATGTCCTTGTATCATAATCTAACCATTACAAACATTGATGAAAGGGGATGTATGAAATTGGCAATTATAAAATAATTCGGGTGCTAAATTAGTTGAAAAAAAGTAGTTTAGAAATAAATTCAATTAGCATGATAGTTCAAGAAATAAAATTATAACTGATCCATTATCAAATATGTATGTGTACCGTGTAGTTACATTCTCTTTCAAGTATTTTATCAAACATCTTGTCCCAATGTCATGTATGCTCAAAGAGAATACAATGAAACATTGCTTAATTTTATGTGTAGTAGTATAATGGAAGTGGGCGCAATTTTATTCATTCACGATGTTGTGGATGAGCAATGTTTATCCAATCCTAAGGGCACTTTGTGGGTGTAGGGGGTTACTGTATTTTATTTTTATTTTTTTGAAATTATGGGAAATGTGAGTGAAATATTGAGGAAACAATTGAAAGGAGGGTGATTTCAGTAGAAAAATCTTATCCATTCTAACAATAAATTTTAAAAGGCAAAATTTATGTCAAGGAACTTGTAGCTAAAATGATTTGTAACCCCTGCATCTGAAGTTCTAGTTTTGATTCATCCCTCTTTAGATATTGCTCGTATTAAAATTAAAAAAAATTAAAATTTATGGCAATAAAATTCCCCCAAAATTACTTTCTTTTTCAAGACTCCAACTCTATATAAAATAAAATTAAAAAGAAAAAAGGAAAATTTATCTTCATCTCTCACCTTCCAAAATTCCAAATTTACCGCAGAGCGCCAACGCATAGCAAACTGTTTAAAATTTAAAGGTGTAAATCCGCTCACTATTTGTGTACTTAATTGGACTTGTGCTGTTGTCATGAGTTGCGTCAAGACTTGCCGCGAGTCGTTCAACTTCACTTTGTATCTTCCCTTCCCCGTCATTTCCTTCTGACTCGTCATCATCCCCTCCCCTGCAATCTAGGGCTTCTTCTTTCTCTCTCTCTCTCTCTCTCTCTCTCTCTCTTTCTCTCTCTGATAACCCATTTTCTCAAATACTGATACAAAGCAGCTAGTAAACATGGAAGGAGTCGAAGACGCGGCGACAATGATCAACTTGGCCAACACTCCTCCTCCGCCCTTTCTGAACAAAACCTACGACATGGTGGACGACCCGTCCACCAACGCCGTCGTTTCCTGGAGCGACGGCAACAACAGCTTCGTCGTTTGGAACGTGCCCGAGTTCTCCAGGGACCTCCTGCCCAAGTATTTCAAGCACAACAACTTCTCTAGCTTCGTCAGGCAGCTGAATACTTATGTGGGTATTTCTTCCCTTTTCCCAATTTCGATTCTTCTGCTTTTTTCTTTGTTCTTTGTTTCTGCATTTTATTGTGGGTTTTTGGAGGTTTAGATAGAAACAAGAAGATGGTTTACGCGGTACTTCCGTTTAGAACTGTGAAATTTGGAGTAGTTACGCAAGACCAATGTTCAATTAGGTTTGATCATTGTTCTTTTGGTAAAGGTTTATAGAATTGGAGGTTGTAAATAGATAAACCATGAAGATAGATTCTGTTTGTGTGGATTTTATATCACAAGATTTTAGCTACTGTGGTTGAATTGGATTCGTGGTCATTCAGTGGGTTCCTTCAGGGCTATGTGGTCACTGTATCATGTAATCAAGCGGATAAATTTCAATTTGTTTTGTTTTGTTCGGAACTTGTAGAAAACCAAGCCGGAAAAAAAAAAAAAAGACAGTAAAAGATCAGAAGTACATCGAGATTTATAATCGGAGCCTAAACCCTAATAGTTATGTGCAAATTGTCTCATTTAACGTGCTTCTTTGGCAAGTTTGTTCCTATGATTCATTCTTATCTTTACGGATTAATTATACAATCAATTTTTTTTTTTCATAGTAAGACCATAGGGTTGTTTTATTGTAATAAAACCATTTTGTATAAAGTGGAACATAAAAGTTCCTTAGGCATTTGCTGATATCCCAGAAAATTTCAAATTATTGGCATGTTTAGCTTTCTTTAGCCTCTAAATTCCATCTTATTCAGATGAAGACAGTTCTTTGAAAACTTGGTGACACTGACAGGCAACTTGGTCTTATAAGCTCAGTAGTTTGATCTTTTTACATGTCAACGTAGTTAGTGATTGATAGTGTGACATGTTGAAAATGTTTCGCACTACAAGGGCGATGTAGTTATATGGCATAATCCAAAATGTAGTAATTCATGTTGTCTCAACTCTTACAGATGATAGGTATCAAGTACTGATCTAGTTTTGGTAAATACTTATTGGCATTGTTAATAGAAACTAGCGGGATGTAAAATGAATGGGTATGTACACCTGAGGTTTGTTCCTTTCCCCTTCTCCTACTTCCAGAGATTATAAGTTATGAATACTTCTTTCTTCCTTTTCAATTCATACATTCCCACCAGGAGTTAGTGTTTTAGAAGATACATGAAATCAGTTTTTTTTTTTTTTTTTTTTTTTCTTTTTAAAGTTTTGTTTAGTAAGACAAGAAAGGTGAAGTTAAGCTTTTATTTTTTGGCAGTTGCATTATCCATGTGTTTGGATATGAGACTTTTGTTAGTTTTTGTCTTATTTGTTTAATATCATATTATTTGGAACTTTTATTAGGGTTATAAATTTAAACCATAGAAGGACGATCACAAATGACTATACATCTGCATATATGTATATAATATGCATACATACACAAACCTGGGTGTGTGTATCCGACATAATCCGGTGAGTGGTTCGAGAGAGATATCTACAGTTTCCTACACACCGGTTAACAAGAAAAATCCTTGTTCACCGACCAATATATCAAAATCAAATAGCTAGCGTGCATGTCAAAGAAAAGTGCTTTGTCATAATTTGAACATCAGTCGTTGGATTTTGATCCTATGACTGGTGAGCATGAATTCTGTGCTCACTGGTAATATGAGATCAAAATTGCATATATACGATATATGTATTTATCTATATCTATATATGTATGTATTTTTGTACATGGATGTGTTTATGTGTAGATAGAATTACTCTAATAAGGTGTCTGTCCTTAAATGAGAACTCGTTTCTTGGTTGTTAAATCAGATTTGAACAGTTGAGATGTATCGCCTCTTAGTTGTGTAGGGATCTGCCATTTTCAGCCTCTAGTAAGACTGGCAAGCTGTAGTGGGTTAATATCGATAAATGGCTATTGTATCATTATTTTGTTGTTTCTAATGCGGACATCTTTTTCACTATGTTGTAATTTTTTGTTATGATTTAATTATTGCAACAGTCCCTGAACTTATATCCAAGTTCCACTTTAGTCCCTTGATTCAGTTTTTAAATTTTGTGGTGCCTGGGTACAAGTTCAGTGACCATTGCAATAATATTGTTTATTCAGCAATAAAATTGTCTCCTAATATCTGAGAAACAAGCCTTTTATCATCAGCGATCGCAATTCGCAGAAAGTAGAAGTTTTACTTGTGTTGGTTATTGGAAATAAATAAAGAAATGATAAAGAGTGGAAAAGGAGGCAAAAGCTAATAAGTTCCTTTGCAGCATTTGGCTGTTGGAGGGTTGATACTGCAATTATGCCTATGAATGGTGGTTGTTATCTGAGGCTGGATCATGAGACGAGAGATTCTGGCTCTTTGTCCTATGCTCAAAAAAAAAAAATGTTTAAGATGTATGCGTAACTTTTGACTTATATTTTCATTATATAATTTTAGTATTTATGGTGTTGCATTCAATTTGCAGGGTTTTAGAAAGGTTGATCCAGACCGATGGGAATTTGCAAATGAAGGGTTCCTAAGAGGCCAGAAACACCTTTTGAAGACTGTCAGCAGGCGGAAACCAGCTCATGCACACAGTCATCAACAAGCACCACCTCAAGTGCAGAGCTCTCAGGTTGGGGCATGTGTTGAGGTGGGAAATCTTGGGCTGGAGGAAGAGGTCGAAAGACTTAAAAATGACAAGAACAGTCTTATGCAGGAACTTGTTAGATTGAGGCAGAAACAGCAAGCAACAGATAATCAGTTACATAATGTTGGACAACGTGTGCAGGGAATGGAGCAGCGGCAGCAGCAAATGATGTCATTTCTTGCAAAGGCTATGCATAGTCCTGGATTTTTATCCCAGCTTGTACAGCATCAAAATGAAAACAACAGGCGAATCACTGGAAGCAATAAGAAAAGGAGACTCCCAAGGCAAGAAGATGAAATTTTGGTTGGGAAGCTTAGCACCAAATCTCTCGATGGACAAATGGTGAAGTACCAACCTTCAATGAATGAAGCAGCAAAAGCAATGCTGCGGCAGATCTTGAAGATGAATGCATCTCCTAGGCTGGAACCGTCGATCAATCCTGATGCTTTCCTGATTGACAATGTTCCTTCTTCTGATGCATTAGAAAGCGGTGACACCTCTAACCGGATTTTGGGCGTGACCTTTTCAGAGGTTCCACCAACTTCTGCGGAGTGTTATATGCCCGAAGAAGAGTCTGGATTTCCCGACAGTTGTCATTCTACAGCCATTTCTGAGATCCAGTGTTCTCCTTATGCGGTTACCAATTGTGTTAAAGCAGCTCAAGTTTTGGAAGAGAACATGCATAATTTTCAAGAAGATGCAGTTATGCCTGAATCAACGCAAATGCAAGGTGGTGTTCCAGAAAGCACTGTAGAAATCCCCAACGCAAACTTCATGAGCTCTGAGACTGGGAATGCAGAGTACATGGATATGTCAGCGGTTTTGGATGGGACCCTGCCTACAGAAACTGATGCCTTTTCTCCTGAGCCCGATGTCGATGCTTTGCTGGGCTCTAACCTTCCGGGAATTACTGATATCTTCTGGGAACAATTTCTTCCAGCGAGCCCTCTGACTGGTGACGTAGATGAAATTAATTTGAGTTCCACTGATGGGGGGACCACGGATCAAGAGTTGAAGTTGGCGGAGGAGAATGGATGGGACAAAACTCAACATATGAATCATATTACTGAACAAATGGAGCTTCTTGCACCAGGGAGCAGAATTGGTTGACCTTGTCTTTCCAATTGTATATACATGTTCCTTGCTATCAAGAGGTAAATTCATAATCCACCATTTACCATTAGATGAATGTGAATAGTCACCCTCCCTCAATTTTAACTGAATGTTTGTAATAATAATTCTGTTACTTACTCCATTTTGCACAGCAATATTGCATTTCAATTTTTTTGACCTGTAAGCATTTATTACCTTTAATTCTTAAAACCCTTTTTCCGTCCTAAATTCTTTGACCCTGGAAATCTTGAACTGTTAGCAATTCAATTAGGCAGGCATATTATTATTCAGTTTCCAATTTTGCAAATTTCTATGTTTCTTGCACAGGTTGATGTTGCGCCCTGATGAGCAGGCAAAGCTCTTCTTCAAAGACTAATAATGACCAGCTAGATTCAAGTTTAAGAAACTCTTTTACTCATGTAATCTGGCTTAGCGATATTGTTTGATGCATTTTCGTCCAAGACCTTTTTGTTGGTATATGGTGAAGTCTATTGTAACAATGATGTAGGCAAATCCTGTTTTGGATCGGGAAGTAAATAGGGAGGGTGGTTCTTTCTAAACATGTTGCGCCCCTTATGAGGTGGGTTTATAATATGCACAAAACTTGAGCAGGTGCTTTTTGAAATCTTATTCATAGGAGAGTATTCCAACAGAAATTTTGGTATCAGATTCATTCCAAACCATGACATCTTTTAATATTAACTAGGATGATATAGGAATTGCCAACTGCGTCTAGCTAGCACAATGTCCCAAGTTCGAATTAGTATTTAATCCATTTTGTTCACCTAATGTTATCAAATGAGGAGTTCAAATTAGTATTTAATCCATTTTTTAAAATACAATCCAAATTTTTTTATAACCTTTTTTTTTTTTTTCTTTTGAGAAAAGGCGATAGTAATTTTTCTATAACTTAATGGCTATGCACTTTTTCATCCCTTTGTTTTGTTTTAAAGTACCCTGTTTTAAAAAAAACCCTTAAAAAATTTCACCCAAAAAAAAAGGGAGGTGATTTTCCCACTTCCTTGTTCTCAACTTATATTTTTTAATCAATTTTGTTCTTTTTTGTTATTTCTCTTTCCTATTTAACCCTTACTCTACAATTCCCTTTAATAAAAAGACATGTACAATCACTTACTAATATTTTGAAAGAATAAAAATCTAAGACTATTGTGCATACCTTGCTCTTTGCATATCTAAGCTCTTAATGACAGTTTGGCTAGCAGCATTCTTTAGGTCTTCTACTTGTAAACATGTTAGGCCAAAAAATTTATTATCTTTTAACTACAACAAAGATAAATAGTACTCACATACTTGGTATAAAAAATTTTTAAAAAAAACAAAGAATTTAGCTTTCAAATATTTACATTTCTATCCATTTCCAAATTTTATTTTTATTTTTTGTTTTATTTTTTGTTAACTTTTCTTAATTTTAATTATGAATTCCTTAATGTAGGGTAAATGTAGAATAGGAAAGAGAAATAACAGAAAAGAATAATATTGATTAAAAAGTATTAAACAACAAAAGAAAGTGTAAATGGAGAATAGAAGAGTGGAAAAATCAGCTCCCAAAAAAAGAAAAAAACCTTAAATTTGTAATAAATCACATCCCAATTTCAAACCCAGATATTGATACTGTACAGGGATAAAAGCCCAGAATCCCATTCCTCAACTTTCTGCACCAACATGAACGATGAAGCTAAGCTTCAGTCCAAAACTCTCAACATTCCTTAAACCATCTTCTGTCACTAACCTCCATCGCTCCTTTTGCTCTTCTTCAATATCATCACCACCACCCACTTCACTCAAACCTCAAACCCCTCTCTTTCTGAAGCCACCCATACACTCAGCCGCCTCCTCAGACCTCCAGAAATGGCATGACTGGGCCAAAAGTCTCGCTTCCTCTGTTGGGTCAACGTTTGTGGACTTGGACAATGGCCCAGACTCAACCCTTTTGTGCAGAGAGATCAAATGGCTCATGAAGGACGCAATCGAAGAAGAATCAGAAGGTATGGAAAACAACCAGAGAAGCATTAGGCTAAGGGTGGCCCTGGAGGAGCTTTACATGTTATGGAAGCAGAGGGTTGAAGAGAGGAGGCCATTCCAGTATGTTGTTGGGTGTGAGCATTGGAGGGACTTGGTGCTTTGTGTTCAAGAAGGGGTTCTAATTCCAAGGCCTGAGACTGAGCTCATTGTTGATTTGGTGGGTGATGTGGTTTTGGGTAATGAAGGGTTAAGAGAGGGTCTGTGGGCTGATTTGGGGACTGGGAGTGGTGTAATTGCTATTGGGATTGGGAGGATTTTGGGGACTGGTGGGAGAGTCATTGCAACTGATTTGAGTCCTGCAGCAATTGAGGTGGCAGGTTTTAATGTGCAGAGGTATGGTTTACAGGTTAGTGATAAAATTCTACTTATCTTTATCTTGAAAGAAGAATGATAAGTGTGCTAAAAGAGTCTCTTTACAAAATGTGGATTGTAAACTGACATATGATTGTTGGGTTGACATGCTATGCTTTGTTTCATTATTAGAGAGAGTGAATGGTTAGCTTTAGTATCTGCTAATGGCAATTGGATGTCAATGGAAGAGAAAGTGGAATTTGTTATCTGGGTTTTTAGGATCTTGTGAAAGAGTGTTTACAGTAATATTGTAAAAATTAAAAAATTAAAAAAAAAGTGGGGCTTTTGATATTGCGATGAACCCTTTCATCAGTAAAACCACCAACTTCCATTGCTAAAGTCATCTTGCACCTAATTCTAGAGCACATCTTTAATGGAAAAAAAGCAGCAATAGAGAACTCTTGTACTACAGAACGCAGGTGTGATAAAATTCCGGTTTACAACCATGCCCAGTTAGTTGATTTGAGATTCTAATTGTATCAGCAGTTATGCTGCCTTAGGTCATGTAACAGAAAGAATAGCAAGAGTAAGCTGTGCATAACCCAACTTTTGTCTATGTATTAGCAAAGGATTTTTGGACAAACTTTGTTTAGGTATAGGTGTCCCGGAACGTACGAATCTGATTCCTTGGTAAAACATTATGTTTCTACTGAAAAAAATACAAGTATATTGATTTCCAATTAACTTGAAGATGAAGGTTCAAAACATTTGGAATGTAATCTCTTTCCCCTGTTCTTTTTACTGCTTTCAAAGTTCTCCATTTTGCTCAATGCTCAAGCTCCAATTTTGATGTGCCAATCAGGATGTAGTGGAGCTAAGGCAAGGATCTTGGCTTGAACCATTAAAGGATATGGAAGGTAAACTCGCAGGTCTTGTAAGTAATCCACCATACATACCAAGTGACGATATCTCAGGGCTTCAAGCTGAAGTTGGACGACATGAACCCAAAGTTGCATTGGATGGCGGTATCAATGGCATGGATGATCTTTTACATATTTGCAAAGGGGCTGCTTCTATGTTGAAACCTGGTGGATTTTTTGCTTTTGAGGTATCTATTTTTCATTCTCTAAAAGTAAAGTGTTAGCATTTGTCCTTTAAAAATTGAAAAGTACTACAATGAATGAACTGTAGCTAGTTATAATTTTATTATGGTGATACTTGTATGGAGATGAGCGGAAGTTGCAGTCGGTATAGTCAGTTAATAGCTAAATCTGCCATATATTCTGTGTAATTTAGGCTTCAGGTCCTGCCCATTATGCCCATTGCTTGTTTTGCTAGAACTACATGGTGTTTCTGTATGGTGACTAAAAGGTGTTTCATGTGCAAGATATAGTGAGATGCATTATCGTTTTCCACTAGTTAGTAATTGGTAACTTCTAATCTTCCTCATCAATCCTATATTGTTGCAGACAAATGGGGAGAAGCAGTGCAAACATCTTGTAGAGTACATGGAAAATGATGCTGGAGGCAGCTTTTGTAATTTGAAAATAGTTCCTGATTTTGCTGGTATTCATAGATTTGTTACAGGATTCCACAAGTGAGCAACATGAATTATGATCTCCTACATGGAATCTGAGTCATCCCTTTTCTTTTCTTTTTCTCTTACATGTAAACAAGAAATATTCAAATTTGGTGCCCTTCGGCCTCCCTTTATACGAAAGAAATGGAGCGTGGGTTGCCTCTAGCAAATTATTGTATGCGTACTAGTTCTGCAAATACTTCATTTTGTGAGTTCCAGCATTGCTAACACAAAGTCTGCATCGTTTTCAGACATATTGAAGACTATAAAAAAAGAAGGCAATATTTTGTCAACAATTTCATTTCGAAAGTGAGAAATTTGCCAAGAAAAACTTTTTGTATAGAACGTACCCAACCTTGCATTTCATTTGAAGGGTGGAGCTAAGGTGAAGTCATGTTGACAATTTTTTTGGAGTAAATAGAAAGAACAACTTTCAGGATTCAAATCGAATCATCAAATGCGCAATTTCCTCTTGTATACACACATCCACAGTTGGGTTTTTTCTGTAATTACCAAACAAGAAACATGCCAAGTTGGCAGGACAAAGGAGAAATTTTATTGACAAGATAAATATGTACAAAAAAAGAGGAACAGTTCGTGGTGGATTTTCACCTTGTACTGAATCATTCAGGTACGACATTGAGATTAACTGACGTCATACGACTGAACATAAGGGGTTAAACGTGCAACAAGAGCAACAAAAATCTGGGCTCTTATGACTGAAACCTGGGGCCTACCCCTTTCGGTGGTGATACAAAGTGTGTTGATCTCTGATCTTAATTTTCAAGAGATCAAACCATTTCCTTGTCATCTTTGTTAAGCACCAACCTTTGTTTGGTGATACAAGCAACCTATCAATCAGTATCTTGACACTCCCAACTACCTTTCTTCCAGAAAAAAAATCATTTGCTTTTTCTTGGGATGGGCAGCAGATCTTCTGGCTTAGCCTTCTTGAGCTATTCAGCATGATGTTCTTCGCGATTGCCTCTTCACCCTTTGGGGCAACTTGAATGGACTCCAGCTCTTTCGGCGTTTAGAGGACTCACAAAAGAGGCCAGACGCCAGAGCTTGCTGAAGCCACACCTCAAATTCTTCTTCATCTTCATCCATCATTTCAGCATCCAAATCCCATGGGAACCTACTTGAGTTCGATCTCTGAGTTTTCTCCAAACCAACCATGTTTACATGGAAGCTAGGCCTATGGGTGTTGGGCCTGCATGCCATTCCCTACATGGTATAAGTTGAAGCTGTGAGATACCAAACCTTTTTCCCCCTGGCAAAAGGTAAATCTACACGAACCAACACCATAATAATGGATCAAGAGCACATATTCTCTAAGTCTCTATAACATGGTGTTTTCAGCATGATATCTGACATTTGAACACTGATTTACTCAAATTAGACTACTTTCCAGATCAAGTTTTTAAATAAGAAGGATGCTAGAGATGATTCGCCTGATTCATGTCATTTTCCATAATCCACATCTAGAAAGTATGTAAGGCAGAACATGCACAAATAGGGTAAGAAGAAGACAAATTTTCATAACTTAGATAGATTTTTTATTCAAACAGTACCTGACAAATAGCCCATTCTGACACATCAAAGATTTTGCTCTCAGCACAAACAAAGGCTCGTGGTATTTCCACCTAAAAGACAAGAAACCAAAGGGCCAACAACTATTATAAGGGATGCTTATATGAACATTCCGGCAAAGACGGCAATTGATCATGATTCAATTTAACAAATCATGTATATCAATGTTATATTACACAGCAACACTACAGCATTTGAATATCATACTTCCTTCTAATTACCTCTCAAAGAATTTCCTGCATCCCTTAATTTATATAGTAGATTTTGCAGCCAAACATTCCATCAAGCAATTTACACCTTTCATGGGAAAATTCTTTTTTTTTTTACATTGATAAATACAAGTGAGGACATCAGAAGTATTTGCATAGATAACAAAAAAATTCATCACGTCTTGATATTTGAGAAGTTAAAAATTCTCAAGGTATAGAAAATAAATTCTGAAAAATAAAAAGAAATTACTATAGAAATTACCTTATGATGCCTATTAAAGACTAGAGATCCTTTGTACTCAACCCATCCATCTCCATCCTTTGCTTGGTGATATTGACAGCAATCCTAATGCCAAAACAGAAATCAGAGGCACATAAGACTGAAGTGCAAAAATTAGAGAGAGAAGGCTTCAACAGTGTGATAATAATTAAAAAATACTAATGATAGAGAGCAGTGTCTGACCTGGCACCATCTAGCCTTGGCCTTACTTCTGTTGGTGCATACCCATATATGCGAATTTCCACACTTAGTGCACTGTATACGTCTCGACTCTTCGGAACAATAATCTGGACCATCCTGCTTAGAGTAGAAGTATGTTAATGCAATTTTAAGTAGGGGTTATATATGAGCATCAGTGAATTAATTCAGAGAGAAACGAACCAAGGAAAAACAGATTTCTGCAGTTAAAATCATTAGGAAAAAAGATACGTGAATAAAATGCAGACTGCAATAAGAAAAGATAAGTTTTTCTACTCAAAGTCACAATGAAGTCATGATACTTTTTTTCATACTCTTCATCAACAAGAAGACATCATCCTGCACAATGTAAATGGCTCCCAACTTTCAAAAACAAACTAGGAAGTATAGCCATACACATGCTAAGCAACAATTAAGTTTCTTCCTTCTTTTTTTCTGCCAAGGGCAAAATCGACCTCAAACTTTTCCTTTGGTCAATATTAGCATAGTTGATATGAGCAGGAAATTAATCACCCCAGAATATGTAATTAATATATTTTGAATTTGCAATTCCTGGCATAACACAAACATATCATATCCTTTACATCTCTGCTCTCTTTTCTATAGTTATTGACGACCTCCATCAAAATGGCAATCAGGTAACCTACCAATTAAATCAATAAGCACAGAACATAGCTCACCTGATGTGAAGTACCATGGGACTTCTGGCACACACTCTTTGTCTTGGATTCTTCCTTCCGCAACTGCTCATCATAGTCTCGCTTCTTTGTGGAATCAGATAGAACCTAAAAATGTATTCGATTGTGAGTGGCGTATACACAATAACTATAATTCTCATTTCAGAGTCTCAGACATGCATTATGGGATAATCACACAACTAAAAAAAACAGTGCTTTGTGTATAATTACCTCATATGCACATTGAAGTTTCTTAAACGATTCACTGGCTAGTGCACTTCCCATGTTTTTATCTGGATGCACAAGCATGGCCTATACAAAGGATAAACAAGTAATAAATGAGGTAAGAGGGGAGATAGTAAACTTCTAAATAGAATGAGTTATAATATATATACACAAAAAAGGCACACACAGAGTAAGTAACCAATCCTGCATCATTAGATCCCAACCAGCAGTTAGGAATAGAACACTTGAAAGTGTTCTAATCTTCATTGTAGTGAGAGATCTAAAGGCTCAGTATTAGTAAAGAAGTAAACTATCAATCAAGACTTAATCACATGGAATCGTGTTTAATTGTCCGATGGAATATACATAACACACACACACATAGTATAACTCATTGCATATCAGATTCTTATAAATTGTATTTAGTCACTAATGCTACTCCTTTTTAGTCAAATCCCAATAAAGCACCTTTCCCTTAAATAAATCATTTCAAAAGTAGTACTTAGAATGAGAAAAAAAGAGAGAACTCCCACTGGTGAATTCAACCCCTCAAGAAAAAAAGAAATATAATATCCACCTTCTTCCGGTATTCCTTTTTCAAAATTGCAGCATCAATTTTTTTGTGGCGAGGAAATCCCAGTGCTTCATAATGATCAATACTGTCCAATATTTTTTTCATCTCAACAGCTGAATTTATTTCCTCTTTGGCCACTGTACTAGGGGAAGATTCTTTCGGAACATCAATAACAGCTGAAGTAACTGGCTTGCTTGATGATTTACATGAGTGCACCTTTTCAGATTCCTCAGTAGGAATAGAGTATTCACACTCCCCAGAAAAGTCATCTTCAATAACTTCTTCTGATTGCTTCTGCTCTTCAAAGTGTGTGCTTTCACTCACATTATCACACCATTGAAGCATATAATTTAATGCATCATTAGAGAAGAATGCAAGGTTTATTGAGAGAATAACACCATGCCACCCAACTTGAACTTTGACACAATAAATAGCATATATAGCTGCCATAAAGACCACCAACCGTGCATGATTTAAGGAGAACAAATAACCTGCATTTGATTTGAAACAAGACTTAAGTATTTTTAAACATCAATAGAAAAGCCAAAATTTAGCAGAATGCTGCTCCATATATAAGACCTCTAAATGCAGAACTCTTGGAATTTTCGCAACAGATTGTTTAACACTAAGACCACTTTGATGAAATACCCAAGGTAATGCAGGATTAATGGCATGTACCCAAATAAACATGAGGACACTTATAGTCGAACTTAAAGACATTTTTCAAATCTTTTGTGATACAGTGTTTATTTGGTTAAATTACAAGTCTTCTATGTTGATGCATTCAGAAGGCTAAAATTATATCTTCAGTTATTTCATTATTTCCTAGATATCATGTTGTGAATGTGAAATCATTCCAAAAGATTGCTGCAAAATTACTACGTTCAACTCTAGATAGCCAGAACTGTGTGTGTTCATCACTTTCATTTTAGGTACATATTCATGCACATAAGCCAATGAGTGGTAGATATGCACCCTTGCATGTTTCATACAGTATAAATAAAATAGCAACATCGTTAAAGCAAGAACATTGAGGGAACAGAAGACATTCAAAAGAATAACATCTCTGCATCATGTTACTGAATTTTAAATTCAAGGTCAAGAAAGTAGGCGTACCTCCAACTATAAATAATGTTCCTGTTATCCAAAAGTTAGCATACATCCATAAAATCAGAATAGCGAAGAGCCCTACTATAAAAAGTCCTGGAGTGTAACCCAAGTACTGAACAGCAGCTCCAGCAGCTCCCTGAAATATTGGGCCCAAGCGTAAGTGGCAGTTTTTCAAATTTTTGTTCTGTAGCTAGCAATGTATATACTCATTTAAGTTTATATACCAATATGTATTTGTATTGTTGAAGTTACAAATACTCCACAGATGTCACCTCATAGCTATCCATTATTCTAAATTAAGCCACCTTGTATAAGTAAAGCCAAGACAAGAAAGCTACGAAGGTCCCACAAAGTCACAGAACATATCTAATAAACAATTCCTATTTATGCTGTTATCCAAAGTGGGGTGTGGCATTGGCCTCTTAAGTTTGAAAAGCTTCTAGAAATATAGCTGCTAAACACAACTCTTTCAAGTCTAAAAATCTTCTAGAAATAATCTTAATTCCACTGCAGTCTTTTGACAAATATAACATGACTGGCCTTTCTTCTGTTTATTTTCCCACCAGAAGGCCCTAATTTGGCAATTAAGTAATTTCTACTAAGTCTTCAATAAGATAACCTAAAACTTGAAATATTTGGTCCCAGGTAGACCACGAAACCTGAATTCTTTAACCTTAACATGCAAGCTTCTGCATATGTGCAAACCCTCAACCCTTTCAATTGCGATTCCTAAAACATTTACATTATCCTGTCCTGGCCTAGCTTACTTCATGAGCAAACATCCCCCAGCTTCCTAGTCTATCCTATGCCAACGCTTTTTCCACTCCTAAAACCCCTCTACGGAAAACCTTATCTATCCTATGTGAACACTGTCCACTCCTCTGAATAACCATTAAGGTTTTTTAATAAATGGTGCTTGGAACTATGTAAATTTGCAGATGTGTAATTGCAGTGACAACCATAGGCTATAGAGCACAAACGTAACCATAGGCTATAGAGCACAAACGTAACCGTAGTTATACTCACACTTCAAAGAGAACCACTCTTACTATGACTTAACGGTGAATAAACTTATAGTTGACAATGCTGACTTCAGTAAAATTATTCCACATACTTCAAATGAAAAAACAACATACAATAAAATTACAACACAAAAAAATATATATATATATTCCACATAATGAAAATTAAAATATTATTCCCATATGATATTACACACTGATTTTTAAAATTGAGGGAAAAAAATGGCTTTCTTTTGAGACCCAAACACTATTTAAAGGATCCACACAGATCACGCTCCAAAAGTTGGATCAACCATTGCTTTCTCAGCTGCCAACTATGAGCCATATGTTACATCATAGATTGTCCATCTAAAAGACATCACTCCTAAAATACCCTTATAAGAAAATGGTCATTAAATCCTTAAACGGATTAGGACTTTGAAAGGAATCATAATTCTCTCTGATGCTGTCACACATCTACAAATTCCATGTTGTGCGACCCAATTATAAATTTCCATCTATATAATGAAATTCAATGAATTAAGAAAGAAAAAAAAAAAAAAAAATAGAAGACAACGCATTGGCAAAAGGCAAGAATTAAAACGCTGAAGAGTTTTTAAAAAATGAGAAGGGAACATACCATACTAAGAAGTACATAAATCAAGCAAGAAATGGAAGTCAAACTGAGAAAGCAACTCCACATTATAAGGAGCAAAGCCGCAGAACCCAACCCGAGAAAGGATCGAAAACCTCTTACAACACAGTCCCGCCAATAAATCAACAACAAGAGCAACAGCCTCCCCGTCTTGGTGCACCCACTGCACACCATCGGCCAATGCCGCTCTATGAACATCCCCATTTCATCTCTAAATCCACTGATCGCTGTTCGAGATCGCGAGTAAACGTGCTTGTGTGATAGCAGCCATTTCCAACCTTGTTTAAAAAGTCCTATGTCCTCCATAAATACAAATATGGGCGTATGAGATTAGCTGAGAAGCAGATTACTGTTCAAAACAAACCCTGCTACCTATAACCATCAATTTGAATCCAAAATTGGCAACAACTCAAACTCTGTGATGCTAAATCATCAAAGAAGTCCATAGAACATAAGAACAAAGAGCAAGTACAAAGCTTTATCTGATAAAATACCAAGCTGGAAAGGAGAAAATAGATGCAGCTCAAATTCACGGATTTAAAGCAGGATCCAAAAGCCCCAACCTCCCGCAAACCAACTAGTAAATTGGATCACGTTCTGCTTTCATTCAACTCTCGTATTGCTTCACATGCAAGCTTCCAAAAAGCAGCAAAAACACGCTCAAAAGCTAAAAAGAACAGATACAAAATTCGCAAATATTCCGCTTTTTTGAAATAATGTCTCTCTAGCTTTTCTGACGCGAATGTCTCAGTGTCTATGAAACGAAACCCACAAGTAGTCCCAACTCCTAGACCAAGAATGGTAGCCTGGCTATATCAGTCTCCTCCAAAACAAATTAAACGGAGCAGATGAAGATGACCTGCAATCCCGGTTATGGTGGAAACCCTAGAGAGAGAGAGAGAGAGAGAGAGAGAGACAGTTGAAGCACCGACAATGGAGAGGAGAGAGTTAAAGCCTTAAAGGAGGAAGCTCTAGGGGATTCGGAGGAAGAGGATTTGGGGGAGAAAGAGAGAGAGAGAGAGAGAGAGAGAGAGATAAAAACCCTAACTTTTTACAGGCATTGCCCGTGAAAAAGAGAGTTTGAAAAGTTTAAAAAAGGTGTAGAAAGGAAGAAGAGAGAGAGAGAGAGGGAAGGAGGGGGGCCTTTGGCTTGCACAGGAAGAAGGACAGGAGAGGAGACTACTACACTTGTGTCACTTTGTTACTGTTTTTTTGGCATAATTATGACCCAGTAGGACCCACTTGACACCCTTGTTTTTCATTCCCTTTTTTTTTTTTTTTTAGCCCTCATTATGTTTGCTTAGTTGGGTTTTTAGTACTTACAACCACTTCATATTTTCTATTCAATAAATAATAATGTCACACACCTACCATCTACTTATTACTTTAATACTTTATTTTTATTGTCAACATTAGAAGAATGTGATGTGAAAGGGAATTTATTAGTGGAATTCTTAAACATAAACAGGTTGATTCTGCTCCTTTTTAATTTGGGAATTGTCCTGCCTGGTTGGCAGATCATGGCTTCCCTTGTTTTTGTTCGCTTATGTTTATAGTTATAGAACTCTAACCAAATTAATGCTAAATTGCAAATGAATCAAGACCATACATTCAGACATAATTTATAATCTATTACCGAGTCAAGAAATTCATTATATTTCATCAAATTCGGGATATGATACGGTTTTAAAGGATGAACATCATGCTTGTACATGATTTGGTTAATACATGTCAAACTATATGAAGAGAAAATTACTTGCTTATAATCCAATTACTTAGTCAAAATACGTCATTTTCGGATATGAATTGATTAATACATGTCAAACTTGGTAATAAGAGAAGATTACTTGCTTATAATCTATTGCCAAGTCAAGATACGTCATGGCGTGAGACGGATCTGACATGATCAACAATACTAAAAAATACGTGATAGCATATAATACAAATATAGACTCTACCAGATTATAGAGCACAAGCTTGAGATAATTTCATTCCACTTGCATGTTGTGTGTTTGTGCGTGGAGTAGGAGAAAGCAAGGAAAAACAAAATCATCAAAATCTTTGAATTACCAAACCTTGATCCGTTTACAAAGAGTACCTCCGGCTAGAAGGGCCTAGCTGAAAAAAATAAAAATAAAGGGAAAGAAACACAATATACAATTTACATAAAGACAGCAGGCCCCAAAAACCTAAATGGAATAAAAATAAATGAAATCCACAAATTTTGTGAGGTCATATCATACGGTGCCGAAGGTGAAGCTCATAGTATTAGCAGCTGAGGTTTCTGATGACATGGTTGAAATGAAGGTGGACGTAGCAGCAGCTGAGGTTTCTAATGACAAGGTTGAATTGTCCTGGCTGTCTGAACCAGAGGACGCATTATTGGTACACGGAGTAGTCATTATGCTACCAGGCTTGGTATTCTGAGGGGGTCTTACTTTGAGATCCATGAAATCAGATATTAACCCTGGCTTTGTTATCTTATTATCGTCAACAGCCTTCTCACCTCTTAGCATCTTGACCACGGATGACATGGACGGCCTGAGCTTCGGAGTGTCTTGGGTGCAGAGGAGGGCAATCTTTAAAAAACTACAAGCTTCCTCGGCATCAAAATCACCGTCCAATGATGTGTCTACCAGTCCAACAAGCTCCCTCCGCTCGTAGACTTGCCATGTCTGCAACACAAGAATGCACTAGTCATTAATAGTGCCTATGCCTACAATAATTGATTGGTTATCTGCGGTGTAGAATTCAATATAAAACAAATAATCAAACATATTTTTAGGCGAAGTCGATATGACATAAATGAATCAATGACTAAAACAATGAGTAGCATTTCAATAAAAATTCAGCCTTTTCCCTCATCACCGTGTCTTGCACACCTGCTCTTTGGTAATACAAGCCAACATGGCTATGAAGGAAGCTGTTATAACACACAACTCACATACACAAAAATTTGTAAAAACAACATCTGTACAAAATTGTCCAGCAACAAACGAATTGATAGGAAACAAGGTTGCAAACTTCAAAAGCCTTATCAGTTTATGTGCAGCATGTCAAAGACCAATTTTTTTTTTTTTTTTTCTTTTAAACACCAACAGGAGTTTAGCAGTACCCAAATTACTGTGATCACTTAAGCCATAATGATTTTACTCCTTGACTCTATAATTTACTTTAATGAATTAAGAAACAAAAAGTCTTGTAACCAGGAAATATGAAAGCAAAACTGCGTCTACCAAAATCACATGACACATGCAAATGCCATCCAATGTTTTTCATTTAAACAAATTGAAAGAAAAAGCTTGTAAGGACAGAATAAATCTGAAATTAATACCCTTTCAAGCAGATACTGTTCGTCAATTGGTAGTCGTGTATTTGTATTACATCTTCCACTGACTATTTCCACAAGGAGCACCCCAAAGCTATAAATATCTGCTTTCCTTGTCAATTGCCCTCGTATTGCGTACTCTGGTGCCAAATAACCTCTAAAACCAGAAATATAGATGTAATTACAGGACAGTAAATGCTTGGATTACGATACATCAACAAAGATATAGACAGACATCCAAAGGAAGACTTAAATGGAGAAAGAAGAGAGAGCATTATTCATACATTGAACATAATAACTAATACTAAGAGCTCATCCAAGAAGGATATTCTAAGAAATAAATTATAAATTTAAGAGCATATGCATATGATTTGCAAAGTTAAGTGATTCACAGTTGTGAACACAAAGTATGTAATTCAATATTGTGATACTGTTTTCAACTATTTCTTCTCAATGTGAATTTTGTCTCTCTGAGGAAAAATATTGTAGCTCTAGTTTTGGAACTAAAAATAGATTTGAATTTCAATTCCCGATTTTAAAAGGAAAGAGATCATCACAACTTACATTGTTCCTGCCACACGGGTGCTAACATGGGTCATGTTGGGTGGAATAAGCTTTGCAAGACCAAAATCTGAAATTTTAGGCATTAGGTCTCTATCTAGGAGAATATTGCTGGCTTTGATATCCCTATGAATAATATGTGGACGTACTTCCTCATGAAGGAAGGCAAGACCACATGCAATCCCGATGCATATTTCACGCCGAGTTCGCCAACTGAACTGGATATTACTGTGACCCCCACCTGAAACGAAACAGTTTAAGAACATAAGTTTCAAGAATAGAAAAATTGATCTCAGAAAAGGATTGAATCAATTCTAATGGAAATAGACCACTGGATCTAAGATAACAGAAATCGCACAACTCATAATGTAAAAGGCAAGAATACATAACTATATACTTAAATTTATTCCCGACAACTATTTGCATGAGAACTTCTCCTTTGTCATACCCAAGCACATTAGGTAACACATTCGCAAATTTCACATGCACCCTCATTAAGTCACTCACTTGTAGACACCAGCAAGAAATTTCAATTCAAGAACAAAGCTAGGTAATTACCAATAAGAGTTTGTGCAAGACTATTATTCTCAAGGTAGTTGTAGACCAAAATTCTTTGGTTTTCTTCAACACAACAGCCGTAGAGCTTAACTAGATTTTCATGCTCTATTTTTGAGATCACGTCAATCTCTGTCAAAAACTCCTTCACCCCTTGTTTTGATTCAGCTGAAAGAACTTTAATAGCAGCCATTTTTCCATCTTTAAGTTGTCCCTGATAATTCACAATAGCAATTAAAATAGGTGTCATTCACAAGGTCCCGGTAGAAATAATATTTCAACTGAGATCAATGCACCACAGGTATACAAAACATATATTAAGACAGTAAATCCGAATATACCTTATAGACAGAACCAAAACCACCTTCCCCGATCTTATTGGCTGGACTAAAATCTTCAGTTGCGATTCTCATCTCTTTGTAACTATAAAGTTTAACATCAGGAATGCCAGAGAGTTCTGTTTACAGAGAAAAATTAGTAAGAAACTTATGGGTGGGGAATAAGAAAAGTGTCTTATCTTAGGATATGAGCTTGTCAATGAATAATAATCTCATAAAAGTAATGCTACAGACACCACAATAAATTACAAAATTATGGATACCAACTGATGTGGTAACATTTCATTTGTTCATAATTGGTTTCTCCCTTGATCTCATTTATTTTTCACAACTAAGATCTTGTCATGTCATTTTCCAAATCATTTGGTGAATAAAATTTGGGAAGAATTTTGGTTCCTCTACTACTGATAAAAAATATATAAGTATTTTGTAGGAAAATAATCTATCCAGAAAATTATGAAGCTTCGCTATCATTACTATGATCAGCGTTGTAGCCTACCTTTATCAACATCAGAACCGGGTTTTTTTGATGAGCTCACGCCTCTACATAAGAAGGAAAAACAACTCATAA
This sequence comes from Prunus dulcis, assembly GCF_902201215.1. Taxonomy (NCBI): domain Eukaryota; kingdom Viridiplantae; phylum Streptophyta; class Magnoliopsida; order Rosales; family Rosaceae; genus Prunus; species Prunus dulcis. Next base: position 8,688,677 of record NC_047653.1, on the reverse strand, counting down.
CTGTATGAACACTTCAAGACCTGCCAACCATTGTAAGAACACTATTATCCAGAAGCACAATTGTATGGAAATGCAATATCAAAGGATTTGAGTAAGATATCCAACGGCTCCAAATCGGGAACTAATTCAAAAACTTCATGAAGAATGAACTAATAAATTCTATGCAACAGAAAGAATTGTCCTTGTATCCCAACTAGATTTCATCCATTCAGTCAGATTAAGTATCACTTCACATAGCAAGAAAATATGCCAAAAACTAAATTAAAATGTGACTCACAAATTCATAACTAATGTTTCAAAAAGCCATTTACCCTTGTTATCATTTTTGTTTCAAGCCTTCAACCTCTGACAATTGTCTGTCTAGACAACTTGGAAGTTGACAGGTCCGGAATAGAATAGAATTAATTTTCTTCAACTCCAGTTAATTATTTGTAGTCCAGTACAATACAACACCGAATCAAGCATGCATTGACTCCGAAATTCTTTTTTTTCTTTGGAAACAACCAAAACTATGAACAAATATGCTGCTAATCTGGCTGCTTGATGATGATATTTTACAAAGAAAATCCAAATGAAGAACAACACTCATCATGTGGGCTATTCCAATCTGGTTGTGAATCCACCAGTTTACTAAAAAGGTGTCAACTTTAACAAAACTAAAGTTTAACCAAAATGCAAAAGCAAAACAAACAGGTGAACAGGAGAGTTAAGACAGGTTTAACAAAGAAAAAACATCATCTATGTAAATTAGAGACATATTCAGGCAAACCCAACTTCAAGAAATCAAAAGGTAACAGAAAAAATGATTCAGAAAATAAAAAGATAGAAGATTGAAAAAGACCCAGAAGAGAAAATCACCTCAGGTGCTCAGAGAAATAAAGATAGAAAGGGAGGTTCTGGCTTGTTGCCGGTGTAGAGAAACTATGGCCTTTGGTCTTTGGAGAAGACAATAGAAGAGATTAGAAATAGGAAGCAATATTTGGGTTTTGTGAACTAATGTGAAAATGTGATTGGGGAAGGTAGTCAGTCTCGGCGAAGTCTACATTGGTTGCGTACGCCCCTTTGAATTTTCTCTCTTTCTGAGAAAGTCACTTCAAAAACCGAGCCAAAGGCAACCATCAAAATAATAATGCGTAAATTTGGGTTTGGGGTGTGTTTTATTTACCAACAGAACATGAAATCAAATAGAAGAAGTGGCGCGCATAGCAGTTACTTGTACACAGTAGAATGGAAATTGTCAAAAAGTCTGATTCAAGTGTCATCCAAGACCCAGTCGTCACTTGGTGCTGCTTACACGTGTTAATAAATATGGAGTTTTCTTCAAGTTCCTGCTCTCTTTTGGTTTTTCTATTAATATTTATAAGATTATCTAGTATCCTATTGCCTTTTTTTTTTTTCACTCTCATAATATATATTTTTATCTACAGAGTACCGAGAAGATAATTTAAACTAAGATGCTAAGAAGCAGTTCATTGTTCTAGTCAACTGACGTAATATTCATAATAGTTAAAACGACTTGAGTTTATAATTTATTTGCTTATTATCTTTATTTGTCAAAATTATAGCATTTTTCATTCATAGAATTTGACTAAGCTAAAACGACTTGAGTTTACAACTTATTTACTCATTATCTTCATTTGTCAAAATTGTTTCATTTCTCATTCATAGAATTTGACTAGTTAAAATGACTTGAGTTTACAACTTATTTGCTCATTATCTTCATTTGTCAAAATTATAGCATTTCTCATTCGTAGAATTTGACTCCACATTTCTCATTCATCAACTTACTTTCATGAGGCAAAATTTATGGCAGATGCTTACTAGTTTGGTTCATCAATTTAACTCCATGCATGTTTCAGTTCTTCCTACCTTTAAGTTTGATTTAGCAAATAGATGGTGTCCTATAAACTTCTCCTTATAATTTACTTTTTTGTTTCTAAAAAAAACTTTTCACAATTTACTCACATATAAGAAATGTGTGAAGCAAATAAAAACTCATTAACGCAGACATGGGCTTAGCTACGTTGGTTATAGTGGATGTGCTCCTTATTTTGCACTTGAATTCAAATCTCTTTTTCCGTATTTTAGATTAAATTAAAATAGAATATTATTTATATAAATAAAAAAACTCACTAACATTTTGCAATATTTCTATTAGAATAATATTAATTAAAGATTATATTTCTTGTATTTTTGTTTTGAAATAATTCAAACAAAATTAATCAAGTTCCATCTTATTTGAATGTGTAGTAAAAACTCACAATACGAGAACATGTCTGTTTGACTTGAAAGAAAAACCTCACTCTTAACTTAATTAAAACAACTGGTTTATTATTTTAATTATCAAACCAAATTAGTAGGCATATATGAGTAAAGTTGATTAAAACGAATGTGCTCTTGCACTTGAATTCGAATCTTCATTTTCATAATTTATATTAAATTAAAGTAAAATATTATTTATATAAATAAATAAATAAAGTGACGGATTGAATTTGTTCGCTCAACCACGTCTTAGTGGACCCTACTTATTCTGCGTTTTCACCCTTCCATCTTCGTCTTCTCCCACAAAAGTCCTGGCTGCTCGATGATGCTGATGTATTATTGAGTGCGTAAGATGAGCTGCTGCGTCAAGAATTTATTGTCCGTACAGCCACCAACTCATTACAGTCCCAACTAAAAGTATAATATAATAAATAAATAAATAAATATATGCTAGTGGTGGGTTCAAGTTAGACTTTTTTTTTCTTCTTTTTTAATTTCTTGATCAAAGGGTTTTACATGTTGAAGACTTTGGATTCTATTTCTTCAAAAGCTATTACGTTCAAATTTTAGCGACTTTGAATTATGACATGGACCTTGGCGTGTTTGTTTTGTAGGGAGCAAAGAGAGAGGAGGAGGGGGGGAGGGGGGTGTGAGGGCGGCGGCGGAGAGGGAATGATGAACGTTTAAGTTAAGGTACATAACAGAAGAATCAAGATAATGAAGACTTGAAACTCTTATGGCCCTTCTAATATATGCACGCAACTCTTGAATTTTACTCCATTTTCTTGTTTGTTGTGGTTATTAAACTATCTTTTGTTGCTTTTATCATTCATTGTGTTTTAAAATATATGCCTTGTTATATGTTTTCATTAGAGCTTGAAGTTTTGGCCCCTCAAAGTATAAATTCTAGCACCGTCTCTGCATGCGCGTGAATGGGGAAGAAGTTTATTGAAAATGTCAAAACTTGGTTTATTTTCAAGAGAAGAACCAAGATAATCGAAAAAGTATTTATTAGCAACTTTAGTATCAATTCAATACCATCTACCCAATTCTATAAATTTAGTCACCAAAAGTAGCAAAGATGCATTCATTCTCAGTGGATTTGATTTACTAAATTTGAAGGACAAATTACCACAACCCTGTTTGGTTTAATGGGTTTTGAGAAGGGATCTTGGCATCTAATCTTGCACTGGTCTCAGACGTGTTTTATGCAAATACAGCAAGGGGACCAAGTCCACCAAAATCCAAAGTCCAGGAGGATATTAAAGATAACCCTACCCTACCTACACTATCTGAAGACTTGTGACAGCTATGAAAGGTCTTCTTACTTTGGCATTCTTCTTGTTTTTCCTTTTGTTTTGCTAAAATTTAGAACATCTTCACACGGAAATGTCAAATTGCCAAGTGAAGGAGCAATGCTAAAACTTTAAAGAGAAAATTATTCAAAATTGAATAGTTAAATTTTACATAAAGGTACTCTATAAGGCCATCTCCAACCCAAGGACTCATACCCAAAATATCCCCCAAAATCTCTCCCAACCCAAGAAAATGAAGGACTCAAAATTTGGAAAAACTCAAAATTGGACCCAAATATGGGTTCAACTATTTTTTGGACCCAACACTATTCAATGGATCCCACGCTGAGGTGGCAGAGCATTTGGAGATGAGAAAAACACTAGGAACCGCTCTTGGACCAGCTCTGATGGGCTTGTCTGTGCCATGGGCCACGTGTCGGCACTAGGTGAGAGAGCTGTTGGGCTTTGATTGTCTCCTTTTTTTTTATATAAATTTTAAAATCAAATAGTATCAATTGGGCCCACATGCTGACTGTTTCCAGCTCAAAGAGATGTTGAAAAAGAAGAATCTCTTTTTTTAAATTTGTTTTTAATTATAACTTTAAATTAACGATCTAGATTAAATCTAAGCTATTTTATTGGTAAAAAAGAAGATCCAACAGTTGAAATTTAAATCCAACGGTCAAAATAATATTTTAAATTAATCCAAATCAAATCCAATCCCAAAACTCACTCCAAACTCTATAAATACTCACTCATTTCTCAACTAATCTCCAAAAATATTTTTTCTATTTCTCAATTTATTTTTCCTTTGTCAATTTCATCAATCTCTTTCATTCTCATACTTTTGATATCATTTCAAGCACATCATCTTCTTCATTCTCATACTTTTTATATCATTTGAAGTTTTCAATGGATAATCGTGGCAATTGCATCTTTTCCTTTATGTTTCATGATGATTCAGATGATGAAGAACATCATCAGAGAGTGATAGAAGCCATTGTCCACCATACTTCACAGGAGAATGAAGCCACCAAACATGGTGGGTCGGTAGTCGGTTGTGTGTACAAGAACCGTGAGAGAGAAGATCGCCATAGCAATCTCATGTCCAACTACTTCGTTGAAAGGCCACATTTTAATACCACCGACTTTCGTAGGCGGTTCCGAATGCAGAAAGAGTTGTTTTACCGCATCTTGAATGAGCCATACTTTCACCAAAAATAAAAAAGACAGGCTCGGCCGACAAGGGCTATCCCCTGAGCAAAAGTTAACCGTTGTCTTTCGTATGCTCGCATGGGATGCTCAGCTAATGCGACTGACGAGTACTGTAGATTGGGTGAAAGCACAGCTCTTGAGTCACTCCGAAAGTTTTGTTGCGCTGTTGAAGCCGTGTATGGCCAATGGTACCTCAGGTCTCCAAATCTAGTTGACCTTTACAAGCTATTGCACAAGGCAAGTAGTCGAGGCTTCCCAGGCATGTTAGGAAGTCTTGACTGCATGCACTGGGAATGGAAGAATTGCCCATCTTCTTGGGCAGGCCGGTCACACAAAAAAAACCCATTGTTGTGCGAGAGGCTGTGGCCTCGTATGACACATGGATTTGGCATGTCTTTTTTGGAGCTGCTGGATCCAACAATGATATCAACATTTTAGCTCGTTCTCCATTGTTCAATGATGTGGTACATGGAGTGACTCCTCATGTTGAATATATTGTCAATGGAAATCAATACCATTTGGACTACTATTTGACATATGGGAACTACCCCCGATGGGCTACTTTAGTGAAAACCATATCTTCTCCTGATAACCCAAAGAAGAGGCTTTTTGCACAAATGCAAGAAGCGTACAGGAAGGATGTTGAAAGAGCATTTGGAATACTACAGGCTCGATGTGCTATTGTTCGAGGCCCTGCACGTATGTGGTGCAAGGATAACCTCCACTCAATCATGATGGCTATTGTTGTGGACACGTATCCTCATCATTAGATTCCTCTTCAACATATTCGTACTCATCCTCCACAATCATGTTGTGCAAACTAGCCCAACGAGAGCAAGACAATATGAGCTAGAGCAAGACAATATGAGCTGGAGTCAAGCATTACACATGAGTACCACCAAGATAGGCAGACTCTCTCTGATTACATGATTCTTCATAATAGAGTTCGGTCTCCACATGTGCATCAGAGTCTCGGACATGATTTGATCAATCACCTTTAGAGGAGCTTTGGAGATTGTGAATGAGGTCGACAATTGTTTCAATTTTCATGTTGTGTTTCAATTATGTTGTGTGCGTTTTTTTATGTTGTTTGTTTTTTTTATGTTGTGTGTTTACTTTTGGAATAAAATTAAATTTATGGAATTTCAAATTTTTTTTTAGGTCAAATTGTTCAAAAACATTAAATTATGATGTTATTTAAAAAGAGTAAATGAAGAAAAGTTATCCATTAAAAAAAATAGACTTAAAAAATTCTTAAACAATTTAATAAAGTTGCGGACTTAAAATTTGAGTCTGGAGGGTTGGGAGAAAAAATTATTTGAGTCCAGGCAAAACCCAAATAGTTACTTTTTGGAGGGAAAAAATTTGAGTTTAGCCCCTCATGGTTTGAAGAAGGCCTAAGTATTGTCAAAATTGTCAAACCACAGGGCATAAAGTCAATTGTTTTTTTAACATTTTTTTAATCTAGGGTACCACTGTGGTTTAATCTCTCTTCTAAAACTTTACCCATCCTATGGACCATTTGCTTTTAAAATTATAATAAAGTCACATATTATATTACATTTTGTGTTTTTGGGTGATTATTATTTTACAATTGTATCCTGTTAGATTCAACTTTTGGAATCAACAATGTTTTTCTTAATTGCTATTTAATAAGTATACTATAGCGATATTTTAAATTATTCCAATTGATGCAACGTGATAATAGATTGGCTAAAACCTTAGCCTAAAACATGTAACTCTGGAATCTACCAGAAAGATATAAGAAAATCTCAAGGTTTATTGATAAATTGGAATAACAAAACATAACCCTAGCCATGTATAAAATCTAGTTAAATACTCCTAGAAACTGTAAGAATAAACAAGGAATTAAAATAAGAAATTAACAAAGCTTCCAAAAACTATAAAAATATTAAAACTGAATTTCGGGCTGCTACACGATTTTGGATGCCTGAAAAAGCCCATACATGATGGCTTAGCGGTGAGTTTTACTCATGACACCGTTCTCTTCAAATCGATGGGCCATAGGCCCAATTATGAGCTCGGAGCCTAAATCCGTAGTTTGCCCAATTTGCTCTTGTGCGCGCATCTCTCCATTTCTTCTTCAGTTGCTTCCGCCATTGTTTCTATATCAATAATGTACGAGGAGGGAGATTGAACTCAAATACAAAAAGGCCAGCACACTACTTTGACTAACTGACCTAACTCATATTTGTCTTATGTATTTTTTTTTATTAAAAGATTTAAAGATGGCACACGATTTTATTGGTAGAATCTTGGGCTGCTCATTCAGGCTTGTATTTTTATTAATGGGTAGGGAATTTGGACCTCTTTCAGGATAAATTATACAATGGTACCGTATCACCATGTTAGCTGGTGATACTTCCATTCAAAATATGCCACGTATTATTATTTTTAAATAATTAAAGCTTTTTTTATTTTATTTTTACAGATGGACTTTAAATATGTTTTTATCTTTAAAATAAAATTGAGAAAATAAGAATATCCAAAAGACAGAACCACCACCCACCCCAACCCTGGCTCCCTTGACTGAACCACCGCCCACCCCACCCCAACCTCCTCCCTTAATAAGGAAGAAGAGACAACAGAAAAGAGGGAAACAATAGACCACAGAAACAATCGAAACTGAGAAAGCAATAGCCAACGGTCAATCTGGACAAGCCAACAAAGAGCCCCACAACAACTTACTGTACCAGACACAAAACGGATAAAACACTCGGCATGATGCAATTTATATCTTTTGTACAACAGTTATTCCCAGAATTAAATCTTTATCAACCAAAGAATCCACGGTGTCAAATTTTCATGTCGTGGTAAGGATTATGAAGGCATATGTTTTCATCAATCGCAAAGGTGTGCCATGAATCTCTTGAGTGGCATGCGATATTTATGAAAGGTTGGTGGGATTGTGAGCAACAGAGGCACTCGTTCATCATGAGGTAGTGCGAGGCAACCCGGTGGTGAGGTGGGTTTAAGTGATGGATACTCCTGACATACTTAGAATATATGATATTGGTTTTGTTTTCTGCTCCCATGGTCTAAGAGATCTTGCATATTTTTATGGAAGAAAGGGAGGGAGCAGCTGTTAAAAGAGGAAGACTGAAAAGAAATATAGAGCATAGAGAAAAGAAGTAAAACAGAGAGAGCAGAGAGAATTTCAGTTATAGAGAAGAGACTACTTGTATTTCTCATTAAGCTCAACTGGGCACAACTACAGACTTTATATCAGCTGAGTTAAAGCCTTGTTCACGTGTTTTCTAACCTCTCTAACATTCTCTTATCAATACTAACAGTTTTCCTAAACTGCCTAACATGTCTAATAATATCTCAACAGCTTTATTCTTCAATCTTCTTACATGTGGCAGCACTAGGACCATTGATATCTTTACATCCCCCCTCAATCGCATGCTTGGAGGAGCCAAGCATAAGATTGGAACAATGCTGCTGAAACAAAGAAGTAGAAAGACCCTTGGTGAGAATGTCAGCAAACTGGTCTGCAGAAAGAATAGGAGCAACCAATATCCGAAATATGGAAAACCAGAGTGTACAAACAAGATATAGAGGTTCTGTAAAACCAGGAGGTTGAGCCATGTGTTTGAGTTTTCACTGAAAACCACCAGCCAATGCCAAAATACAACTGACAATGGTTAATAGAACTACTAGCAGGACCGTTGCATTGTAATCAATATCACTGGCTAGCACACAGATTTGTATATCTGGAACTACGTTGAGATCAAAATGCGAAATGCGATCAAAGTGCAATTTTGGCGTCACCAAAGGAATGTCCCCAGCAAACTTGTCATTTCCAGAGATAACAGTCTTGCCAGTTTCACCCTCATCATGAGAACCAGAGGCCTTGCCATCATGTAAGGTCATTGCCTAAAATAATGTAATGGAATCAGCACCATATGCATGGCCCACAAAATGGCTTACTATAGAGCTTGTGGGTATCTGAGGCAGCACAACATCTGCATAAGCAATTATTTCATCTGAAAGTTGGAGTTTAGAAATTGGAGAACCAATTGGAGATACAGTGGCTTCCTCTTCAGCAAATGCATCAATACTAAAGACTGTCTTGATTGGTAACGGTGAAACAGTTGATGCGGATGTAGTAAACAAAATCTCTTGATGACCTATCGACTGTGGGACTGTATCATTACAAGATCTTGATTCCCAAGGATAATAGGAAGTAGTTCTACCTGGACTGTGATATGGTGAACCTGTATAGCAAGCATGACTAGAATGAACAAGCATTATTTCTTTTTGTTCATTAGCAAGCATTATTTCTTCAGCAAGCAATTGACATTGAAACTCCTTGAATGAGAGCATACTTTCTCGGCATCACATAACACACCTAAAAGTGTTGTATTCTGCAAGTAAACCATTGAGAGCCAAGATGATAATGTCTTCATCAGCAAAGTGCACGCCAACACAGGATAGCTGATCTCTTGTATCCTTAATATGATTAAGATATTGAGCTATAGAATCTGAACCTTTCTTCATATTGTAGAGACAAGTCTTCAGAAGAAAAATACTAGTCTTGGTAATAATAGCAAACCTTTCTTTCAAAGTTAACCACATCTCCCTAGCATTGGTACTACCAATTACACAAGACATAGCAGAAGAGGCAGACAAAGTAGTTGAGATTAATAGCATCAAAGCTTTGTCATGTAACTACCAGACCTTATATGCTTCAATTTCCTCAGAATTAGAACCAACAACAAATTGAGGTGGACATGGATGGGAACCAGTCACAAAACCAAGTATGCCATGACATTCTAGCATCAAGTTCATTTGGAAGTGCCATTGCAAGTAATTAGTATCATCCAACTTGACATGGACATTAGAAACCATAGGAACCAGTGATACAATAGAAGAGTAAGGAATCACTAACTGAGAGGCAGTCACCATATTTGGACAAGAAAGGAATCTTTACTCACACCAACCAATAAGTGAGATGCAATCCAAGAAAACCTAGAAGAGCAGAATGAAGAAGATAACCTGAGTAATTACAGTCATTGGCTAGAAATGATCGTTCTTTAACCGTAATTGCAAGAATTGCAACTCAAATGTCAGAGAAAGCAGAAAAACAGAGGAATGTAAGGTTCCCAATCGAATTTCACCATCGTGCCTTACTTCTAAGTAAAAGTCAATTGTAATTGTGCTAGATTTCAAGATTTGAGTAGAAATAAGGAACACAAGTTGAAGAGAGCAAGACGAATACTTTGAAAGGTCAATTTTGGAGAAAATCAAGACTAGGATTTCACTGGAGCAATTTAGCAAATAGCCGATAGGCAAAACTATTCTTTAAACTTGCGAGAAAGAATAAAATTCAAGAAAGAGGAGTAGAGGAGAAAGTCATGAAGAAACAGAGGTAATGAGAGAGGTAGAAACAGTAGGAATGAAAGAGGTAATCAGAGATTGGAGAATCTGAAGTTGAGTAGTAGTCACCATGTGGAGAATCCAAGAAGAAAAGAGAAGAATTTAGGGTTGAGAAAGAAGAAACTTTTAGAAAAAGAAATATTGAAGAAGAATTTTCAATGAGACAAAAGATCAAACAGGTAATAGGCAGAGGAAAGAACACAAAATTGGTTGTAGTGTTTGAGTAAAGAAAGAAGCCAGAGAGAGAGAACAAAGAGGAAGAGAGTGCGGAAGCAGAAGAACAGAATATCAGGATCGATCCATGGCGAATGATACCATGTTAAGATAGGAAGACTGAAAAGAAATATAAAGCAGAGAGAAAAGAAGTAAAGCAGAGAGAGCAGATAAAATTTCAGAGATAGAGAAGAGACTACTTGTATTTCTCATTAAGCTCAACTGGGCACAACTACAGACTTTATATCAGCTGAGTTAAAGCCTTGTACACATGTTTTCTAACCTCTCTAACATCTCTAACATTCTCTTATCAATACTAACAGTTTTCCTAAACTGCCTAACAGGTCTAACAATATCTCAACAGCTTTATTCTTCAATCTTCTTACATGTGGCAGCACTAGGACCATTGATATCTTTACGAAAGCAAGCAGTGGGAGTGGGGAAATTGGGTTGGGTTGTGGTGGGAGGGAGGTGGTTATGGCTTCTTTTGGATTTTGTCTTTCTAAAATGTCATTCTAAATGTAAATAATGAATTTTAAATACAATTGTAAAAAAAATCAAATTTATTTAAAAAATATTGACATATGGCGTATTTTGAGTGGAAGCATCACCAGCTGACATGCTGATACGGTAGTATTCTATAATTTCTCCTATTGCAGGCATGTTAAGCCATCTCCAAGTGAGGGCTATATAATCAAATATAGCCCAAAATTCTCAAAACTCATCTCCAATAGTGGGCAACACAAAGGGCTACAAAAAATAGAAGAGGACACACAAAGGGCAAATTCCTAAAAATCAGGCCACATGTGGCCCTTTGGCTAGTCCAAACTAAATAATTGGATGGGCCCATCTGCTTTTTTTTCCCTGTATCAAATAGGTCATTTGTGACCATTGATTAAAAAGTCGTTGCAAATCAAGGGTTTGGAACAACTCCTACCTCATTCTTACATAATTTCTCACAGCATCTTCATCATTTTACAAATTATTCTTCCTCAATTTCATTATTTTACATAATTTCTCACATTCTCTTCATTCTTTTACAAAATATCCTTCATCTTTTTCCATTTTAAAAAAAAAAAAAAACTCTTTCCTCGCATTATTAGAAAAAATGGCTAGTACATTCAACAATCATCCTATAATACTGGTAGAAGATGATGATTATTTTTAATTGTTAAGTTGTTGTTTCTAAATTAATGTTGAAGCTGTTGTTTTTAAATTAATATTTAAATTGTTTTTAAATGAATTTTTAAGTTGTTTTTTTTAAAATAGTAGTTTAATTAAATTAATTAATAAATTTATATAATATATTAAAAATTATTTAAAATATTACATTTAGGGCATGTTTACGTATCAGTAATGGAGAAAGTAAAGATCAGAGAATTTAGGAATCGGGGAAGTATTGAATCGGTATGGAAAGAATAATTCCCATTAAGCTATTTACTAAACATATGGAATTAGCAAAGGAATGGGGTTGATTCCTATTGTTATTGTTTATTAATTTTCATGAATCAGAATCCAAATTAATTTGATTACTAAAATGCCCTCCACATTTTTACCACAACACATATATAATTCTCAAATTGGCTAAGGAGACCAAACTAATCCTATAGCAAACTAGTAAGGCAGTGTAAACATGAGGAATCAATATGCTAAACAAGATAAACAGCAAGAGCCTAATTGAATGATAATTTTAATAACACTTTTGTACATAGCCAATTTCAAACAAAAAAATAAACTCCAATAACACCTTGGAGTGTCTTTGAATTTGTTGGCATGAGTTTTTTTTCTTTTTTTTCTTTAAGGGTTTGGGGTGTTTTGGAATTATGGTAAAGTGGCAAGGTATTTTTGGAAATTGTTAAGGGAAAACAGGAATGAGAATCGTATCCACTACCTCCCCGTAGTTGATCTAATACTTAGTTTTGAGGGGATGTGATTACGAATTTTGAGACAGAGCCCACTTATTTTTTCATTCCTAATTGCAAGTAAATACAGCAAAAGTCAAGAATGGAAACCATCCACTTTTCTTTGATACCCAAAACCCTTAAAATATAGCCTGACACTATTTTTAATAAAAATCATTTTTCAGAGGCTATATTTAGTCCTCCCCACCTAGATACGGCCTTAAGATCAAGTTTGAATCTTCCGTAGTGCAGCAGAATCCCAATCGGCCCTACATTTTTCATTAACTACTGCCAACTACCTTTTCCGCCGGGATGTGGGTTATTCACCCGAATGCTTACTGACTATCTCTCTGTCTTTCTCTTCTCATACACACTGAGCAGACGGTGGTGAGGAAAGAGCACAAAAGAAGAAAAAAGAACATATGATTATGAATAGCACTAAGGTTGCTGTGGTGGGAAGTGGAAGTAAAGCATCAAAACCCATTTGGCATTCCCTTAATTTGTATTTTGTTTTGTTTTATCAAAAAACTTATCTGATCAGTACATTTTTCTTTAAATTGAACACAGTTTCAGGAGCAGTCTGTGCATCAAATCTTGCCAGAAATGGAATATCTGTGACATTGTTCGAGTCTACCAGAGGCCCTGGTGGCCGCATGTCTCAAAGAAGGTACTTTTTCTTGTTTGACATTCATTTTCACTTTTAAAGTTTTGATTTGGTTGAGGGGTGAGGACTCAAATGTTCAATTGATTATCAGAAATGGGTTTTCCTCATTATCCTCTGTTTGGTTAATGAGAATATTTGGGCACACTGAATAAGTTCACGGGTTGTTGATTGTAAGAAGTCCAAAAGACAAAGATTGAGGTGCTACAAGATGCTAATTAACAACTTTGAACTTTAAATTGAATGTATGTGATTGGCCCTTTTACCAACTGATATGACCTGAGAAAAAAGAGTTTTAGAGAAACTGTTCTGATACGATTGCTTATTTAGAAAGGCCATATCAGGTGATCATTTACAAACTGATATGACCACTTAGTACATTTACCATTTCCTTAAGGAAAAAGGCCTTTGATTTTGAAGTTATTTGGAATTTCATTTGCAAATATATTGAATGTGGGAACAAGTTGTTCAAAATGAGTTTCTTTTTCTTTTCAATTACTAAAAACTTAGTTATGATATCCATTTCCAATTCATATAGAGAAGTTGCTGAAGATGGGAAGGAGCTATTGTTTGACCATGGTGCTCCATTTTTCAATGCCAACAACACTGAGGTTCGAGGTCTTGTTCATGAATGGGAAGCAAAGGGTCTTGTTGCTTGCTGGAGAGAGAAATTTGGGTGTTTTGATCGTGTTTCCAACAAATTTGTGGACCTAGAACAGGTTTGCAAGTACCTCTTTAATCAACAACATTGTTTTATAATGGTTGTGAAATAGGTTGGCTCATGGTTATAGTGATATCTATGTTTCAACTTGACTAAAATCATTAATCCCCTTCCCCCCCTTCCTTGCCCTAGATCAGTTGCTATGTTTGATGAATTGGTTTGTTTTTCTTGTATTGTTGTGTTAAGTTTCTTTTCCAAAAAAAAAAGAAAAAAAAAGTATGGTTGTGATGAGTTGGTTCCAAACCGCAGTAATATGACTTTTTGGATATGGGTTATGCTCTGTGATGTTCTTTTATGTAAATTGGCCGTTTAATAATCGAAATTGATATTTGTTGTTGCTATTGTTTCTTCTGCTGAGCCTTTCTTAAATATATGTTCCCAGCTGTATCCTCCATTTTATAGTCGAAACATGTCATTTCAGCCAATCTGAATATCAATTTCATTTAGGAAGGATTAATAAGTAAGAGATATGTGGGTATCCCAGGCATGAACTCTGTATGTAGAGCATTGTGCCACGAGCCTGGTATGTTCTAAATTCTAATTCTACTAATTTTCTGTTGGCATGATTTCCATTCAGGGTTAAATATGTACTTGCAAAATTGCTTATTTTGCACTGTATTTGTCCTTAGGAGTGGAAAGTAAGTTTGGAGTGAGTGTTGGGAGATTGGAATGGCTAGAGGATGAGAATTTGTGGTCGTTGATTGGTTTAGATGGGCAAAATCTTGGCCAGTTTAAGGGAGTAGTTGCAGCAGACAAAAACGTTGTTTCGCCCAGGTTTACAAGTGTTACAGGGAGACCACCACCTCTTGGTAATGAATGCAGTCCTTCAAATTCTTTTTATTGAAAACATGCGAAGAAAAATTCCTGCAGTGTTTTGTCTGTTTAAAAAACTATGTTTCTTTTCATGACGATTATCACTTTTGATGGTTTATTCATATTGCTGATCTTGTCCTCTTGACTAGTAATTTAAGTGGATGCTACAATCATCTAGCTGCAACTACATATTTGTACCACTATAACACATAACTTCCTTCCTTCTCAAAAGCAATTGGACTCTCACCATGGAAGAAAGGATACTTGACTAGGATTACATAGAATAATATTTGGAATGCTTACAGTGTGTGATTGGATCAAATAAAGCTCCTACTTTCTGATCATTTACTTGGAACTTGACCACTTTATTAATACACCCATAAGCATGCCCACTTTTGTTGTTGCTAAAGAATAGCAATAGCATAAAAAGCACCGCAATCCTAATCATTTTGCAATCTGTGCACTGCAGATTTAAGTTTGGTTACAGAATTGGCGGTTAAGTTGAATGATATTCCTGTCCGCCCATGCTTTGCTCTCATGATAGCATTTGCAGAGCCTCTGTCATCAGTAAGATATTTATTATGGCATTCCTTAAAGCTATATGGTCATCTGTAAACTTTCTGGACTCATAAATTCTATTTGGTTCTTCATCTTTTCTTTTCTCTTGGGATGCTGGGTTTGGGCTTAGTGTATCCCCCACAACCTCTTATGTCACGTTTTTAATTTGAACACTTTTTATACTCCATTTGAGGTTTACCTGGGCTGACCCCGGGGCCTTATCTCTGACTCAGATACCCTTTAAAGGCTTCTCAATAAAAAATTCTGAAGTTCTAAGCTGGGCTCATTGTGACAGCAGCAAGCCTGGCCGTTCCACCTCTAGGTACTCATGGAATATAACCATCCACCTAGTTTGTTTTTATTTTTTGTTTTCATTGTGTTTATCATGTAACTAACTTCCATTGCTTTCTTTCTTTTTTAAGTGAGCGATGGGTTTTGCATTCAACAATGGAGTATGCTCAGACTATAATTGCTCAAACTGGACTTCAGAAACCTTCAAATGCAACATTGACAAAAGTGGCTGAAGAACTCTTCCAAGAATTACAAAGCATGGGACTTAATATCTCACAGCCCCTTTTCAAGAAAGCTCATAGATGGTCAGTACATTCTGGAGCTCAATGTTTTAGTGCTAGTTGTCGGATCAGATAGAAAAGCATAAATAAAAGGACTTTTTTGGCCAGCAATAAAAGGACTGTTTGAGCTCGGGCCAATCAGTTCAATAAGGGAGACTCTTAGATTAGTAGGTCAGAAAAGATAATCCAGGTCAAATATTACCTTCATTTCAGGCTGAAGCCATTAATTTCACTTCTTATGATCTGTGGACAATGTGTGAGCCCAAGCCACAGAGCATATACCTTTGAATGTTTTCCAAGCCTAAAAATATCTGTGAAATGAAATGTTATAGGTTCAAAAAAGGTTTTGCATCAGTTTGTCAATAGAAGGTGTAGTATGTATAGTTATTATTATTTCCTCGTGTATTAGTAAAAAGTCCACTAAAATTTTGAAAAAACTTGGTAGTTGTGGATCTGAAATAATTGTGGGAAGGTGTAATCTCAAAATCATTGTCTAGAAAAAAAAAGAAAAGAGTATTGAATTCATCCTTGATACTCTGCAATGAATTAAAGGTATGCGATACCTTTGGATTTTGTTGACAGGGGAGCTGCTTTTCCAGCTACAAGCATAGCCAGAGAGGAGAAATGCCTTTGGGATAAGAACAAGAGGCTTGCCATCTGTGGTGATTTCTGTGTTAGTCCAGATGTTGAAGGTGCTATAGTTAGTGGCATAGCTGCAGCTTCAAAACTTACAGATGTCCTCAGCTGCTTATGATATTCCTAGTGTTATGACTTATGAGTTTCTTTTCCTCTGGATTTGGTGGTTACTGCTGAAATGTGTAACATGGCTTGACTCTAGTAGGAAAATAATCTCAAATTTATAAGCAAATTCCAGATCATTTCAAGTTCTTGTAACAATAATGAATCAATGTCTACTTCCATATATTCCAATGTGCATGAATTGATTCATATGATACTGTGCGAGCTCATCTGAGCTTTAACCACCCGTTCCTGTTTTTTCTTTATTAATCTAATGTTTGAGCTGAACGTAATCGTAATAGTCGGCTCTGTATATGTTATTGAGAACGTGTCGATATTATTGTTGCTAACAAATTATACCGTGTTATCGATACATTTTTGTCAACATTGATAAAATGTTGATGTGCGTATTAATAATCCAATTTTTAATTAAAAAGGGGACCTCCTGCAGGGAGAATTTCTGCTTAGTGTAATATTAAAGAAACAAAATGGTATATATTTTTTAATGATATTACAGAAGCAAAAACTCAAAACAATGGAAAGAGTTTAAGATGGTGTCCAGGTTCAATCTCTAAACCCATTAATCTCTTCTCCATTTGGCCTTAGTCCACGTGTCAGATTTAAGATTGGGTTGGCACTTGCCAATCTCCAAGAGAATTGAGAGCAAAGAAATTTCCCATTTTGATAATGTTTGTAACATCATATCCAGAACCAGCCACAGAACCACAGCCACGTGTCAGCCCAGCAATCACTTTTCCATGGTTAGTGTTATTATTATCAGGGGACTTAGATGCCACAAGCCACACGATAGCCAATCATCAAAGTTGCAGAGAAAGCTAAAAGCTCAGAGGCTGAGAGTAAAAATGGCAGCCTCAGTTATGGCTTCAGTGAGTCTAAAACCATCTCCTTTCACTGTTGAGAAGTCAGCAGTGAGAGGCCTTCCCTCTCTTGCCAGGACTTCTTCTTCATTCAAGGTTCAAGCCAGTGGTGGCAAGAAGATCAAAACTGACACACCCTATGGTACATATACATACTCGCCCTTCTGCCTTAAATTAATTTATTTCCATGCATGTGAATTTAATAATACTATTTTGTTGGAAAAAGTTATGAATTCAAATCTCATGGACGAACAGATGTTAAAACTACATGTACATGTTTTTGATATGATAAATAAAATAAAAATGTGCTGCAGGAACCGGTGGTGGCATGAACTTGAAGGATGGGAAAGATGCCTCCGGGAGGAAGCCTACGGTAATTAATTGGTCTTTATTACTCTTAATTTGTTACGATTTCTGTATATAAATAACCAGGTTGTGCTAGTGCAAGTCTTGCATCAGTTTATGTACTTGGCTACTATGGGTTATTTGTAGGGGGAAAATCACAGTGTGAAACGCATGCTTGAATTCTTCTTTTGAAATTCTAATGAGTTATTTTTGTATGCGTCTGTGATTTGTTCGTAAGGAGGAAGGAAGGAACCAAGCAGTGTTCTTGTAGGAGAGGCTTAGTGACCAGAATTCTTTCACATGCTTTTCATCCTTTCCTTGGTCTCCTTTTTGTTCAGAGCAGCACTCTAGACAGATTAATCCTATGACAACTATAACTTACATGCTTACTTTTTTTTCTGGCACATCCATTCGATCTGCTTGTAATTTTTCGATCTTTAAACTTTGGTTCAGGGTAAGGGTGTCTACCAGTTTGTAGACAAGTATGGTGCTAATGTTGATGGCTACAGGTACCGCTCACAACCTTCATTCATTCAATTTGTGTTGTGGATTTGGATTTCCTACTTCTCTTGCTCCTACTTAGTTTTTAATATGAGTCGTTTATTTCCAATTTAAGGGTTAAAATCTACATGTCAAAATGTTCATGATTATTTTAACTCACTGACACCATTAATTTTATGTAATCACATACATCATGTTTTTGAAACCTCCATAAACTAGACTATGGTTTTGAGAATGACTATCCTTTTAGTTGGGTAATCCCCTCTAACCCTTTAATTGGATAAAGCTTCAACTTACCACAATCAATTGTTGAATTAATTTCTGATGATTGATATGCAGTCCCATCTACAACAGAGATGAATGGTCACCATCTGGTGATGTTTATGCTGGGGGTAAGCAACTTCAACTTTATAAGAATTTTTGTTTTAATTCCGCAATTCAGGTCAACGGGGTTTAATCCAGTGGAAAATTCCACGATTCAGAAAGCACAGTTGTATTATCTTCTTGCTTAGTTAATGTATTAATACTTATGGAGGTGAAATTAATATCTATGGATGGAAATTGCAGGTGCTACTGGCTTGGCCATCTGGGCTGTTACCCTACTTGGCATTCTTGCAGGGGGTGCGCTTCTTGTTTACAACACAAGTGCTTTGTCACAGTAGAATTATTAATTAATCCTCTGTTGTTGTAATGTATGTGCTGTTAATTACTATAGCCTACCCCAACTAGCTGTCCTGATGAACAAGAAGAACATTAAAGAAATACTCTGTGCAAATCTTAATTGTAATGTTTTGGCATGTATTGTTCAATTTGATGCCTGTAATATTGTGCTGGACTTCTTCTCTTTCATTTATTTATATGTTTTTTTATTTATTTAGTTGGATTTATGTAAAAGCTGCTTGGTGTGCATGTTATAGAAGAAGAAAGAATGCTTGGAATTATACTCATTTTGAATCATAATCTTTTAGTTGTGGTGGCAAAAGCATGGCCATCTCAAACAGAAGCCTGCCCTTTAGTTATTGCCTAGAATTTTGTGTGTATGAAATAAAGGAAAATTAGATTAGAGCCTGGCTTCGATCTTGGGTCATCTCCAACAGTTGGTTAAATCCTCAAATTTAGCCTTTTCACACTCAAAATCCATCTCTAGCAAGTGGGCTAAATATGTCATGTAACTAGCAGAGGAGCCAAATGCAGCCTGATTCTTGGGTGGGCTATATCTTTTTATATTATTATCGTTTTTCAAAAGCAACCAATGGCAAAGACCCACGTCTCTTTGGAGAAAAACTTCCTTGGCACGGGGACGCCAAGGTAAGCTCCCACATCAGTATCCCTAGCAAATTAAAAAGTGACACATGTCAAAACTTTAAGACTTTTAAAAAAAATTATTATTTTCACCTCTGCCGCCCCTCCTCCGTGTCCTCCTCCCCTACAACTCAAACCCCTCCCATACTAAAAACTAATAAAATATTGAGGGAATTATGATTTAACCCTACACTGCTAGAGACGGTAAAAATGTAGTCCAACACTATTCCTTGAAAAACTATAAATAGTGGGTTACATTTTTATCCGTAAGCTAATTTAGCCTTCCACTATTGGAGATTGCCTTATACCCCAAGAAAAAGGGAAAAGAGCACCTGAAAATATAGAGATAAATGGGATATTTGGAGACAGGAACAGGGAGATTGATTGCATTTTATCTCAATCTATCTTTGGTTATATAGTCTTTTTGTAAGATGATGGCATTAACATAAAAATATGTATAATAAAACCATAGTATAGTATGTATGTATAACATTTCCCTCACACTGCATATGAAAGTCTTACTGATGTGATAAAAAAATTCATGTGCATATTGTAAGAAGGTGGTTGTATATAACCGGCATATACAAATTCATTGAAAGTTGTTTTTTTTTTTTTTTCAAGTATAAGTGATAGTCAAAACTAAAGGGAATAGGGTTTTTTACACACACAACTAAGATGTTATGAAGATTTGAACTTGAGACTTTTGATCTACAAGTCAAAGCCATTTTCTACTAGGTTAGACCTTGTTGGTAAATTTTTTTTAAAATGTAATATGACTTATATCCTAATTATATTTAATTTAATTCATTTATTTTGATTAGGCCCCAATTGAAATTATTAATAGTTGGACCCGGTTTAAAGGGTACATGTGTGTGGTATTATTATTTCTTTGCTATTTTTTTTTATTTTATAAAATAATTATTGCTTAGGTCACCAGAATCTAGTCGCTTAATGTAGAAACTAACCTCTTCACACGCGCTTCCGGACCTACGAGAGGCTTTTTTAAAAAAAATTTAAATTTATTTTAGAATTAAAAAAGATAATGGGTTTGTGTTCCATAAAAATAGGATTCATTATCTAATTTTTCTTTTTATTTTAATTTTTTTAATATGAAAAAGTGTGAATTTATCATATTATCCTCATTTAATTAATAATTTTAATTCTTAATGTTTGCATTAATAAAGGGTATTTTCTGGTATTTTGAATGTTTCACTATTCTCTTCATTTTGCTTTATATATATAGATATACATGCATTGCATATGGAGTTGGTTCAGAAATGTAATGGTTTTTTTTTTTTTTTTGGCAAAAAACAAAAAAAATCAAATGGCATTTTCCAATATCAACATTTCCATTTTGGTATTTTAAAAATAATTTAGTTCTGAGTAACAACCAACTTTGAATACCAAACCCAACGAAATTTTTTAACAAATTATTATTTTAATGCAGTAAATCTGGGTTTAGTTTTTTAATTAGCTCTTGATGGTATAATTAAATGAGAAGGTTCATGTTAACTTATATATCTACATACACATATAACCAGTTCTTACTTCAAAAAAGTAAATAAAGAAAAGAAAAAAAAAACTTCTCAATCACTAATCTTACTTTAAATAAAACTTCTCAATCATTAACCTTTGTGTGGGTTTGAACACAAAACTATACTGGTTCTGAAAACCAGTAGATTTTAAGAGTGGGTGGATTTGACAAGAACTCAATATATTTAAAAAAAGTCATCTTGTTTTTTCTTTTCTTTTTTTCCACCCTTTGAAGGATGACAAAACACGGGGACCCTTTTGTTCATCTTTTGTCATCTCTCTCTTTTTCAACTTCGACCAATCAAGAGAAAAGTTGCATAAATTATGGGAGACTTGGGAGTTAGCCATTTCTGAATGCACCCCCCAACCTTCCAAGTCTCCATGTATTTATGAAATAGCCACCAAATGCACCATATTGTGTCTTGAAAGTTAATTACACTATAATTACCCCAAAGCTACGTACAAATCAGTCAACTTTTTGACAATCTTGTTAAGGCAAAATTTTTTCTTCAGGAGAAGAATCCAATGCTGCTGCCCTAAGAAATTTTGTCTGCGAATCCTTGTGCTGAGCTCACAAGGATTTTGTTCTCTCTCTCTGTCTCTCTGTCTCTCTCTCTCTGTGTTTTGTTTT
This sequence comes from Prunus dulcis, assembly GCF_902201215.1. NCBI lineage: Eukaryota > Viridiplantae > Streptophyta > Magnoliopsida > Rosales > Rosaceae > Prunus > Prunus dulcis. The sequence continues at coordinate 8,667,135 of NC_047653.1, read as the reverse complement.
TGCCCTTTAATAGAGGAAAAAGACAGTAACAAAATCTACAAATATGATCGAATATACTTCTGTTGTTGTGTTATGTTTGGAAATACACTAGCTTAGCCAAATAGGCATTCATCTTTCTTTAAGAAAAATAAAAGTTCAAAATAAAAACGAAAAATCCAAAGGAAGAGGGAAAATGTCCCAAGTGTCACTTCATATCGTATTTAAAAAATTTATAATTTTTAGGTTATTGAAATATAAATAATCGATCTTAAAAGATTGTCACAGAAGAGTAGATGGAACCTGGAATTAATTAACAATGACTAGGCACCATCACCACCTACTAATTAAGACAACCATGTTGATTACAAAGCATATTTATATATACATAATGAAATTGAATATGAACACACTAAAAACAAAACATTGAACAAAATGACCTACCAAATTTCATCAATCTTTTTATATATACAAATGGATTGGAGGAGGGGGGATTTGAACATAGGACCTCGGGTGCATATGTAACTGTTCTTAATCACTTGAGCTACCAGCCTCTTAGAATTTCATCGTTATTAAAAACTAACACTTGAAAAGAAAAAAGTAGCGTTCCATCCCATGCATGGTTTCTGATCTAGCCTTTAACATTCCACAATGGAGGCAATATTACCCACGTGAACTGTGATGAATGGTAGAAACTACAATTGACAGTCAAATGCAGTGCTTAAATAACCCAGATGCAAATCTTACTAAGACGAAATACAAGCGTACTTCTAACTTTTAATTTATTTACAACAATCGTACATCGTTTTTTTTTTCTTTTCGGTTTTGTTTGAATACTCTACATGAAATGAGATCAATAGTGGCTCCAAATGTAGGGCATACCAACTTCAGATAGGTAGTTTTCTGAGCTACTTCCTGCGCCTAAGCTTGGTGGTGATGAGCCTTTGACATTCAAAGTAGGATAAGAACTAGTTTCTTCCATCTTGGTAAGGTGACTCAAAACAGCTTTTAGCACCTTTTTGTCACATGAAAAAGGGTCAAGAAAACTGGTCACATTTGGCAGCGCCCCAAATGTGGCTGGGTTGTTGTTATTGTTCTTGGTGGGCATGTTTGGTTCCAAATGGGCACCAGTGATGTCAATGTGTGAGAAAATTGGGCTGGTTTGGCTTTGGGAGAAAATGGAGAAGCAGGGCACTTGCTCATACTCATGATGAGGCTGAGGCTGAGGCTGAGGCTGAGTCTGAGGCTGGCCATCAAAACTGATGTAAGAATCCATCAATGCAGGCAGAGAAGAATTGCTTGTGTCATCATAGCAGCTAATTCCCATGCTGGGTTTGGCAGCAATTTCTCTGTTTTTATAAAACACTCTGCATAAAACCCAATCTTCCTGCACATATATACATTGCCAATAATGGAAATTTATGTTTGTTAATTAACCCAAGTTTGTTATTGAAAGCAAAACTAATTAACAAGCTGAATTCATGTGATTAGGCAAAAGGATAAATAATTAGTCCTTGGACTTTAAAAAAAATGAAATTAGAATGAGCTGATGAAAAATTAAGTATATATTAGACTTCCCTAAGATGTTCCATATAATATGAAATAGGATCTGCTTAGGTCAGCTACCATCAAGATAAAATTTTGCCTATAAGTCATCAGTCATGACAAGTGGACATATATGGGTTTGGCTGTATATATCAAGACCATTTTTTTTGGTTGAAAAAGTCAAAGATCTTATTATAAATCATGGAAATTCTTTTATAAGTACCCACTTGCCAGTTGCCACCCAATAATCCATTTAAAATTCTCTATCTATGGCTTAGACTGCATATGAGAGTTGACATGTACATGTTGCTGTAATTACTAGGATCAACTGTTAATCCACACATTAATTGTTTCGTAACGTTCTAATATGATCGAGATCGAAAATAATCGAAAAATGAAGCATGAAGAAGTATTTGTTAAAATTTGATGTGCCATACCTTGTGAGAAGAGATTTTAGGCAGACCAAAGGGACCTTCAAGCCGAAATTCATGCATGACCCAGTCGGATTTTCTGCCTTTGGGGGCTCTACCTCGGTAGAAGACCAAGGTTTTTCTCATCCCTACAAGGCTTCCTTTGCGAAGGATTGGCCTATCTTTTCCTGTGGCCTTCCAATACCCTGTTGCAGTTGCACGGTTTGTTCTAAGTCCGGTTGCATATTTACGATCACGCTGACTGTAGAAGTACCATTCCTTGCCTCCCACACATGCAGTTTCTGCAAAATTAAACATCACCCAATATTTTCATACGCGTATTCACGTAAGCATGTACGTACGTGTATGTGTATGATGTATGCATCTATGTATGTATGCAGCACATTAAGCTTGTTTGATTGCAGCACTTTTAGCTCAAAATGAGTTCAAAGGTCACCTTGTCATTTAAGGGTTATACCAGCTAGCTATGACCCCAAACATGCACTGACTTTATGTATGTATGTATGCATGTATGTATAGTATATACATATTCGTAGCCTTAGTAAATTTTTGAGATCAAATCTGGTTGTTTCGGTATTAAATATGAACTTTTATGTATGCAATGATATCAAGCGAAGACTTCTTGATTGCCAGCAGATGGCGACAAAAAAGCATTGGTGGTGACTCAGCATCATCCATGGCCAAAATAGCTGAACTTTATCAAACTATTATGCAGTTGGAGGGTCAATATCCAAGTCTTAATAGAAAATTATTAAACATAATGAACTGCCAATTGCCCAAGTCACAAAAGGGTTTCTCTTTATTCTTTTACTAATTCACAAAAGGTTTCTTTGATTTAAATTGTGTCATGGCATGGTCATGAATAATACATGGAAAAACTGCAATATTCCCCCTTTTTTTTATAAATATATAAGGAATTCTAATATTATTCTCGAAGAAATTCTAACGAGATTATCACTGTTACGCAAATGAGTAATTGTCATCTATCGATGTAAACAAAGCTCCAAGACTGATAATTGTGTGCTGATAACGGTTAGGAAGCAAACATCTATTGGGTAACTGTTAGCTGAGAGGATAAATAACATAAAAGTTTGAAAGAAGAAGATTTGAAAATTCAAAGGAGATATGATTAGAGGATGATAGCGACAAGCCAAAAGGCCTTTGAATGGTTTGGGTGAGGATTGAATGTGAAAGATTAATTCTTTCCAACCCGATTGAATACACGCGTATGGCAGCAATGGGATGGAAACTAGACTTTGGGGGCTTGCTTTGTTATCACAATCACTATCACAGCTTTTGGTTGAGAAAATACCAAGAAAGTCCATTTCTTCTAAAAGCAGTGAATGAGAAATATTTGTATTTTTTTGATAAACTAAGTAAAGATAGGGCAGGGCCATGGGGGAATGAATTTGCATATAGATATTTAGGGGCTTCCGGAGGATTCAATGCAGCTTATTGTGTAGCTTGCTATCCCCACCTCAAAGATATACATAAAATATTGATTCAACAAAAAGAACTAAAAATATTTGTCACACGTACGTACATAAGTGATTGATAGTTGTAAATAAGTGTGAACTACTTAAATGGGGCCTTACATCCATCAAACATGGATGATTCACACTAGCTAAAGTTCGGTAAATTAACAATATTCATTAGTGGTTCGTGACGGTAGAAGTCAGCTCTATAGAATCTAGCTCATTACTAATTAGTAATTTGGGATTGTTCTAAGATTGATTAATTAAAAGCAGTTCAATTAGCATTTGGGAGAAAGATATGTAACTTAGAATCAGTCAAACAACTTGCATATTATTTTACATGTTGGGAGAACATTGTCAAGGTAAGGCATCAACAAGTTGCCCATTTTATTTTCTGATGAAAATGTGAGCAATTAAAGTTTGTGTACAATAATTGTGAGAACATGCTGCTAATATATCAGCATCACTTTTCAATATGTCACATGATATAACTGGTCCACTCTATTATCCACTATATTGATAGAGGCCATGACTCTCTTAATTATGTCATATTATGCAAAAAAATTCCAACCATTTTTGTTTCTACTGATTAAACCGACGTCGGATTTGTTATAAGAAAAAAAAAAATTTCGATTACGAAAATGGAGCAAGGCAGCTGCAAGAACACCATTTTAATGCCTAATAATGGTATGTAAATTATATCCAGTCCGGTTGCTATCACCTCATCCACAGGCACAGCACAGCACAGCCACAGAAGAAAGGCTAGATTTGAGTTTTCACTAATAACTATATATAATCTAATAGATATTTTCAACAAAAACCATTTGAAACCAAAAAAATAATAATAATAAACCAAGAAAAAGAGCAGAAAACCAAATAATAAAGTCTTTCAAAGATATTTCAAAGATATATAATTAGAAGGTTAACAGTAATAATTAATACATATATGGATATGGGATTAATGCAAATATAACTGGGAAGGCTTTTATAAATGGCAATATTGAAATTAAGCATCACTGTGTTATGTTGTATATAACTTCATGCAGAGAAGAAATGATGAAGAGAAATAAATATCCCAGCGAAACTGAGAAACTACTCACCAGGAATGTCCCAAGGCTCGCACTTGTTGAGGTCAACTTCAATCATAAGGGTTGAGTCAGTCTGAGTCACCTTTTTCAGCAAATAGTCGCACACAAGCTCCTCATCTCTTGGATGGAACCTGAAACCAGGTGGCAACTTTGCCTCCACCATGCTTATGTTGCTCATTTTTTCTGAGAGAGAGAGAGAGAGAGAGAGAGAGAGAGAGAGAGAGAGAGAAGACAATTGGGATTAAGGGGCAGGGAAAAGGTTTTGTTGTGAGAGATCTCAATGCTCAAACAAAGATGGCAAGTGGGAGGGGTATATATAATAAAAAATAAATAAGAGGGGAAAGCAAAGGGGAGGTTAAGTCAACTAGTAGTTCCGTGTAAAAATTGAAATTATGAGCGTTTGAATAGCATAATTCTATATTTGGGTTCACTCTCCTGATATTAAAAGCTTATTTGAGTCTGATATTAAAAGCTTATTTGACAATTAAGAGCGTTTATACAAAAATATAAAAGCATTATTGATCGTATAAACGTCTTTTTAGAGTACTTCTAATTTTAAGTGTTTTTTCATGAAGTACTTAAAAGTTCAAGATAACTTCTAGTAAAAACACTTACGAGCATAAGTGCTTTCTATAAAACAATTACAAACCAGCCTTAAGTTTAGATGACGAGAGAGTTTTGGGAGGAATAGAGGGAATTAACTTGCCTACGTGTCGTGATGACATGGACAAACCAATCACTGCCAACTTGCTGATGTGTATATTAATAATTGGGTTGGGGTTCGGGTTGGGGGAGAATTCAGTAAGTAAATTTTGGTCCTCTCTTCTTTCCATCTTCTTGGAATTATTATTTTATGATTTTACATCAAAACTCTGGATAGAGAAAGAGAGCTAGAACTTGGCACTTGGCACCGCACCTGAACCAGCCAATCCGAAAATAGCGGGCCCACTGTGATGACATTCTTTGCTTTTCTTTGCTTTTTTTTTTAAAAAAAAAAAAAAACCCAAACCCTAAACTATTCATGTAATTGATGTATTTTAGAAATTAGTTGTAGATAAGCTGGATTACATTAATCTAGATAAAGGCTTTTCAAGTGACCTTAGATGAAAGCATAAGAATCAGTTTAAATGACGATCGGCTAAAACCTTAGTTAAAAATATATAACTTTGGAATCCATCAAGAAATATGAGAGAACCTTAAGTTTATTTGACAAACTTAAATAATAAAAAATAACCCTAACTAGGGGTAAAGTATATTTAAATACTCTTAGAAACCTTAGGAATAACAAAGGAATTAAAATAGGAAAATAACAAAGTTTTCAAAAACTTTAAAACTGAATTTCGGACTAGTAAATGATCTCGGATGCCCCAAAAAGCCCATATGACATGACAAAGTATGAGTTTTACTCGTGACACCGTTCTCTTCGAATCGACTGGTCATGGATTCAATTCTGAGCTCGGAGTCCAAATCTGTAGCTTACCCGATTTGCCTTTGCGCGCGCGGCGCTTCAGCTCCTCTTCAATTGCTTCCGCCATCTGTTTTATATTATTAAAGAACAATTATTATTTGAGGGACACCCTTCATTAAGGGATCTCTCAAATATTTTTATTTTAGGGACACCTTTTAGGGTACCCTACGATTTTATTTTTTTCAACAATCCAAACCGTCTATTTTTCAAATCTTAATTCATGGATCATCCTTGCAAAAAATCAGAAAAATTGAAAATCATTATGGCATCTAATTGCTAGCAACAAAATAGATGAACACAATGCTTCAAGAAAACACTAAAATAATAATAATCTAATTGAGTGGTCAATGGTTTAGGATTCAAGTGATTTTTTGCAGATATTGAGGGAATATCTAAAACTTAGATGGTTCGGATAATTGAAAAAAAATGTGTGATGGGCCCTATAAGGATGTTCTTTAAATAAGCTTATTTGAAGGATCCCTTAATAGAAGCTCACTATGTGTGTATATAGGGTTAATCATTTTATTAGTCCTTGAATTTAAACCCAATTTGCATTTGAATACCTCAATTTCCAAAATGGTTCCCGTGGTCATTTAACTTTAGTTTCGTTGGGACAAATGGTCATGCCATCAATTTTGTTAACTTTTCTGTTAAATGCAAGGGCAAAATGGTATTTTTATATCAAAATTGATAAAAATATGAATAAAAAATTAAAATTAAACTCTCTATCCCAATTTCAACTCCCCCAAATTTTTTTTTTGGTTGGTTTTTTATTTGATTTTCTTTTATTGTTATTTTAAAGATATAATTTTTTATTCATTTTTTTTTGTTTTAATATAAAAATACCATTTTGCCCCTCATTTAACAGAAAAAGTTAACAAAATTGATGGCTGGACCATTTATCCAAACGAAACTAAAGTTAAAGGACCACGGGAACCATTTCTGAAATTGAGGTACTCAAATACAAATCAAGTTAAAATTCAGTGACTAATAAAATAATTAACTATGTATATATATATATATATATATGCAAATATGCAAAGATAGGGACAAGAATGAGGACATGAAAAATGATAAAGAAATTTAAATATGTATTAACTTTCAAGAACTGAGGCATGTTACATGGTTAAGTTTTATATTGTAAATATTTGATTGTTGACGCCGTAATAAAATGGTCGAATAACTGGAAATATATGCTGGAATTAAATCCTGCAATCCCCTATTCACCCCAAAGGAATTTCATTTATATGATGAATGAAACCTGTTGGAAATTGCATGGTTAATTAAGATTATCGTCCACGTAGTTATAGAGGATTAAAATATTGGTAGAAATTCCTACTTACTTATAATTAAATGATAATATTAAAAATTATTATGCGTAAAACTAATATACAATGTAAGGCATCATATCCAAGATTCGATTATTCTTTGTTTCTTATTTATTTATTTATTCATTGAGCTGTTATTCCGACTCTAAAATAATCATCTTACTGTTCTCTTTAATTTGATGAAGAAAAAAAAATAAAGAAGAGAAGAGTGTGTGTATTATGACTATTTTGGAGTGTGAATAATAATTCCGGCCGTCTTTTAAGTTTAGAGAAATATTATTTAGTCACAATGACAACTAATAATAATTTGATTGGCACAAAAAAGAAAATATCACTCCTTTTGAATTGTTAGTGCAACTTTGTGAAGCTTGGAAAACATCATTAAAGCATCAAATTTGGAGAGTGGAAATGACAAGCATAAGTTGAAGTGTGAAAGAACCAAGGGAAGGAGCTACTGTAGGTAGCTCAACTGTTTGAAGGCAACAAAACTATCTACCACGGAAGCGAAAATGACAAAAGCCACGAAAGAGACGGACGTTATAAAATTGCATCAAACTGATGTTTTTTCATCAGGTGGGCTCCTTGGGCTTTATTTTCAGTGCACAATTTGGTAGGGAAATCAGCTTCGGATTTTCTGTTCATATTTTTATGTGCTGAAATGATCCATTTGATTTTTCTTCTTAACATAAACTCATTAGCCTAAAACGCACACAGTATACAGTACCAACACAATAGAACCAGTTTGGGTCATTATCGTTTATATTTATTTGTGTCGATTTCTCTCCGCGCTTGGGAATACCTTTCGTGACATGTAACTTTCTCTCGTACAATTATGGTGCTTGTGCCACACAAGCACCAATCGCAAGACACCCTTCACAAGTCATGTTTCATTGTTTGAGTCCACGACGATTTCCGTATGAGAACATCTTACGGTTAGTGTTTAGGTTTAAAACCACGCTGTTCGGACAGCAAACACAGTACCAACACACAAAATATAAGCAAATAGTTTTATTTCATTACAACCGTACCAGTTTGGATTATCGGGTGTATACTTATTTGTGTATGTCTCTCTTAGCACGTGACATGAGTGCACACTTCGTGACATGTAAGTTTCTCCTGTACCAGTACAGTACCACACAAACGCCAAACGCAAGACACCCGCCTGGCAATTATTCATTCACAAGTCATGTCCAAGTCCACAACAACTTTTGTGACGATGAACACCTTCATGGGCCAGAATGAAACATAAGACATCATCTTCATTCCAAAGAGTTGTGTTCAACATGACTGATACTTGGACCGACTTCCATTGGATGGCTACTTTTCTTGTCGTTTTACTTGCAACAAAAAGGAAGCACTATCTGAAAAAACCCCATTACTGTGTTGTGGGTTGTGACCATCCAGTCTGAAGAACACGAAGTTGGTGTCCTATTCTTAAAAGGACAAAGACCAGTCAAAGCATTGACACGTATCCCATCTCAATGACATCCATGTGTTGCTAAAACGACAATACCTCAGAATGGACAACCCAGGCTTGCTTATTCCATTAGAACTAAGCCATTGAATTGTGAAACTTTGTGCTCTAATGCAATGAGAGGCTCTCCACTTTCCACACACCTTGATTCAAATTTTTGTTTGTCCTTGGCAATGAGGCCGACAGAGCTTTCTTCAACAGATAATTACATTGTTAACCTCATTAAAAAAAAACAAAGACAAAATTATCTCATAGGCATCAACAGGGATATTCTTTAGTTTCTTAGTACCCTGGATCTTTTAAGGGTAGTGATCATTCAGGAAATGGGTCAAAATAGGTAGTAGGTGACAAAATGAATGCAGCCAAATAATCTGTCTTTCTCATTCCAGCAGGCCAACCAGTGAATTGTTGACAAGACTGTATTGAGTGGGCGCCGGAGCATGCGGATATGTAGCTACAGAATATACACAGTTGCAAAGTCCTCTCAAATCCCTTGAAATTCGCAATCAACGAATTGGTACCACAAGTTTCTGCATGCCAAAAATGGGAATGACTGATCATCAGATATACGAAACCAGACAACATGCCCGCCAATGCATATATCACTTAAGAGAGCATGCTGCCATAAAGATCTTGCGTATATGGTGAAAAACTAGGTGATGAAATAATACTATCCTGTTGCATTATCCGATCATCAAAGTGAGATAATGAAATAATACAAAGGTGCAAAAGAAGTCTCAGGCTACAAGAAAGAAAATATTACTGCAAGCAAAGTTGGCTAGTATTTACATGCCATTATAAAAAGTAAGAACCCTTTATCCCTATCAACCAATATTTCTTTTTCTTCCAGATAAAAAAAGGAAAAAAAATATCTTTCAAAAGATTACATAATTTTTTTGTCTTGTGGCATTAACTGACTTGAAGTTCATTGTTCCAATTTAAGAATTTTCAAGCTTTCATCATTTGGTTCAGATTTTTATCACTAAATTCAGCAGGACACATACTTATGCCCATCGGAGCTACATCCAGATTCAGATGTTAGAGAGACCTTCATCCAGCCTGAGGACTTCATCATTTGATGGCACCGTACAAAATTTTTCATTCAGAAAGTTAAGTACTTGTTAATATGGAGAACTACATTCACTAGCAGCTATCAGTTTTTGACAACTTTTAACATGGAGACCGAAAATGAATTGACATTTTAACAAGAAAGACCATTCCTTCAATATGCAATATAGCTCTGTTCGCCCACTCGCATACACACACATGCATGCATGCATGATACATCAAGGGTAAGGGAGAAGGTGGGATAGAAGAAGACTTGATGACTTACCATATGCCATGCCACAGTCACATTTGTGTCAACTTCTTAGCAATAATGGCCACATTCCTTGGGGACAATGCAGGATTGAAAATAGGTAACATGACTGCTTCAATTGAACTGCCTTGCTCTTGGAGGAACAACAATCTATCAAGCAAAAGAAAAGTTTCCAAAAGAGGCCCAAAAGCAGCTCGAAGAGACCAATAAGGTCCAATAAGTTCCTGTAGACAAAAAAAAAATGATAATAAAAATAATTGGTCAGCAAGGTTAACACATATCGTAAACTTACATATTTCTTTCCACAAAAAACAATAGCAGACGTATCATGAAAAGAACTTGACACTTGATATACAGAACTAATCAAGTGAAAGAAAAAGTGGGCAGGGAGGGGAGAGGCGAAGGATGAAAAAGAAAAAAAAGAAAAAGAATTCCAACAACAATTTTTATTTATTTAGTTACTGATTTTTTGTGAGAACCACAATCATTAAACCATTTCTTTTGTAGATCCTAGAGTTCAAGTAAGAGCATAAACCATATGACTTCGGCATAATCTAAGCCCTATGCCAAAGGCTATGTTGTTTGCGCACCAATAAAGAATGCTTTTCAATTCTAATCAAATATACAGTAAAATCCTGTCATATACCACAAAATAAAGATAACTTTTTCTGACAAGATAAAAGTAAAAAGCATACATATAACTGTCATCAACTAGGAAGGTACCAGAAAACGGAGACTCAAAAATACAATGGAGCAAGCAGTATTTTGGGATGTGAATATACAAACAAATTTCATCAATGGATTGTATGAATAACTAACCATTGTTAGCAAGTACATGAGCTTCCAACATGAAGTACAGCATTTTTTCTTTTTTAAGTAAAGCAAAAGTATCAGTGTGATTCTAGATAAAAGGCATGAAGTAACGTACAGCAAAAGATTCAACTTGCTTCCATATTCCATGGATATCAGTTTCCTTCAGAGGCTCAAGACCAAGGCGACATAACCCCGATAAGCAATATTTCTGAAAAAGTGGATAGTTGCCGACGAATTCGCTCCTCTCACATTTGGTGGCCTTATTGGAGGAGTTTTCATTAGTTATGGATGTTGTCTCTAACATCATGTCAAAACTGTCATCTGTCACATATGTTTATATAGTTATATGTTTCAATCTAATTAGTTCAGAAGTTCAAAATGTTGATGCGGCAGCAACATGATAACAGTTGCCATAAAAAAAAAAAGTATAGAGATTTCCTTTCAAATTAGAATAATGTTTTGTTACCTGTTTCCAGCTCTGTTGATTTTTTGTGAGAGCAACTTCCTGTCATATGAGAGTTTATTTCTGACAAGGAACATTTGTTTTCTTTATGGTGCAGCAAGGAGTTTGGGACAACCCTCTGTTGTCGGCGACGTAATGCCTTCCCTTGACGCCCAATTGATGGACTTGTACTCATGACTTCGGGATAGTATACACTGAGAACCTGCAGAAGACAGAGGATGTTATTTACATAGTAGAGAGAGAGAGAGAGAGAGAGAGGTTATAAGATAGTAAATAATTGAAATAGTTTACAAATGTCCATAAATTCCTGGATAACTGTAAAGGTGATTACTGCATACCATCTGAAATGCAGCGCGGAAAGCATGCAACTCAAAATTATGGAGACCAGCATCATTTTCGAGGCATTTCCACCTCTCCGCACTCTAACAAAGGCAAAGCAAAAGCACAAGCTTATCTCAGAATAGAAAAGCCTTTGAGGAATAAACTAACTTAACACCTCCCCAAAGCACACAAAAGGATCCACCAGAAATTCCTTCTAGTTAACCTCCAACCCATGTTGTTGTCATTAGTCCCTTGGACTTTAGATCTATACAAATTAATAAAGAAATAAATGACTTGCACATCCTCCCCAGTAAATTTTCCAGATTTTTCTAAGAACTCTATAAAAATTTGATCACCGTTTGCAATTTTTTATTATAAACTAAACCTTTAAAATAGTTCTATTCTCTTCACTTTTCTCTTTCAGTTGAACAAAAGCCTTCCCTAAACCTCCACACCTAAACTGTATGGCAAAGGCCCAAGAGCCTTTTCTTATTGGTAATTGAAGTAATTAGAAATGAAACCTCACTACTCCTTTGAATGTCCATGTTCTGTTCCATAAACAAGAAAAAATACAAGAGAGCCCGCACCCCTCCTGGGGGAGAGAGAGTAGCAATGAGAGAGGAGGAAGAAAGTAGATGAGAACCAAGATTCACCTGACATGCTAGGTCCCGCGAACTTTTTCCAAGTGAAATGCCAGCAGATATAACACCACAACTCATTGGAAAACCACATTGAGAACCAACATGGTTGAAACCCTCTTCAGATAATAGGTTGTAACAGCAGCCGATGCTAACAACTGCTTTAACTTCTTTGCACTCCATAAAGGTCCTGATGCATAAAGGTATAAATAACTACATATCATTTCATATAAAAACTAAATTGACAGATAATAATATATGATATTGTAGAATACATATTACCAAAGACCAAACACATGCATTCTTGTGTTGGCTGCTCTAGGCTACAGATATGACTCATCCGAAGACCTAATAACAATTTATGGATTAAGTAGAACAAGAAGCAAGTAAATGCAAAGCCAAACTAGTATAATATGAATTTGGACGAGGGTTAAGTGGTGCTCAAAAATTAATCTTGAATCAGTTATTCAAAAAGATGAGTGATCATAAGAAAAAGGATAGGACTAAGGAATAAAACTGGTCATTCAAGGATAGGGATGGCACCATTTAAAATATAGGTTTTTATAAATAAGCCCATTTTAGCATGACATGTTACAAAAACCCGTATAGAGCCTATTTGGAGAGAAAAACCCAAAACTAGCCGCTCCCACTTGTCATTTTATAATTGGTTCTTAATGTTAAAATTTTGTAAGAACCAATTAGAAAATTACAAGTGGCTAGTTTTGGAATTTTCTCTCCAAATAGGCTCTATAAGGGTTTTTATATAATATGTCATGTTGGAATGGGCCTATTTGTGGAAAGCCCTTTAAAATATGCAGCAACCATCAAGGAATCTACTATGGTGAGAGTTATTTGACTAACAGAGCAAAGAAGATTAAAGGCCCAGAGGTAACTAAAACAAAATTGATTGAGGTATAAAATTTCAATGCCATGGTTAACTTGGATATGAAGCCATTCTATGCAACCATTTTGTTTCCCCCTTTTTATACAGATAAACAAACTTATCATGATTTCACAATCAGCTATTCATTTTTCTGTTCAACTCAAATTCCCATGTGGTGTGAAATAAACTTGGACATCACCTCATATATAATATATATCACCAATATTACACGACTTGTCACTTGTCTTATTGCAGGATGACATAATATACATACGCAATCTATATATAGGCTAGTATTCAATAGATCATAACACTCTATCAGGGTTTACAGTCGTTCTATTCTCAAAGTATACTCATTTTAAAAGAGAGAAATATAAGCTTTAAAGCACACTGAGGAACTCACTTGAGCATTGTTACTGAAAGATCTCCGCAAGCATGAAGCCCAGCAAGAACCAATGAACTTCCGTTGTCTGCATTGCAGGAAGATTGCAGTAAAGAGACATTATCTTTATGCAGTGGTGTGTCAGCCAAAGCTTTCAACATGTCAATAGACATCACATTGCATGTGACTGTCTTAGGCACAGTCAAACTCCTGTTTCCTGATCTAGCCCCAAAGAAAAAGTGTATCAAATATATTACTCAATCAAGTCACCAATGAAGTTAAATTAAAAGCGCTAATTATATCATAGGATATGCGACAATAATGCCAAAAAGCAACATGAAGTAATTAATAAGTCTAACTTCAGGCACCCTACATCCCTGAACAAATCACACACACCAAAAACTGTTAACCAATTCATGGAGACAAGAAAAACAATGAGAAACAGGAACTTCCAAAATTTAATACACCATATTCATTCCTCTCCGAGGTTTGTGATTCAGGTTGGCCAACAAAAAGATGCTGAGCATATGGCATGTGTTTTCTCTCTGTCCCATATACAAATGAACAGAAAAAATATAAAAAGTAGATCAAATGTAGAACCTATGGAACAGGTTATTCCAAGGAATAAACTCCCGAGTGAAACCATCAAATTACTGTTCAACCTAGCATTCACCAATGTCATTTGAGCAACCGGAAATGACAGATCTCCTAAAATAAAAAAGAAAAAAACAACAACAAACAAACTAGAACAAGAAGGAAACAAAACAAGAAGGAAAAGAAGTTTACATACACAGATTTACGCATCTGAGCAGCATAATATTTCTTGATTTGTTCTGCACGTGCATCAGTAACCCTTCCATGATGAGAACATGCATCAATTGCAACTACCGCATGTTGGTAGTGAAAGGAAAGTACTTGTGCAAGATACCCCTGAAAAAGTAATTTATTGAAAAATGGAAAATAATATAAAAGTTATTAGTTGTGACTAATTCCTATCATTATACTTATAAGAAGAAAAAGAAAAGAAAAAACATTTCCTACCATTATTTTCTCATTAATGAAATTTTCTAATCTATCTTTACAAGAAAAAAATTCTTTCTTTCTATCAAATGAGGTAGACAGTGATGAAATCTTAGGTTCCAGCTTAGCAATTTGGGTATAAGCAAAAGAGAATGAACGTGAACCAAACAAAAGAAGTGAAAACAGAGCAGATATTGTGGAAAAATTGATCACCAATCAAAAGAAAGCAGGACTACCTGACCCGAGCCAACATCAATAATTGCATTGGCTCCGACACTGGTGGCGATTGAATCAACAACAGCAGAAAGGACTTCTACCTGCACATACAAGATCATTTTTTCAATAGAATATCACTACACTCTAGACGTTCATTGTTCAAAAAGGAAGCTTCGAATCAGAAACTCCTATCTAGAAATCAAAGACCAATTTTTTCTGATCATAATGTTTCACAACACAAACACAGTGAAGTAACGGATTCATCTCTATTCAATGTTTTGAACAAGTGAACTTACTTCATGTTTTTTCTTCCAATTCATGCCCGTAGAGAGAACACTATTGAGTGAAGTCATGTTCATGCCAGGTAATACCTGCCATGAGGGAAGCAAAAGTACCATAAGGAAATTATATGATGCAGTTATATGAATTTCACTCTTCTGATTTTCCTTTTGCTCGGCTGAGTCACGATCTTATTAATATTATGGCAATAACTTAAAAAAACTGTAACTATACTGCAACAATTTTCATCTTATTCTTATTCCATGATTCTGCAGCTAAATTTTCACATAACTATAATGAGTTGTGGAGCTTTTCATGTTTCCTTACTATAACATTAGAATATCGAAATTCAAATGCAAGAGAAATTGAGAAACGAATCCACACCGTCTGCAAGTCTTGTTGTTGTCGAGGAAGCACGAGAGAGCTCAAAGTAACAATGAATTTCTTAAGAGAAGCAGGCCAATGATCCTAACCAGTGAAAAAAAAAAAAAAAAAAAAAAAAAAAAAAAAAAAATCAAATTCAAATTCATATCAAGCTACAAACAATGGCAACCAAATCAATCATTACCATCCACACACACACACACAAAAAAAAGTAAGCAAACGATTACCTGGACCACTCCACCAGGAATTTGGAGAAGATTTTCCACTGCTTCTTTCCGCAAGCAATCCATCCATTCCTTATCAATAGCTTCCCACATTCGATCCTGAAAAGCATTTTACTTTATCCGGATACTAATTTTGATTATTTTTCTGTCTAATGTTTTCTCGGCAGCCAAACACATGATCGAGGACTGAGGAGGAATTTAGAAATTTAGAAATTTAGAAGAAAGAACGAACCTTGAAGAAATTGACGACGTGAGCGTCCGTTAAGAAAGAGTAAGGTCTTATGAAGTCGACGATGGCGTTGATCCATTCCAGGGTCTCGCTCGCAGTTTCGCACGAGTACTTGCAGGAGCCATTGCTAGACATTCTCTCAGCTTTCTAAGCAGACTGCCTGTATGAGCACGAGAATAACTCATTAAATCCTTGACCGCAGATATCCTATTATTTTCTCTTTTTTCAAAAAAAATAAACTGAAAAAGTTTGTGTAAATTTTATTTTTTTTCAATGATAAAAGGGGGGGCAAAAACCCCAGAAAATGTTTTCAAATATTTTCTCTATAATATCCAGAATAACATAAAATTTTATTTCTAGGTTTTTATTTAAATTGTAAAATAAATTCATGAAGATGACAGTCAAGTCTGCTGCATTATGTTCGGATCATGTCATTTCATAATCTCGCCTAGTCATATTATTTCATACTCAAGCCGAATATGGATCATCACCTAAATCTATTACATTGTCTCAACACACATTCTCTACTCATTTCACGCTTAGTATAAATATCAAAACAATTTTTTTTTTTTTTTTGTTGTTGAAAAATTTTATGATTGCATTCATAATTCAGCCAAAAAAGTCACTAGCTATAAAGGGCCAATACAAACTAACCACAAAAGAGCAATTACAATAACAAAGCGGTCTAATATCAAAATTAAGGCATTCTAATATCAAAACAATTCTATTTAAAAATAATTACAAAAATATGTTCCAACTCTTAATCATATTCTAGCATTGAATCAAGCAGATGGGTCATGGTACGATGGATCCATATAGGAGTAAGGGTAGGCATCCATCTAGTCAATCCAATCAAATCGACGATTTTAAATTGTAATGACTAGTTTAGTTTGGTTTTGACCAAGAAAAAAAATCGAAAGGTTTAAAACCAAATCGAAGTGTAATGGTTTGGTTCGATGCAGTGTTGAAATTTTCAAACACGGTATAAACCAAACCAGCCTGTATACTTGTATATTCATTTTTACTTTATGTTATTTTACATGTGTAATCCTTTAATTATATAAAAACTATGATGTTGAATTTGAGGTTTGATGAAACTTTTAAATTATTGATATTTGAATTGTAACTATATTAGTTATTGGATTTTGAAGTTTTATGACATGTTGAATTTTAGAATGGTTTGACATGCTAGAAAATGCAAAATATGTGGCAAGTTATGAGTAATTTTTTTGTTCTAATTGGGCTAACATGGTATTGCCCATTAAAAAAAGGCATTGACTTGCTGACCAGTGGTCTCAGGTTTAAATCCTACATTGTGTGTGTGAGAGAAACCCTGCTCTCCCTTCCTAACTTTGGGAAAAAAAAAAACAGGGTTGAAAAAATGCAAACGAAAAAAGTATTGAGATTTGGCCCAAACCGATCGAACCAAATTGTTCGAAAATTGGTTTGGTTTGGTTTGATTTGTCAAAATTGAACGAAAACAAATCGTTTTTATTGTAATTGATTCGGTAGCAATTTTAGGGTAAAACCATAGTTTGAAATATCGACGAAATATTTCGGTTTTTTCGAATCACGGATATTTCGGAACATATCCATGTACATATCGTATAAATATCAACAATATCGACGATAATATCGATGTCGATAATTTCGCAAAAGAAAGGAAAAAGAAGGAAAAAGAAGGAAAAAAGGGAAAAAAAAAAAAGGAGGGAAAAAAAAACACAGGGGGGATTTAAACCCCTCCCATTTTACTCCTCCGACACCTTAATCACCATATCACTTATGTTTTTGTGATAATATGCTAAAATATTTATATTTATATGGGTGGCATATTAACAATTACATAGAAAACTATTTTGGGGATTTATCATTTGATGACTACTCTTCACAATACACTTACTCTACACATAGAGATGATGAAGATAGTGAAAAATTTGAACCTCATAGGAACTGTATGTGGTACTAAGTCACTCATGTATTTTACCATACAATGTATAAAGTGTAAAATATTATACTAAATCATTATATATAAATGATTATGGTGTGTTTAATCTTTTTTCATTAATTATTACATATTTTCTACACTCACAGTGTTTACCAACTCGCTGTATAATCAACTTAAATCAGTTAAATCCATCATGCAATGCATTTCCTTATAATTTTTTGTGATAAACTAATAGATAATTGATAATTAAACATTCTCCAAAGTTTCAATAAAAATTTCAAGTTTTTCTTATAATTTCCCTGGGTTTTATTCAATTCTTATCGATATCGATAATATCTCGATATTTCCATTGAAATTTTCATGTTTTTGGACTACCGATATTTCCGATATCATCGATATTTTAGACATTGAATAAAACCAATAGAATTCAGACTGTGCCGCATAAATAGGAGATTGAAGGTTATTACCCCTCTCAACATTCATGCCACTCATGAACATGCCTTATCAACTTTTAATTCCTTTGATATTCTCTTTAAGAGCGGGGTTAAATTGTTCGATAAAATGCCTCAAACAGAATAGTAATACAAAAACAAGCAATCAAAAAATGCTTTCAGAGCTTCTTCTTCATGCCTCCATGGAGAAAATTCATGGATATGCTACCCCGTCGAAGGCTCCCCATCATTCATTTATCCCACACGTCAAGAATTAGCTTAATGGATACACTTAAAAAGTAGAAATTGCTCCATGGCCAACGGCGCCAATTTGACTGTCTATAATGAACAATACAAATTTCCATCGTGATCACAAGTCTACATCTCCCCATTCGCCGCCCACATCTTTCTTCTTTGGTACAACCCCACACTCCTTTTTTCATTGCTTCTTTGAACACCTCACGATATCAAACTCAATAAGCAGACAAAATGTTCAACTTTTGTTTTCAAAGACTCCAAATCCATAACGTCAAGTTTTCCCTTGTGAGCTAGTGAGAGGAAAAACCTTGTTCATCTTATGCCTAAGATTGATGTTTTGGACATGGGCATGAGATAAACACAAAAGATATTAGCATGTGACCCCATTTGTTAACTAAATATATCTTACGAATTCATTAATAAATTACCAAACAAATCCATAAACAATAATTCTAGGGGCACCATATCGTATCTCAACGGATTATAATGATATTTCATTTATTTAGATATCGATCTATTTTGCTAATTTTTTAATACAAAGTAATGCGCTAAATAATATCACAATTATTTATCGGTTATAAATCAATAAAATTTAAAATAGGTAATACATATGTGAATTAGGCTAATTATTTAGGGCATTGACTTCGCTTCCTTACATTCGAGTTCGAACCCTTGCCCATAGATTAAATTAATTTTGAATAGTTAAACTATCGTCGTAACGAAATTTATCTGACACCAAAACAAATCTATAGATAGATTAGAAAACAAGTCCTAATTCTAGGGGCAGTAAATAATATCCAAAATTATTGTATAATTTCCTTACACAGTAAAGCGAAAATGGAAGAAAGTAATTGTAGGCGTGGATTAACTAAAGATTTGATTTGAACATAAAAGAGCAATGGAAAAAACAAGATAGGGAGCCATTAAATATCAGATGAGAGAGAGAGAGAGAGAGAGCGACCTGGCCTCAAATAAAAATCAAGCATTTACACTTGTGCTATATATATGTGTAGAGATCTCTGCATGTTCCGTATTCAAGGACACCAAGAAAACGAAACGCAACCCCTCTCTCTCTCTCTCTCTGACTTCACACACCGATAACTCCCAAACCCTAAGGCGCCAACTCACTCTCACTCTCTCTCTCTCTACAACTCTAGATCTCTTCCCCGCACCTCATTTTCTGGCAATGCGATCCTGACCCCAAACGCAGAACCACATTGTCGTTTTGATAACGCAGATGGCCTCGGCGTGCGTTAACAACATCGGCATGTCGCCGGAGAAGTTTCCGCCGGCGACGTACCCGTCGTACGGATGGCTGAGCCCTAGAATCTCATTTAGCCGCGAGTTTCCAGACGAAGACGCGTCGAAACTTGCCGGATCAAAGTCGTCGTCTCCGGCGAAGAACCTGCCTGCCGGTCCAGATCCGGAGACCTCCGCCGGCGAGTTTGAGTTCCGGCTTGAAGATCCGGTGGCCATGCTCCCCGCGGACGAGCTATTCTCCGGCGGGAAGCTCATGCCTCTCCAGTTCTCCTCGGTCAAAGCTACGGACCCGTCCTTGACGGAGATCAGATTGCCGGACACGGCCATGTATCACCGGAGACCTGAAATCTCCGGTGCCGACCCGTACCTATTCTCTCCCAAGGCCCCCAGGTGTTCAAGTCGGTGGAGAGAGCTCTTGGGCCTAAAGAAGCTCTACCAGAACAGTAACGCCAACAGTCACGCGAAGAGCGAGGCTCAGAAAACGACGTCGTCGTCCTCGAGCACAAACGCGCCTAAATCTCTGAAGCATTTCCTTCACAGAAGCTCAAGGTCCCTGTCCTCTTCCTCTTCTTGCTCAGACGTTTCGCTGAGCTTGCCCCTGCTAAAAGACTCGGATTGCGAATCGGTCTCGATTTCGTCGCGCCTCTCTCTCTCGTCCTCCTCCTCGGGCCACGAGCACGAGGACTTGCCGCGACTCTCGCTGGATTCGGACAAACCGAACCTGAACCCGATCATTTCCATTCACCGAACCAACCCGAAACAGGCGCGGGTCCGGACGGTGAAGACTCGGGAAACGACGAAGCAGAGATCGGCGGCAGATCAGCCGAGGGTGGGCAGGAGCCCGATGAGGCGGCCGGTGGGGGAATCGGCTACAGTCGCGAGCAGGGGCGTATCGGTGGACTCGCCGAGAATGAACTCGTCTGGAAAAATCGTGTTTCAGAGCTTGGAGCGGAGCTCCAGTAGCCCGAGTAGCTTCAACGGTGGGCCCAGGCTGAAACACAGAGGCATGGAGCGGTCCTACTCGGCCAACGTCAGAGTGACGCCGGTTCTCAACGTTCCGGTCTGTTCGCTTCGCGGGTCGTCCAAGTCGGGGTCGGTTTTCGGGTTCGGGCAGCTGTTCTCCGCCCCGCAGAAGAAGGAAGGGAACAGCGCCGTTTCAGGCCACAACCGGAGCCAACACAGTCATTATAGTCACCATAGTCAAAGTAAGAACCGGAGTGACCGGACCTGAATCGGAAATCGGGTACTGTTTTTGACGGCGTCGTTTCGTTCCTCTGTTTACCGTTGTGTATGTAAATATGCGGCAGATCCTGATGTCTCTGTGGTCGTTGTCGTTTGTTATTTGTTAGGCTATGCGCTCTAATGGTAGAGGCTGTAGAGCTAAAACGTAATGTCGTTAGGTTTGTAGGACTTTGCTTCATCTTCTTCTTCTTCTTCTTCACATCGAATCTCTCTGTCTGTGACCATCTCTGACTGTGACTGTGGGTGTTTGTTTGGCACGCGCTCCAGGAGCCCGTAGGACCGCAATTAGGCTGTGCAACTGCAACAATCAACATGTTGAGCTTATCCATGTATTTTTTTTTTTAAAATCTAATTTTTATTAAAGTGGCATTATTTTTGTGACTGGGAAGTGCGGAGTTTGGGAAATGATGCCAAGATTCAAACGGACGCGCCAGCTTTGATGAGTTTCTTATTTTTTACATGTCAGTCAGGCTCCTTTTTGTTTTAGAGTTAATAATCTGATGATATTAATATTAGTATTAAGTAGCTCCTGTGGTGGTGTATTAATGGGTCGGTGGACCACATGTGAATGTGATCCAAAGATCTCCTATTATTGTTAGGCTTTATAGCCTTCAACAGTTGAACATATTACATGCAATTAGCATAAGGCTAGTTTTAAATAAGTACCTTCTACAGTTTTTTTGGGTACAAAGGACATTCTGCTTTATTTGAAGCTCAACATAAAAGAATATGATCATTTGAAGCTGAACTATTAGGCCGGTCAGGACTGAGTTAGGTCAATTGATCAGGATTGGGTTAAGCTAGTTAGTCAGGCAATGAGTTTGCCTCCTTGCACTCAAATTTGAATCTTCCTTTCTGTAAATTAAATTAATTTAAAGTAATTTAGACTATTGCTTTGTGAAGGAGATATGACTTATATCCTCATTTGTATAAGCATGAGTCCCACTTGCATCACTTTACATGATCCAATGACTATCCTAGTATTCACGATCATAGACTCATCACGAAAATTATAAGATCTAATCGGTTATATAATTATCTGTGAATCTCCGTCGTTATGTGATTAGTCATGTGACGAGAGTGATAGACGCATGATTGTGCACAGCCTGTCAAAAATCACAATTATTAATCGGTTACATACAACTATATTTGTGTATCTCTCTCTCGTTGAATGATGAGTCATGTAACGAGAGTGATAGACGTACAATTAGGCGAAATCATAAGCGTAATCGGTTGCATACAAATACGTGTATGTCCACATGGACCAAAGTTTTCTTTGCATTATTGGCCAGGAATTTTCCTTTTTTTGGACTTATTATATTGGAAATAGGTTAGAGAGAAATACCTTTTTATGCTAAGAAAATTTAAAAGAGTTCATATCCCAACTAAAAGTAGTATCAAAATGGTGCAAAGATAATACAATATTCTACAAGCTAAAACCCTAAAGAAATGAGGTCGTTTAAATTCTACGAAGTTTTGTAAGCATAAACTCTCATCATATATATAGCTTGCATTCCCATGGCATTGGCAGCCTAACAAGTAAGCCTTCGCAAGATTAAAAGCTGAGGCTGGTCCTTTTCCAGTTAAAGGACATGACAGATCAGGGCGGTGATATAGCCTTAGCTTGGAATCTTTTTTTGGGTTCAGAGGGTGGCTTTAGATCCCTCCCCCACCCAACCCTATTGAAATGCCTCTGAGTCTAGCTTTTTATTTTATCAGGTATTCCCTGTTATTTTCTTCTGTGTTGTTGTTTGTTCCCGGATTTTTAGATTTTGAATGATGTGGGTGTTTGTTTGTTTGACCAGGAGGACTCGCCGGCCTTCTTGGGACCTATCTTTTCTGTCTCGTATGAGCTTTGCCTGCCTTCCTGCCTTCACTCCTGTGACAATTTGAAGTGGGTGCACCTCCACTTGCACTTCTTCATTATTGATTGGAACAAAATTTTCCACTGAATAACTTTTGGTTGCCAATTGAGATTAATGATCAACATTTAGGTTTTGTTTGTTCACATAATTGATTATTTAAGCTATAGAATGACTCTTTTAAAGATAAAATTTTAGGGAAGTTGAGACTTAAAACCTAAAATGGTTTTGTCAACTAATCTAATTTACGTCTGTTAAAATAATGATTTTAAACATATACAAGATTAGGCAAAACTCTAAACTCCGAACTCGTATCTTGAATTACTTGTAAGGTGCCCACAAGCCCTACAAGGCCAATCTTATCTTTCTTGCCTAATTAGGGCCATGTACTCATCAACAGTAACATTGTTAATTGGCAAATATTTTTGCAGTCTAGAATAGAATAGGCAGATATTTTCTCATTGGACTTGTGATGGCAAGATAAGTTCTTGTTTAGAAATTAAATGTGTAATTCAGATTGATCATTAACACCAACGACATCCATTCCCAATGTAGGGTTCTAAACCGATGGCCCATCCATTTTAGCAAACTCTGAATTTGGCCAAATCTTCATAATTGAACAAGTCCTTCCATCATGCCCATTTAATCCAGACAGGATGGGGTAGGTTGATGGCTTTAGGGATTAACTTGATGTTGATGAAAGCTGAAAAGTGCATTTGTCAAGTGATTTATCGTATAAATTTTACTTTTTAGTTATAAACCGACAGCCTATCATTCATATCTTTTTGGTGAAACAAAGGTACTGAAAATTTATCTTTCTTTTTTTGAAGATTGACAAATATCGCAAGAAGAGGCTGTGATATTGCAAAAGAAGAAAGGCTGGAAATGGGGAATCAAAGAAAGAACGTGGTAATGGACAGTCATACCTCTGAGCAGATTCCCCGTCTCCCAATCCCTTTCGAAGCCTATCACACATTATTATGTCGGAAAGTTGTATTGTTATATTGGAAAGTTAAAATACATAACAATAGGTTAATGATTTGGAATAGCGCAACAATGGTATCCTAATATAGGTAAGTTTTTCTCGCTGAGCAGGGCTCTCTCTAAGGAGAAAAACTTTATTGCAATGGAAATAAATTTTTTTGTTATGCCCGATTAATAACACGCCAAATAACTTTTCTAATTATAATTGCATTATTAGCTAGATATAGTAAAATAAGGTTA
Source organism: Prunus dulcis (assembly GCF_902201215.1). Lineage (NCBI taxonomy): Eukaryota > Viridiplantae > Streptophyta > Magnoliopsida > Rosales > Rosaceae > Prunus > Prunus dulcis. The sequence continues at coordinate 8,642,958 of NC_047653.1, read as the reverse complement.
GAAAAAAGTTTTCCTTCTCTAGAGAGAAGGGAAGTTTGTAGGGTAGGGTTGGGTAAGTTGTAGGGTAGGTTGTTTTGGGTTTGGCGGGGTGATGTGGCCCTCCAGGGAGGGCCAAAATTTGATGGTGGCTGACTTGGAAATATTCCTGTCCTTATCTCGGTTGCTCTAATAACATGACCTTAAGATTCACAACCCTATTCGTCTGTTCATACAATTTGGTACGCAGTAGGTGTGGGGGCATGTGAACACAACTCGAGGTCACATCATCGTATCTACTCCACTTCACTTGAGGGGGTTGAGAGATGGATGGATGTGTTTTGTTATCGTATGATTAGTGTCCAATGTCCATCTATATATAATATATGGATTCCATACCCTTTTCCCTCTCTTTTTCAGTTTTTTATTTATTTACTTTTATTTTTATCATTAGCACATGTAGTTGATAAATCTTAGTTTACAGGTATGTCTCTCCTAAATATAAACGGGATCGAATTTAGGCGTAAGGTGATGTGCATATAATCTTTTGCGTTGAACTGATCTAACTCACATTTGTGATTATATTTTAAGTTCGAAACAAATTCTAAACATAATTTTTTTATTTTATATACCAACATAATCCCTGGGCCCATATATATAGTTCCTTCGTGTGTGTGTGTGTATATAATCAAAATGTTGTCACCGTTAAATTTTTGAATAATCCAAAAATGCCATTGTTTCAGAAAAAGCAGTAAGTAAAAACACAAGCACTTTATTTTAGAAGGACAAGTATGCAAAACAACAGTAGAATTTTTTTTTTTTGAAAGGAAATGGTAATGCATTCAACTCAAATAGAATATTACATGATAAGAACGAATATGTTAACGGTAGTCTTGTTAAAATATTTCCAAGGAAAATCACAAAAGATAAAACTCCGACTGCTAATGACTAAACAGAAGAATCAACACCCTATTTCAAAGTCAGATAACGCGAGACCAATCCTTTCTAACGTCATCTAACAGTCAGGGAGGTCCATCACCCAACCAAAAAACAAAACAATAGTATATTAAAATGCAAAACATTTAGAAAAAGGAAATAGAGTCAATGTTCAACAAAAGTTCACTAAGGATAAGGATTAGAGAAAAGGAAGGCTTTTGACACACGGCGCATCGAATATTATGGCCTAACAAAAATCCTTTTGGCTTAACTTTCTGAAAAATCATACTCCACTATTTCTGCTTTTCTTCCTTTTCTGAACCAAATAGAAGTTTCTGGCATAAACTATACGCATAAGATAACAAGCTTTTTGAAAACAAAATTTATGGCGGACAAGTTTTGGAACGCAAGAGACAAGTAGCTAATTTAATACACGGTGGAGAAAAGAAAGCTTGAACACTGTACAGTGCATGAGGTGATGTTATTTTCTTGCAGACAGGACAGGACTGCTGCTCTATTTTTAATTTAAGTTTGTATTTTCCTGGCTGGATGATAAGACAAGTTCATGTTTAAACAATTCGATCACCCAAAAAAAAAAAAAAAAAAAACATTATGTTTAAGCAGGGTTTTGTTATGAACAGTTCATTAGCTTGGGACCAATATTGGTCAGAGACTCGCTGTAGCGCTATTTCAAGTCAATCATTTATTACCATATATTTTAATTTTTTAATATAATTACTGGCGGAACTACTCCAATGGCTTAGGTGGGTTGTAGCACAGTGAAGTTTTTGGGGAAAAAAAAAATCAAGTTGTTTTAAATATGGCCCACTATTTATTAAACTATTAAAATTCAAAAAAGTTCAATTATTTATCAATTTAGTTGTAGGGCAACAATAAAAATACACATTGCAATAACAAAAATTTCAGTTCTCTAAGGATTGCATGATACAACTTGAATAGGTACACTTCTAATTATGTTGTTGAAGTATCTTTTCGTCGCATTTAATATGTGTTTATTTTATAGTAAAGTTTATTGAAAATTTGTCAATGAAGCTATGAATTAGTGTGATTTATATGATTTAATGTATACTTTTATTTATAAAACGACTATAGAAACGGTAAGTACAGGAGAAAAAATTGATCATTAGATTTTAAACTAACAACTTTAGTTAATCTAACCGTTAAAAAATTCTTAATTCCGCTCTTAAATATGATAATGCGTAATAGGTTTGGCATACTACCACAATGACATCACCGTTATATTTAAGTTCTGCTCAAACTAGAGATGGGCAGTCCTACAAATGGTGGACTCTTTAGGTGTCTATATACTTATTACAACTTTTTGGATGAGGTAAAGGGTCAATAATTTACATCCCATTTGGCTTAAGCTTAATTAAAGGTGCCCTCAGCCCTAAGGCCAGGGTAGCTCTATAGTCTTAATAATGCTCAAAATCCAATCTAAACTTCATTCAAACCAACCAATCCAACTTGGTCGATCGGTTTTGATAACTTTGGCGAGCTCGATTGAATTTGAATTTTTTATTTAATGAACATTAAATCAGATTCATTTTACTAAAAGACATCAAGTTGTGTTGTATCCTTGAACAGTTTTAAGGGGAGAGATGCAAGTTACTAGGAGGAACTTTTACTAGGTTATGTACGATTTGACTATAAAATCAAAGTTAACTAGAGTAATTAAGGGTGGTGAGCAAAAATGCTCTCGCTAACTAGTTCGGCTGGTGATTGTCAATATTACGTGTCATCAGCTGATTGGGAATGAAATCAACCCCTACAAATGCCTTGTTGGAGCTATTCTTCAACTTGTCCAATTGTTTTCATAGGGGTTGATGCTTAGCCAAACAAGGGCTAGTAGAGGCAAAATACTTACCAACCAGCTTGCTTCACGAGGTATTGACCTTCTTGAAACACTCGAGTCGATTGCTATAGGTCGGCTAATTCGTTCTCAAAGAAAGCCAAAGAATCAATCCAACTGCTTTCTCATATTTTATTGACAACTCCTTTGATATTATTTATGCTCTCTCCTTTTCATGTTTGATAAAATGTTATCATTCTGTCATGCTTTGTCTCTGCAACACAAAAAAAATGTCACATGCCCTATAATCTTGAAATATTGTTTGTTTTTTCTTTTGGTATCCAAAAAAAAAAAAAAAAAAAAAACCAAGAAGAAGAAGATGGCGGCATTCAGAACTATTAACAATGCATACTTTATTCACCATTATTATTTTTTTATTGATTAAAACTTTTTGGTAGTGTCATATTCTTGAAACAGGATTTGAAGTAATGATTTGTACCTGTGAGACTAATCACACCCCCAAAGGGAGCAGGAGCCTTACACAGGCCAACAAAAGGTGTGCCTGGAAGTGCTGTTGTTTGGTAATTTATTTATTTTTTCTCAACGAACAAAAAGAACCCACATTATTATTTTTTTATTTTTTATTTTTTTCTGGTATAAAAAAATGGGTTCAGATAAGGAGGCTTTTGATGATGAAGTCAGAGAGTACAGATAAAGTGAAGAGGCTAGAGAGGAAGGGGGTGGGGACTGAGGATCACCCTTGGCCTTGTAGTCAAGTTGGGGCCATTGGGAAAGCTATTGAAGCCAACTTTGAGAGGGAGAGAAAGCGAAGAAATTGCCCTAAAAAAGGGCCAAATGCAAATGGGATGATTAATTTTTTTTATGTTTTGGTCAGAAAGGAATCATTTTTTCGAAATCAAACAAATTGCAGCAATAGTTATAGTTACATAACATGATAAATTTGTAATAGTTTTTGCGTAACTTTTTCTTTTTCTGGCACGATGCCTGAGGACAAAAATTTCAGTGTTTCATTCCTGATCAGTTCATCATGGATTATGGGACTTTTTTTACTTTATTTTATCAGATCTTGGAAGACGCCCTCAATTTCTAAAGTCCCCATAAATTTGCTGAAAAGGATAACAATGAGCTCCATTTTGGATCATGATTCCCTCCACCACCCTCATAATGTGCTACACTGCTATGTTAAGGAAGAGGATCAAAACTTTAGGCATGCTCCCTCAATTATTTTATAAGAATTTTGTTACGGTCAATCACACGTAAGAGCGTGCTTAAATCTTTATTGTAAATGAACATGGACTTTTACCGTATAATTCACATACATTCATGATTCGTAATTGCACACGCCAAACTAATAGTAACATACCTCAATTTATAAGGCAATTCATAGTCATTCCTAATATGTTTAGCAAGTTCAATGCCTAAAAGGCTAAACTCCATTAAATGCCTTAGAACAAATTCCCTCTAGCTAGGTGCTACAGCTAAGGCTAGGTTACCCCACAGAGGAGGGGGTGCACTGTTTAGTACCTGAAGCTTACCCCAATACCCAATTGGTGTCAAATTGTATCGTGTGTATCTACATGCATGATGGATGATGGATGGATGGCTTTGATGGCTTGATGGCTTGATGAGTGATGTTTGATGCATTGCATTTAGTTATGTGTGTGTGCTGGATTTTTCTGTTTCTGCAATCTGCTGTACTGCTGGGTAGGGAAAGCTGCAGTAGCTGTTTTGACTGTATTGGGGGAAGAAGATGAGAGAGAGAGAGAGAGAGAGAGAAGGGGTGGGGCTTAAAGCTCAGGGGGTCTCAGCGCCTCACAGATGCCCTCTTGGCCCTCCCTGCTGTCCAAGTCAGGCTTACCCCACCAGCAAGCCATTCATGTCTAAGCGTGGCTTGAGACGATTGATTTGAACCCTTTTGTTTTCAAGTGTGAAAAGTAACAATACCTCCACTGTTGATGCTGTCATTTTCCCCTGATTTATCACGTGATTTTTACCACCATTTACACAAAAACCAGAAGCTTTTTCTCTTCACCCTGCAAAATTATTATTTTTTCCCCTCTTCAAATTGTACACCAAGTTATATTCTTTGCCATATTAGGCAATATCCTTGTCTTGTTCTTGCCCTTCCCTTCCCTGTTCTGCTTTTACTTTTTTTATCATCCAATTACTGCTGTTCTTGAAAATTTTGATATCAAAGAGATAGAGGGGGTGAAAAAACGTTTTTACTACTGTATAATAATGTCAGACAAACGAATATCAAGGTCCACTGTCTTGGAAAATATGGTAAGATATGCTAAGGTCGTATTGAACACATTTCTTTGGCCCCTTCTTGTTCCAATAAAGATAAATTAGAGTGTGATATTTTCCATGTAGTATTTTCGTTACCTTTTCTCCGTTGATATCATGATAGACTTGTAAAGGTAAGGTTTGAAGCCTGGGAATGAATTGGCCAGACCTCTAGGATGTCAAAAAAAAAGGTATGGAACGAGAATATCACTGTTTTGCTATTCCCAATCAATCATATATTAATACATAGAAAATTTATCATGTGTGGCTATGAAGACCCGTATTTGAAACGGATAAAAGAAGATATTTATAATTTGGATAAACTTGGACGATATTATCTTTTTAAGATATTTATCTTTTGGATAAACTTGGATGATCTTATCTTGTTAGGATATTTATCTTTTGGATAAACTTGGATGATCTTATCTTGTTAAGATATTTATCTTTTGAATAAATTTGGATGTTCTTATCCTTTCAATATTGAAGTTTATCCTATCCCTATAACCACTATAAATAGGAGCATAACCTTATAGTTTCAAAACATGAGAAATTAGAAAGAAATTTAGAGAGAAGAAGAATTGTTAAGAAAAAGGGTGGGAGACTGAGTTTGTGGATATAGTGGAAAATTGGGAAAACACCTTATATTTCTAGCAAAAGCTTTGGTGTCAAGGTAGGGGGTTTCTTGGGGCATTTACGGAGATTGATTTAATTAAATTTCGTGAACTTTATATTATGTATGATATTATAATGGATGTTCTTGATATTACAGTTTGATTAATGTTCCTTGTATTGGGTGTTTACATACTCTTAACTATTTGAACAATGTTGGCATAGTTATATATGCATTGGTGATATTTTAAATGGTTACATTGTTGTAAGATATATAGGATATGTGAAAGGCATAATTATATCATGTCATGTAAATTGGTTGGAGTTGTTGGATTGAGAAAATAATGATGGAAAAGAGGGTAATGAAAATAGTCTTTTGTGTAGTTAAGTCTAACTCTTGGCAGGTACCAGGTCTCATGGATCTCGCAACGCACATGGTTTTTATTGGGTGATTCGGGACTGGCGACAGGGAGTTAGACAAGATAACTAACAAAAGGGGAATTATGGGATGATTGAAATAGGTGTTAGTTCATACAAATGGGCATTCAGGACCAAGTGGTATAAACATGGTATGAGACGTGCTGGTATGCTTGTCCGGTTATATGAATTAACGGGAGTAGATAAAGAGCATTCACTAATATATTATTATTAATGTGATATTTGGTTGTGTGATTGCATGTCACTTAATTTAATTATATCAATCTACTGTGGTAAGGTCTCATGTCCCTACTGAGCGGTGGTTGCTCATCATTCACCCTATTTAATTTTTCAGATGAATTAGTAGGCAAGACAAAGACTAAACCAGTTGAGACTGAATTAGATGAGAGTAATAGAGCTTTATTTATTTCCTGTAAAGTTGTAAGATTTTGGAGCTATTTTTATAAGAGAAGTTTATTTTAAACCCATGTTTCAGCTTCTTTTTATTTTATTTTATTTTCTCATGCACCGAACGTGGGGTTTCCACCGACCCCCGGGTCCGGGGTGTAACAATGGCATGCCGTGATTGGTCAAGGATAACAAAATAATGCTATCCCTGTTTCACACAAATGTTTCTCCTAGAGATGGGCTTAGGGCTAAATCGAGAACCCACATCCTACCCAAACTTCATTTTTCAAAACCACTTAAGAAACTGGCTCATTATACCTCATTGTGTAGAGGGGTTCATATAGTTACTTGTGGCCCAAGAGGCACTTTGAAGGCATGGCATGATGATGATGATGATTATTATTTTTAATACAAGCAATGAAGGCCCTTTTCCACTTGAATGACCCATTTGAAACCAACAATTTAGAGCGCGTTCGATAATTATTTCAATTTTAGTTTTTAGTTTTCATTTTTTGTGCTAGAGTATAGAGGAAAATGAAAGTGAGAATAGGGGTGATGAGATTGAGAGTAAGGATGAGAAGGGAAGATGAAAAGGAGGAGTAACACAAGTGAAAACAATTTCAAATAAATTTAAGTTTTTAGTTTGGTTTTCACTTTTGTTACTCTTCCCTCCCATCATCCCCTCTTATCTTTCCTATCAATCTCATCTCCACTCTCATACTCACTTCCATTTTTCCAATTTTTTCTCTATACTCTAGCACCAAAAATGAAAACTAAAAACTAAAAACTAAAATTAAAATGGTTATTAAACGGGCCCTTAATTAAACAGTGCATGTTGTTGTTGTACAAAAACATTGTCGAGGACAACAAAGTTTTTAACCAATCATATAAAACATTGGACACTAGTAATGTCACACAATTAGTAAGTTCAATTACAAGCGGTTATTGGTTGAAAATATATGGTAACTTAAGTAAGTTGAAGAAACTCTCATCTTTAAAATCAAGAGAAATTAATTTTTTAAAAAATGTATTTATGAGGTACTAGGGTGTTTTCAAATTCCAAATGACTTGGATAATTACAAACCTTTATAAATAAATGAAACTCTTAAACTCAACTCCATCAAAGAATTCTTTGCCATTCCCCAAGAAAACAAAAACTAACTCGTAGCAAAAAGCACTATGGCCGCACTAAATATGTTCTCGATTTTGGCCATTTTGCTTTTGGCGAGCCCATCAAGAATGATTTTCACAAGTTTTGCAATTCCAACTTTAGAGGAATCTAATTCGAAAACCTTGGATGAATGTAAAAAAACATATATCCATTAATTGCGCTTGAGAAGTTGGTGGAAGCATTTTTGAAGGTGGGATTGTAACTGATGGTTGTTGTTATGAACTTGTATATGTAGGCAAAAGTTGTCATGATCCGTTCTTCAACTCTGTTCTTACTCCAAACCCATTGTCAATCTAGAGCTTTAGCAGAGAGTACACAAGTTTGAGACCAATGTGTTGAAATTATAGTTTCTCCCGCACCTTCTATCGCAATTCCAACCTCAAAGGCATTAAATTCAAAGACCTTGGTTGAATGCAAACATATCTCCATTAATTGCGCTTGGCAAGTAGGTGGAACTATTTTTGAAGGTGGAATGATAACAAGTGATTGTTGCGATGATCTTCTATTTGTAGGAAAAAACATGCCAGGATATTTTCTTCAACTGCTCTTTTGTCAAAACTAAATGTCCACAATCCTAGAGCTTAGGCAAAGAGTACATAACTTTGAAACTGATGTTTTGAAATTATCACTTACATCTTCTATTTTATAACCGAGAACTAAAGTGATCATAAATTTTGTATGAGATATATGTCGTGATAAAGTAACATTTTGATTTGATACATGATTTTGATTTCCTAGCGTCCGTGTTGTGTGTGTGAGTTTAATATGCTATCGTCCATTTCAATAAGAAAAGTCCTCAAAAACATGTTGTTCCTTTTGACGAGCTCAATTTTATTGGTTAATTTACTTTCTCATTTCTGTTTTGAGATTTGCCTAACACCGGATTCTCTGTTTGTTTTTTTTCTCTGCTTTGATATGCTTGACTTCTATGAATCTCACTGACATACTTCAACTTCATCCAAAATATAGTCTAGTGATGCTTCAAAGTATGGGCCTAGGGTCTGGGCTAATTGCCCCAGCCAGGTGCAATCTAGATGATAAACAAGCCTGCCCGAGCACAATCCAAAACCCCAACAGACACATTTAAACAGATGTTACGTCTTTGGGCAGGGAATTTGACCTAATAAGATTGTATATAAACTTGTGAAGTATGTTTCTGGTTGGCAGCTTCGCAGCAATGCACAAACTGGTCAATTGATTGTATTGCAAACCCCATTGGCAAACTTAGAGAAAAACTATCACCTGTTTCTGAATTCATCTTGTCCTTTGGGTTCATGTTGTCAAAATCATCATATTTCAGATGACAAAATATGAGTTTCCGTATGTTCTTCAAATCATCTGGTTTCAGATTGGAACTATCTTTTTACTTGTGTGCATTAAGAAAAAAAATCCAAGAAAATGTAAGCAGGGATTAAGTAACAGAATGCTTATGGTTGAAAGAAGCAAGCTGTGTCGCAAGACCTGTTTTTGAAATCAATTTGGCCCAAGTTTTTACGAAATGCCCAGCCACAAAAACTAAACCAATTGATTCAAGTTAAATCTGGACATCAGATACCTATGGGCCAAAATACAACAATAAAAACAATTGATTTTTTGTTTTTAAAAACAGCAGGGCTGCTGCAAGAGAGAGATCAGATGGTAGTGCATGTAATTTGATTAGAATAGGTCATCAAAATCAGATTCTGATTTTCAGGATGATTCAATGGATAATCATCATCACACCTCCCCTCTTGCTCCTTCCCAAGATTCAACAATTTGCATTCAAAATTTCACCAAAAGAAAATTGAGAGAGAGAGAGAGAGAGAGAGAGAGAGAGAGAGAGAGAGAGAGAACAGAGGAATCAGAAAGAGAGTCAATCACCATCAAGCATCAAAAATTGGATGATGCTTGTAAGACTGGGGCGACAAAACTTCTCATCACTTTCCTCACATTACAACGTTACCCTAAACCCTAAACACTATTATCATTCAATCTAACTACACACATACAGAAGCACACGGAGAAGATGAGAAAAGAGACCATCTTTTATAGGCTCAGATTAGGGTTTGGGTTCTTTTCTTCTTTTAAATAGTGGACCATCTTTTGAGGCCCAAACATTTTTCTACTATGGGCTTTACTGAAGCAATAAGCAATTATACTAAATTTCCTGCCACCGTTGTTTTATGAGAAAGTCTTGAGTGAGGTGGTCGGCCCACATCACCCGTACAAGAGTTTTCACAAGTAAACGAGAGTTTGTATTGGAAGTTGGAGTCTCATCCAAGCCCATGCTACTCCTACCCCAATGCAGGGAGAAATTTTTATATGTTCCGGATACATCACGTGACTGGTGTACCATATGAGAAACATAGGACATGTGAAGTTTTGTCCAACTTATTGCTTTTCTTTTTATAACATGTGACGAGTTGCATTGGAAATATTCCATATGTCCTCTGTCTAACTGGTGTACCAGGACTAACCATTGAGGTCCGACCTGCTTATAAGAGCAATTGTACAAATGACGTGGTCCGACCCTCAACCAAGACATTCCCCTATAATCCACTTTGTGTTAAATCAAATGTTGCATTCTTAGAAATTAACATGTGACACCACCCTTAGTTAAGGTGTGTACTGTTTATTTTATTTCTTATGAAATGTTGGTTCAATTGTTAAACTATTTCAAAGGCGGAAAGGGAAAAATATAAGTGGACGAAAAATTACTCAAGCGGATCTCGTTGCTCAAATCATATACATTATCATGAACAAAAATGTGACCTTATTAGAAATAGTTTTTATTTTATAAAATTTACGCAAAAATGAGTGAATCCACATATCATTGTGATGAGACAAAATACGTGAATTTTGGTCAAAACATAGAGATAACTCTTATATGGGAATGCTTTTATCTTTTAAACCTAGGATGAAGTAAACAAATCTCGTATCTGAATCAAATCAATTGATAGAGGGGACAGTGCCAACGTAGCGAGCTTCCATTGCTACCTATACAACAAACTACCACCATTCAACCTATTGAAACCTAGATATATACCCACTCAATGTTCAAGCCACAGCCCACCATCCTAACCTAATAATCACCTTCGTCACTATGCCGAAACTCTGAACTCACGCTCTACTTCCAGGTCATTATGTTCCAATCGATAGGGCATCCATGTGGGGTTTGAGACAGCTCATCTAGCTTCCTCCCAAGATCGAAAAATTCTTATTCAAGTAGTTGACAGAGGTAAAACTCTAAGGTTGCCCCGTGCAGTCCCAATAGTATGCTTGATCCTTTCTGGAGATAACTAGAATTAAGATGAAAACCATAAAAAACAGTTAGTGCTTCATAAACTGAGATATGGACTAAGATACAAGTACATTACTTCCTTTATAAGTCAGTTTGGAGCCCTAAAAAACAATAACATAAACTAATCTTTTACAAAATTACATCAGTTCTTTCAAGAGGTATAGTTTGAGCTGTCTGGCAGTCAACATAATACATTTGTCACCGTTCACCTATTCCAGTGTTTACCTAGAACTCATTGATGATTCTTGGCATACAACACGAATTTGTGTTCAGAATTCTACATTTATAGTTTATAGAAGAAATGTGTAGTACCTTCAAGACAAAACTATATTACTGTAGCCCTGAATGTTCTGTGGTTGCCTTATCTGCACATCAGATATAACCTTTCCAGTCAGTCACAATCATAAGTAGAGCTTCGACCAAGAAAAAAAAATAGAAAAGAAAAAGAAATCATAAGTAGAGCAAGGTTACAAATTTTGAAGCATAAGCCTAATATTTACTATTTGAAAGGTATTTCTCCACCCATGGTTCAAATGTCATATATCCCATTACATCTTCCTACTAATAGTTTCATGCAAAGTTTTCTACACAAACAACACAGATATAAACGCACACAAAAGAGTTATGTACTTAGTTTAACAACGATTTTTGGTAATGTCAAGCCAAAACATTAATTTCTTAAAGAATATTGAATTCGCAAACTCCTCCCAGTGGGAACTTTATTAGGAACTTTGCCGTATTAAGCTATTAAAGTGAGAAATCAAGAATGTAACTTCGTTCTTCTAACATAAACTGACATGGCTCTTAACTATAAATAGCAACCACTTCCAATCACCATTTGTTTAATCAAGTACAAATTGAGAGAAGCACAGATTGGTGAGACCTATGTCTCTTTTGTTCCTTTTTATATGTAATTTGAACGACCTATGTCAAAACCAGGTTCCGAAGTTGGAAGTTGTACTAGTAGAAATATGAACCTGAAATCAAACCAATCAACTTGCCTAAATAATTTATTAATCTAACTATCTAGCAAGATCATTCGTTACCGTTAGCTAGATCACAGAAGTTGCTCTTTCTACTTCCATTACCACTCAATTATCTCATCTTGCTCATTTCAAGTAGACACACAGACAAAATTTGCTAATCAAAAACCAAAATTTTGTACCATAAAGCATGGCCTCCTAGATAAGTTGAAACTCTTAGGTTCCCACTGCAAGGAAAGAGAACAACAAGACTTGCCACTTGTGTGCCTAAATTCACATGTTAAGTGCTGCAAAACTCAAGTGAGGACTTGAAGAAACTCGTAAAAAACAACATGCGGGATTGTCATACCATAACCAAAATATTAGTCTTACATATACCATGTTGTTGTTGCTGTTGATGTTGGTGTGAGACGCCAACAGACAGCATGCGGTCTATATTGTCAAGACGGCGCTGTACTGACTTCAAAACCGAATTCAACGACGAAACTCTCTTTCGAACGACAGAAATCTTGGCCGCGTGCTGCATTATGAACGGCAGCGGCGCATCTTCTAGCAACTTATCAAGTTCTGCCCACAATATTTTTCATTTTAAAATTTAATGCAAAAATAACAAAAAAATATAAAATTAAATTACCAAAAATTTAAAATATAAAAAGAAAAAAAAATCAGTTTGGTTACCGCGGGTAAGGCGATCGAGCGATTGAGAGAGGTGGTCTTGGCTTGTGGAGGTTTGCTGAGCTTTTGAATCGAACTCTTTAATGACGGTCGTGAGCATCGAAGATAGTGCTTTTGCCAGAGCCTCCGATTGCAATCTCTGGCTTTCGTTCTCACTCTGATTCTCTGTCTCGTGCACACTCACACTCTTCTCCTCTGAAGATGACTCGAACTGGGTTTCCTTGCTTTCCATTTGATCAGCTTCAGTGAGTTTGATTGACTGATTTTCTGCCTCACTTCAAGTTTTCTCGCCTACCAAACAGAGGATGGAGAGTTGGGATAGTTGATGTTTGGTTTTTGGGCCTCCAACAATTAATGGGTGTGTGGGCTTTCTGGGAGCCCAGGCCCATGTGAATATATACAAGTAGCCGCACAGCGATTAGGGTTCAGACTCATTAAAAACCCTGTGGTATCTTCTGGAGCCGTCGCGGTCATCGTTTTGGAGACACAGTAGCAGCATTTCTCAGCGAGGATGAGGGCCAAGGTAAGTTTTTTCATTTTCAATTTCCATTTCTTATCTCTGTTTTTGAACTTTGAATGTGAAGGTTCTCTTTGTCTTTGGCCTTCAATGGAAAAATTGTTTCAAATCTGTTGATGAATGTTCTGTTATGGGATGTTTTGATTGAATTGTGTTGTTGTTGTTGTTGTTGGTGGTGGCATTCTTTCAGTGGAAGAAGAAACGCATGAGGAGGTTGAAGAGGAAGCGCCGAAAGATGAGACAGAGATCAAAGTAGGCAGCTTGTCGCTCCTTCATCTGCAACACCTTCTACCCATGTGAAGTTTTGTAGAGTGGAGGATGACTTGAGTATCTGTGTTTAAGTTTTCATAGTTTTGGGATTATAATTATGTGGATGTTAAGTGTTTTATCAAGTTTTACTCCGCATTTAATTGCATAATTAAGTATGGATGCTGTTTATGCAAGTTTATTGATTGTGTTTTATGATGCAATGGGCATTTCAATTGATAATTTTTGATAATGTATGCATCTGTCAAATTAGATGTCAAAGTTTAGATCTTTTGTAGCCTCGTTCTGCTCTGCTTGTGGCCCTGCATTTTTCTGTGCCCATCATAGAATCAACCCAATCTTATGTTAGGCTTTAGATTTTAGACTTTTGAACCAATTATACGAGTTATTTAGAGTTTAGACCCCCATAACCAAGATCCTCAGGAAGCTTTAATTCATTGGCCAAACGCAGAACCTGTCACTGGCCCTGTTTTCATCACTTTATGCAGGGCATTAATGTTTTCCATGCATCGAATGTAAACTCTGGTGATGCTGCATAGAAAGTCTTTCCATTGTGTTTTCGCCTCACAATGGCTTTCCTCTATCACTAGTCACCTTTCGCAGCAGAAATGGTTTGGTTCATGAGGCATACATTATTATCATCACAAAGAATCCAAGTATTTTTATGAAATTCTAGATTTGCAAACCCTGTTTGTTTGTGTTCAAATGGTCAGTATCAGGTGGTGTGGTATTAGTTTTGGTCGTATATCCGACTAGCCTGAATTCAGCTCAAATTTTGGGCAACTCCGTCAAGAATAGTTGTTAGCTTGAGCAAAAATAGGACATGATTTTATCATCTGAATTATGTGTAGGGCAGGCATGAACAGAGAAATCTTTGACCCGAGCAATGCAGTTTTATGTATTAGTATTTACCTTGAAAAGTAATATATATGCATCTCAAGGAGGCCTTTTGAAATCACGCTTTAATCTCGAAGTACAAGTTTCCTTGTGGTGCGCACATCCCTCTTAAACATGGATGAGTCTTAACATTTCCCATATGTGTATTTCTCTCCTGAAGCGATTGTAATCGTGAAGATTTCTGAAGCTAGCAACAAAACGAGGAAAAGTTCGAAACCAATCTGAGTTTATCTGAGTTTTGTTATTCATATGTTGACAATAACATGTTTCAGACCAAAAAATGATACTAACATGTATTTTGAGTAAGTGACTAGCAATGAACACAAAAAAAGAACGGCGTTTACATCAGTTTAAGGAAGAAGCTGAACCACCAAATCTGAAAACAAATTGTTAGACTTAATTTACAGAACAAAATTGAAATACAAGTTCTCTCCAAATAAAGTAAAGGTATAGAGCAAAGCTTCTGTCTTGAACTTGTTCTTTGCCCAGTTCCGAAGTCTGAATATATCAATATTCAAAGGAGGGCCTTTTCTATCCATTTTCCCCCCTTCCCTCATCGATCTGTCCGTCTACAAAACAAATGATTGAACAGCCTTCTCGAACTGAGTTGCTAAAACTTCTTGGTCCTAGAAATGACTTGGTCTTTAATCTTGCTTGCTATTGCTCTCCTTTAATAGCATTTCTTTTTGTTTACCCCCATATTTCTATACTGGTAAATCCTCAAAGTCATACTGCATAACAAGTCTTTCCACTGTATTCGGACTCATAACATGTCTCAGGTGCAACTCTTTCAAAACTTTGGCTGCCAGCTCCAGTTCTCCTTCATGTGCAATCCCTTCCACGAGAATGGTATAGGTCATTTCATTAGGCATACGCCCTTTCTCAATCATCATCTCGAAAACCTGCAAGGACAAATCTGTTCTTCGAGATTTGCAGAAGCCGAGTACAAGGGCATTGAAATTGTCGGTATCAGGCCTAATGTTGTTTTCTTCCATTACCTTGAAAATCTCCATGGCCTCATCTAGCATACCCTCCAAACACAACCCTCTGATCAAGGATGAATACGTATAAGAATCTGGAGTGAAACCACGCTTGGTCATTTCATATAAAATCTGAAACGCTGGGAAGGTGTTCCCTTTCCTACACAAGCTTGTAATTACGTTTTTGTAGAACTCGTTGGTGGAGCACTTTTGTTTGTTAGCGAGGCTCTGAATTATAGAGAATGCCTCCTGCACCATCCCTTCCTCACAGAGCACGGCAATAGCATTGAATGTTCCCTCATTAGGATTACATCGCCGATGAATCATTTGGTCTAGACACTTAATCACACTATCCACCTTCCTCTCTTTACAGAGATGAGCAATTATGGGATTGTAGCTGGCAGCAGTAGGCTTGAACCGACCTCTCACCATTTCATCCAAAACTTCAAGAGCATGTTCAGTTCTACCATGAAGTGCAAGTGAACCAATTAAGATATTATATGTAACTATGGAAGGAGACCGATCCTCACCTTCCATCTCAG
Source organism: Prunus dulcis (assembly GCF_902201215.1). NCBI lineage: Eukaryota > Viridiplantae > Streptophyta > Magnoliopsida > Rosales > Rosaceae > Prunus > Prunus dulcis. The sequence continues at coordinate 8,627,180 of NC_047653.1, read as the reverse complement.
ACAGAAGCTCATTTGCCTCTTCCCACCTACCCTCATAACACAAGCTCCTCAGTACAATGTTATAACTCACAACATTCGGATCAAACCCCATCGAAGGCAAATTCCTGAAGAACCGCAAAGCCTCGTCAGTCCTACCTTCCTTGCACAACCCAGTTAACAAAACATTGTAACTGACCAAATTAGGCTTTCCACCTTTAGCAATTATCTCTTGCAGGAGCTTCATGGCTTCATTGACCCCTCTTTCCTTATAAGCAGCTTCAAGCAAGAAGGAGTAGGTATAAACATTTGGGACCAGCCCCTTCTGTATCAGTCTATCCAAAAGCTGCAAGCTTTGGTTCAAGTTTCCACGCACACAAAGCCCTCTAACAAGCGAATTATAGGTAATGGTATTGGTTGGATAGCCATACTCCTCCATTTTTTCAACCAACTGCATTGCATACCCAATGTTACCTCTTTTACACAAATAATTCACCAATAATGTATAAGAAGCTGCATCAGGTATAATGCCTGCAGAAACCATCATTTCAATCACCCTGACAGCTTTTCTCATCTTATTTGCCTTGCAAAGGTCATATAAGAGCTGAGTTGCTTGAGCCACATCAGGCTTTTGGCCCTTCCCTACCATAGACTCTAAGTGCAGAAAGGCATCAATTAGTCTGACTTCCCTACTTCTTCTGTTATTCTTGGCAACCCTCCAGTTGGGTAAGGTGAAAACAGTGTCCTTTGGAGAAATGGTGATCTGGGTAGTTGCCAAAACTCTAGAAAATCCCTTGCTGAGCGAAAGTGGTTGGAGATTCCTGATGTGGGAAAAGAACCTACAACTGTTTCTAGTACTTTCTGGTGATGGGTGTGCAATAGGAGACACTGAATTTACAAGAACTGCCATGGACAGAGATAAATAGTTTTTTTGCTACTGAAGCCTAATCAAATATACTCTCCACAAAATATGAAATTCTTAATACAAGCCTCTATTCACTTCTCTTTGCACAGAGAACAACAATCAAATATCTGGGTTGGCTAAATTTTCATCACACAAACCTAACCAAATGGATAAACAGTATTTTTCAGCAGGAACAAGGATAACGCAGACTGAAGACGATGGAACCAAAGAATTGAATCATAGATATATTCTTAACATGAAGTAATCAAGAAACTGATAGATAAGGAAAAGAGGGACAGAAAAGAATCAACATACACTGGATATCACCTGTTGGGTTTTTTCAAGAATAATTGGGTGGTCCATTTGCTTTCTCACCCCTAAAGAAAGAGTTCCTCTTTTTCCTTTTCTAATCTGGTAATTGGTAAAATCAGAGCAAACGAAAAAACAAAATCTAGTAAAGTTTACTCTTTGCTAAATATTTTACAACTGAATTTGGCTTCCCTCTCCGTTTTCCACTGTCACCACCAGTCCACTACCATACTTTGTTACCCAATACGGTTACTTATATCCACACCACACGCTTTGGACCAGCTTCTGAGATACGCTCTCTTGTTTTTGGATGGGCTTGGCTTGCGTGATTCAAATTTAATCGGACCAACGGGCTCTTTATCTTTTATTTTTAATTCGTGCAAGCAGGGGTAATTTTTTTTGAGTTCCACCATGAAATTGGTCAAATTCAAGTTTGTTTCTGGTTTTCAATAAAAGAATAAAAAGTTTCTTTTTGATTGTTTGGGATGATATTCTTCTATAGAACGAGTGTGACAATTAAGTCATGTCGTGTTTATGGTATTGTGTTTGAGTTGACTCACTTGTTTTGTTGATAAATAATAACGTGAGTTTCGAACTTGATACATCTTCTCAGAAAGTGGATTATACCAAGAAATGGATTATATCAAGAAACTGAGACATTCCCAAAAACAAGGATAATTTTCTTCTACCAACACAAGCATGATTATCTTGTCGGAATTGAATGATTCGTGCATACACTAATCCGACATCATTACACTTGTGTTAGAAGAACATGTCATTTGCAGATCCGTATCAAGTTTTGAATAATCTTGACCCGCCAACACAGGTAATGATTAATTTAATTCACTAACCTTATGTTGGCTTCTAGTGGTGCTGAAAATTTTCAGTCTTACTTATAAGTCAGTCCACACATCCATCCACGCCCTTTGGCGTTTAGAGCTTAGGATGGCATTGCTCCAATTGATTTACATCATTCAACACAGTAACCTGGACACTGAAAATCACCAAAAATCTCTGCAAGAACAATCTCCATCTTTGAAATGGTGAAACCTCAACGAATCTCGGACTATAATCTGCACACCAACAATCTTGGCCATAAACTTGATGGCATTATGGCAGTCCCCACATATCCTCAAGTTCTTAAATACCCGAATTGTTGATTCACCATTCAAATTGAGTATCCCAAAAGCAACAGCAAGCTTCTCACTGTGGTTGCAAAGGATCCCCACTTTCTCCTCTTGATCCACATCTTGCAGAACAAAATCTGTGTTGGGCACATACCCTGCCAATCTCATCTTCTCACCCATCTCAACCAAAAACTTGTACATCTCCTCACTACGTTCATTGCTCCTGTCACCAGCAACAAAAGAGTAGACTCTATTTCTCAGCTGAACCCAAGAACAACCTGGTGTTTTTGTCACTCCTCTGTCTCTCATCAACTTCCTAGTTTCTGAAGCTTCTTCCCATCTTTTGGCAGTAACTAAAATGTTGGACAATAATACATAGTTACCAGGGTTATCGGGTTCAATCTCAAACAGCCTGTTTGCTGCAATTTTCGCTAAGTCCACATTTTTATGCACTCTACAGGCACCAAGCAATGCTCCCCAAGCACCAGGTGTAGGTTCCATTGGTATGCTCTGTATGAACTGATATGCCTCTTCTAGGTGACCGGCACGGCTAAGTACATCAACCATGCAGGAATAATGATCTGCATCGGGTTCTACTGAGTGATCCCTCCTCATTGAATCAAAAACCATGATGCCTTCATCAACTAGCCGCGAATGGCTACAACCACACAAAACACCAGTAAAAGTAACAGAGTTTGGCTTCACCCTGGAGTCTAACATTTTTCTGAACAGCAGCAAGGCTTCTTCTCCATTCCCATGCATCGAGTTTGCAATGATCATTGTATTCCAAGCAACTGTATCCCTTCTTGGCATCATATCAAAGACCCTCCTCGAAAGTTCCAACTCACCACATTTTGCATACATGAAAACTAGAGCTGTTGTGGTTGCCAAGTCCTCCATCAAACAATTTCTAAAGATGTAACTATGAACCTCTTTGCCTGCTCTCAAGCTCTCCAAATCTTTGCAAGCTGGTAACAAGCTAGTAATTGTTATCTGATTGGGCTTAAATCCTGATTCTTGCATTTGTCCAAGCATTTTCAGTGCCTGTTCAGTTTGCCCATTATTCAGGCACCCACCAATAACAGCATTCCAAGAAGCACCATCCAATTTAACGCCTTCCCTTCTCATCCTACAAAACAGAGCTATACCCTTTTCACAATCTCTATTTGAGAAATACGCTGTTAGAAGTACATTCCAGGACACAACATCTCGTTGAGGCATCATATCAAACACCATTTGAGCTTGTTTAATGCTCAGACAACTAGCATAGATGTTGACAAGTGCGCTGCTAACAAATACATTCTCTTCCATTGCATGTTTGACCACAAACCCATGAATCTCTCTGCCCAAATTCACATATTTCAATTCTGAGCAAGCAGGCAGGATTGAAGACACAGTCACCGCATTGGGTCTCACTCCATTCAAACCCATCTCCCTAAAAGCCACCAAACCTTCTCTAGGCAGCCCACAGTTTACATAACAAGAACACAAAGACGTCCATGAAACCACATCTTTGGCCGGCATGTCATCAAAAACCTGCCGTGCCCCATCAACGTATTTACATTTTCCAAACATATCAACCATGGCATTACCCAAAGCGATATCTGAATGAAACCCAAATCGAATTGCTTCATCATGAAGTTCTTTAGCATTTCTGAGATCACCCAAAGACGCGCAGGCCTTAGCAACCGAGAGAAGAAGAAGATTATCGGGAACAATGTGCCGACCTCTCAATGAAGTGTAAAGCTTTATAGATTCCTTTGGAAACCCATGTCGCGTGTGGCCTGAAATTAGCACGGTCCATGCACGGAGGTCTGGATGGGGAATTTGGTCGAACAAGTGACGGGCACGTTGTAAATCGCCGGAATTGCAGTAAATTTTCAAGAACCGAAGGCTCAGGTGAGATGGGACGTTGGCGGGTAGTTTAGAAAGCATTTGATCTTAATGTTTCAACGGCGTTTTGCATCTTCTTCTAATTTCTAGGGACAAACTTGAAAAGTTTGGTTTCTTCGCCCCAGGACAGGTAAATATGCGGACAATGACTTTTTGTTAATTTTATTTCAGTGTGGTCTTTTTTTATATAATATTTTTAGTGCGGCCTAAACCTACATCTTTATCATAATTGGTTGACAAAAAATGTTAATTTCTGCCTAATTATACCAGAGCAAGAAAACCAATGTGACAGAAACGTGAAACACGATCAGGAAAACCAATGTTATATTTCCACATGCACACATGGTGGCTGCCTTTGACTCTTTTTAAGGTTGGAAAGGTCAAATACAACATGTTAACCGAAAAATGCGACTTCTGAAACATAAGTTGGGAGACATGTATTCGTCATGTATTCGTCTTTTCATTCGACATGTGAAAAGGCCTCATATATGGTATGTCCTCGTGGTCCATAGTCCATGAGTTTCTTCCACAGTGACCAACTTTCCAAACCAGGGATTCGGGTCAATTAAGAAAAGTCTCACAACTATACGCATATAGTTTTTATCAGGATGCCTTTTGCTTCTAGTTTTTGGTTCTTCCATCTTCTCTGGAGAAGTCCTGTGCTAATTTTTTTTCGATACAAGTATACAATGCAAGCCTTGAGAAGCATTTTTGTGTTCTACTTCTTATTTCCCTTCTTAAAAATCTCCACTCCAACAACACTAGACACAATTACTCCAAATCGATATATTAGAGACGGTGAAAGTCTAGTTTCAGCTGGTGGAAGCTTCGAACTGGGATTCTTTAGCCCTGGTACATCAAAGGGCCGATACTTGGGAGTATGGTACACTGTTGATACTGAGGCAGTTGTATGGGTAGCCAACAGAGAAACACCACTTGGCGATACTTCTGGAGTTTTGAATGTCACTGAGCGAGGAGTTCTAGTCCTTCTCAATAGCTCAAACAGCATTGTATGGTCATCCAATACATCAAGAACTGCAGGGAATCCAGTATCACAACTTCTGGATTCAGGAAATCTTGTTGTGAAAGATGGAAATGAAACCAACCCTGTTAACTTTTTGTGGCAGAGTTTTGATTATCTTTGTGACACATTCCTACCAGAAATGAAGCTTGGTTGGGACTTAGTTACTGGTTTAGAGAGGTACGTCTCGTCTTGGAAGAGCACAGACGATCCTGCTCCAGGAGAGTTTTCGTTACGGATAGATCATCGTGGTTTCCCACAAGCTGTTGTTGTGAAAGGAGCTAAGATAGTGGCTTCAGCAGGCTCATGGAACGGCCTTCATTTTACAGCATATCCATATCCAACACAAACACGAGCAAACCCAACATTGGAGTATGAATTTGTGTTGAACAAGGATGAGATCTATTATGAGTACAGGCTCTCAAAGAGGTCCACGTTCTCAAGATATATATTGAATCCATCAGGCATTGCGCAGCGATTAACATGGGTGCGCCAAACACATAGTTGGGAACTTTCCTCTACATTTCAAGCAGAGCAGTGCGACAATTATGCTTTGTGTGGTGCATATGCTAGTTGCAAAATGAATGTCTCTCCCTTATGTGCATGCTTGAAGGGATTTGTACCAAAATCTCCAAAAGAATGGAATTCTGGATATTGGTCTGATGGGTGTGTTCGAAAGATTCCATTGGCTTGCAGCTCGGGAGATGGCTTCCTAAAGTACACTGGTGTTAAATTGCCAGACACATCTTCCACATGGTTTGATAAAAGCATGAGCCTCAAGGAATGCAAGGGATTATGTTTGAACAACTGCTCATGTACGGCATATGCAAATTTAGATATCAGGGAGGGAGGAACTGGCTGCTTGCTTTGGTTTGGCAAGCTCATTGAAATAAGGGAATTCACTTCCGGTGGTGGTCAAGACCTCTATATACGGATGGCAGCTTCAGAACTTGGTAGCTCTTAAACTTTTATTTCATCTTATTTTTATTTTTCTATCCAACAGTGGATGACATTATCACAATATATTTAGACGTTAAGGGAATGAGGTTTTGTCAACTTGTTATGTTTTGCTTTTGGAAGTGTGTTTGATGGGGGCATCAGTTAGAAGCAACATGTTTAAAATTATTGATCTAGGTCCATAATCAAAGGCCGAATGACATGAAAACCACAATGGTAGTTATTTCCTCAGTTGGCCTTGCTGCTTCATCTGCAACATGAGAAATTGCTTACCGAATTGCATTAAAATTTTGCTTCAATTCTGATATTTCAGATCAAATTGAGAAAAAGAGCAAGTACAACAAGAAAAGGCTACCTGGAATTCTTCTCATCAGCTCTACACTTTTTCTTTTGGGAACTTTAATAATTGGCTTGATATTGTATAGACGGAAGAAGAAACTCAGAAGTCAAGGTAAATATCTCAAATGTGGACCCTGATTCTTTCAAATACATGATTGGATTGATATATGCATTAGATAAAGTTGTTAGTATCTAATTTAGGTAGTGTGATTTTCTTGTGTTCCAAGATTTGGTTTAGGGTTAAGCAAATTACCAATTGCATTGGCACACATGGCATATTGTGATTTGATCAATTGATTAACCAAGAGAATTCTTACATTTATCCATGCTGAAGAAATCTCCCACCCAATTTCAGGAGTCAGAAGCATGGATTGCAGAAAAGATTGCCTTGGACAAGACATGGGAATACCACTATTAAACTTGACCACCGTAGCTAATGCCACTAATGAGTTTTCAAGCAGTAACAAGCTGGGAGAAGGAGGTTTTGGACCTGTGTACAAGGTAACATAAATTTATGCAACTAAAGTGAGCTATTCTATGATACAAGTTTTAAGACTTTTCTAAATGATGATCCACAGGGTACGTTGATAGGAGGGAAAGAAATTGCAGTGAAAAGGCTTTCAAAGGATTCCGGACAAGGACTGAGGGAGTTCAAAAATGAAGTTATGTTGATAGGCGGACTTCAACATCGCAATCTTGTAAAGCTTTTGGGTTGTTGCATTCAAGAAGATGAAAAAATTTTGATATATGAATTCATGACCAACAGAAGCTTGGACTTCTTTATTTTTGGTATGGTCCTCCCTGAAGCCAACCATATGGCTTTTAAGTCATACCATCTTTAATGTTATTCTACAAGGATTCAATGGTGCATTGACTTAACAGGCTCAAAATTTCTTCAGATCATGAGGGACAAAAGTTGCTCGACTGGGCTGCATGCTTCCACATTATTGGTGGAATTGCTAGAGGGCTTCTTTATCTTCACCAAGACTCTAGATTGAGAATTATCCATAGAGATTTGAAAGCTAGCAATATCCTGCTTGATAATAATATGAACCCTAAGATTTCAGACTTCGGCCTCGCTAAAACATTTGGTAGTGATCAAAGTCTGGGTAATACAAAAAGAGTGGTTGGAACGTAGTAAGTATATTTTCTATGGTTTACATTTTACATTGTGTTGTTTTTGTTGAAATTCTTACTCAACTTATTTTGATTGTGCAGTGGTTACATGTCTCCCGAATATGCAGTAGATGGAATTTTCTCGATGAAATCTGATGTCTTTAGCTTTGGAGTAATACTGCTAGAGATGTTGAGTAGGCAAAAGAACAGGGGATTTTCTAACCCAGATCACCACCTTAACCTTCTTGGACATGTGAGTATAAAGCGTTAATAAGTACTATCATTTTACTTTGAAGAACCTAGCGAATTAGACAGTGTAATCTTCTCAGCACCTCCTTCTTTCAATGACATGCCATATAACAGTATAGAGGGTTGATGTAGCAATGCTCCAATTACATGCCACCCAGTTAACATATTGTATATGTTTCAATTCTTTAAGGCATGGATACTATGGATTGAAGATAAAGCATTGGAACTGATTGACAAGACATTACGTGATTCGTGCACCATATCTGAAGTGTTAAGGTGTCTTCATGTGGCGCTGTTATGTGTGCAAAGAGTACCTGAAGATAGACCAAGCATGTCATCTGTGGTTCTAATGTTGAGCAGTGATGTTACCTTGCCTCCACCAAAGCAGCCTGGTTTTTACACCGAGCGAAGTGTCCCTGAATCCCCTTTAAGTGCACGCCAGTGTTCAGCGAATACTTCCATTACAATAATAGAGGCTCGGTAGATCATCATTCTGGTGCTTGTTCATGCTTCTGTCTACCATCACAAAATTGTATAGGGCAGGTTGTCTACAGCCTTAGTTGGAAAACAATGACATGAGATTATTAATATTATGCAAGAAAGACGTGACTGAATAATAAGTTTTGCTTGGAACAGTTTCAACTGCACAATAAAGAAAGGATTTGGGGTTGTTGTTGGGTTGAAGAAAATTTAAGGGGTATGCTTTGCCATGTATTTAACTTAATTATTTACCACACACGGTATGAACTGTTAAAAATATGAGAGACTTGTAATTTCATGCTTGTTGAATTCAAATGGCAGCCCAAATGGTTGTTCCTCATATGCATTGTTGTGTTATGGGGTTTTCCATAAGTTATCACTTTTGGGTTTTTCCCAATTGGCTGGTCAGTTGCCAGTCACTTTTCTATTGTTACAGTGAACAAATAAATGATAACAATAAAAGATGAAAACATAGGAGGGAGGAGAGGCAAGAGGAACACCAAAGAGGCTGACTCACGCCTTTGCTACCGATAGAAGTAAAAGCTTTAAGCATTCATGTCGTGTGTGGGCTAATATTAACACGGTCTATGCACGCCGGTTTGGTTCGGAAATTTAGTCGAGCAAGTCGTAAATAGGCAGGGTTACCGTGAGCCTAAGGCTCGGGTGAGGTGAAAGACGTTGATGGGTAGCTTTGAAAGCATGCTATTTTATTGTTTTAATGGCTTTTGCATCTTATAATTTGTAGGGAGAAGTTTCAAGTTTACAAGTGACTTTGGAAACAGTTGTAAAGTATGGTTGGTTAGTTTGCGCCATGTAACGACACCAGCCACTACATCTTCGTTTTTCAGTACTTTTAATTCCATGTCATTCCACGTGGAGTGATTGTGTCTAGTTTTATTTATTTATTTATATATTTTTTTTAATCGATAATTTATCCTATAGTTTTGGGAAATCAACCACATGACTTCGAGCGTAATTAGTGATTAAAATGCTCTTTAATTTGGTAAGACTTTGAATCGTATTGGTCTATCTTTTTTGTCAACCAATGATGATTCTTCATGGCAACTTCTGAAACATATCTTATTATTTTCCTAAGGGTCCTACCATTACAAAATGTATTTGGCAGGTTGTCTACAACTTTGTAGTCTTAGCTAGGAAACAATGACATAAGATTATTCATAGTATCCAAAAAAGATGTGATTGAATTATAAGTTTGCTTGGAGTTGTTGAAGAAAATTCAAGGGGTGTGGCCTGATATCAACAGAATCGAGACACGCTGGTCTGGGTGGGGAATTTGATCGAACAAGTGTAGGGCACGTTGTAAATCTGCGGAATTACAGTAGACTTTGAAGAACCGAAGGCTCAGGTGAGATGGGACGTTGGCGGGTAGCTTAGTGTTTCAACGGATTTTGTATCTTCTTCTAATTTCTAGGGATAAACTTGAAGTTTACAAGTGGCTTTGAAAACATTGAAACGTTTGGTTTCTGCGCGCCAGGTCAGGTATTAACTGTTGGCTAAATTGGTGATTTAACCATGAACTGGTACGGTTGTACCAAAATTTTTTGACTTTGTTTTCAAATAGTTCAGAAGAAATCCTGGGTTATAATAAAAACTTGAGTTTTATGATTATACTCTAAACGATGCTGGCTTTTTGGTGCATTGAAAGGGAATCCGTAATATCTTGAAGTTAAGGGTGGGCATCAATTCGGGCAAACTGATGAAATCGGCCGATCCAAACTATAATTACTGTTTGATTTGGTTTTGACTAAGAAAAAGTTAGATGGTTTAAAAAATTTAACCGAACCGTATATGGTTTGGTTTAATTTAGTTTTGAACTTTTGTAAACAGACCTAAACTAAATTGGACCGTTTATGTGTATATTTATTTATTTTTATTTTTATTTTACATGTGTAATACTCTAATTAGGCAATAACTATATATGGGTATTTGAATTAATATTAGTTATGAAATTTGAAGTTTTATGACACGTTAGGATGGTTTTGTACCCTAGAAAATGATTTAAGTATGGGACAAGTTGTGCATCTGTTGGGTTGTAATTGGGCTAACATTGTTGGAAAAATACAAAAGAAAAGGGAATTGGGCTTAGGCCCAAACCGAAATAAACCGTCTTAAATTAATTTGGTTTTCTTTATGATTTTTGTTAAAACCAAACCAAACCAAACCAAATCGTTATATTATAATTGATTCGGCCATAATTTTGAGGTGAAACCGATCCAATTCGAATAATGCCCACCCTATGTGAAGTATATGTTGTAAACCTTAAATTACCCATTCATATACCAAAGAGTTGATTCTTACTTAAAAAAAATTTGGAATATTGTTTTCCCTCTTGCAATGGTTTAATGTGAAATACTTTATTTTTATTTACACTTCATTTTACAGATATATACCAAACAACTTATTTTAAGTCTCCAAAAAAGCCCCTGTATGGTTAATGAATTGTATTATTGATGACCATATTGTAACCAATGTTTCCAGTTAATGAAATTTACTTCTTTTTTATTAAAAAAAAAGTCTCCAAAAAACTTATGTTTGATTTCTTCAAAATGTACGTTAAAGTTAACCAAGTAATTTGAAATATTGAAGAAAGATCAAGTTATCAAGAAATAAATTAAGTCCAATCGCCTCTCCTCCCTGTATATTAGAAAGCTTAAAATATATAGCTTAAAATATCGTTTTGTCAAATAAAATAAAAATACAATTTAGTTTGTTGGTATTAATTAGAAATTGGAATAAACTAACGAATGGGCCTGCGATGGAAAAGAACCGATTGGGCCTGTGAAGATAAATTTGCATTATAGAAACCAAGCGATCCAAGACAAAGGTGGCAAATAATAACGGAAAAAATGAAGGGGTCAAAGTAGAAATTAGCAAAATTATGGAGATAAAATGGAATTTCCGCACAAAATTGTTTACGGGAAATCTTTTGCAGCTTGACCCCAAAATGAAGGAAGTTGAGGTTTCACCCCAAAACCAATTGGCAATGGGGGGAGTAACCCAACTCCTTATAAGCCCTTGCTAGGTTTTTTAACTTTCCAATGTGAGATTCACATTCTTACACGCCCCCGCAAGTGTGGCGAATTTTCAAGCCTAACACGTGGACAACACATATTGGGTGACGTGGAGCACGTGTGGGCGTTGGGCTTTCACACGTGGGCTAACCTGCTCTGATACCCTGAAGGAAGTTGAGGTTCCATCCCAAAACCAATTGGCAATGACTCGGTCTCTCGTAGCTCTACGGAAGCCGAGTATCGAGCATTAGCCAATATAGCAGCTGATGTTGTTTGGATTCGTCAAGTGTTGGCTAATATGCATGAGTTTCTGCCTGAGCCTCCTGTACTACACTGTGACAATCTCTCTGCCTTAGCTTTGAGTTCAAATCCAGTGTTTCATTCACGAATCAAACACTTAGATATTGATTTCCACTTCATCCGAGAACGTGTCCAGTGTAAAGATTTTCTTTGTGCCTTCTCAGTTTTGCACTTGCTCTCTTTCTATTTCTTTGCTTTTGCTCTTCCTCTATTTCGATTCTCATATCCCAATCTGAAACCTAATCTCTGCTTCCTTTGATTTCTCAGCAACAATCTAAAACCTAATTCTCTGAAAATTAAGGTTTTATCCCAATATGAAACCTAATTTCTGCAAATTCTCAATCTAAAACCTAATCTCTACTTCCTTCGTTTTCTCTACAACAATGACTTCTTCTTCTCTGAAAATTGTCGGTCTTCTTGGCATGGTGACTCTCCGTCTCAAAGAGGACAACTTCTTGAAGTGGCGATATCAACTGGAATCTGTCCTTGAAGGTCATGATCTTTTTGGTTATTTCGATGGATCTGTAATTCCTTTGCTGAAGTTCGCAATTCTGGACGAAGAAGGTATTACTTCCGAAGTCACCGCAGCATATAAGGAATGGCTAAAGATTGACAAAGCTTTACTCAGTTTCTTGATCGCGACGCTGTCCGATGATGCCATCGAATATGTAATTGGGAGCAAGACCTCTCATGATGCCTGGTTAAGCCTTACAGATCGGTACGCCACTGTCTCTAGAGCTCGAATCAATCAACTTAAGACTGAGCTCTAAACAGCTAAGAAAGGTGGAGACTCCATTGATAAATTCCTTCTTCGTCTCAAGCACATCAAGGATTAGTTGGCGATCGCTAGCGCTCCGGTATCGGATGATGATCTCATGATTTCAGTGCTCAATGGCCTTCCTTCTGAGTATGACATGAGAAAGACTGTCCTTGTGGCTCGTGAAACATCAATAGCTTTTAAGGATTTTCGTACTTAACTTCTTGCTGCAGAATAGGCTGCTGAGGCTCGAGTTTCATCTATTCATTCACCAATGGTGGCAATGATTAGTCGGACATCACCTGTTGTTCCCAATCCTGGTGCTGGTATTCTTCCTACACCTCAATCTGCATCTTTTTCCTCTCATAGTGGTCACTCATTCCCTCGTGGTGGTGGTTTTCAAGCCTCACGCTCATCTTCTCCCGGATACTTCAAACCTGGCTCTGATACTATGAAGGAAGTTGAAGTTCCACCCCAAAACCAATTGGCAATAGGGGGAGTAACCCAACTCCTTATAAGCCCTCGCTAGGTTTCTCAACTTTCCAATGTGGAACTTTTTACCTTCACATTCTCACACTTGTTATCTAATAGTTCTTGCACTATTTATTCTTCAGCTTTTCAGAAACTTTAATGGAATTATCTAGTTACAAATTTCATTTGCCTTTGCAGTTCCCTGCACCTGTTTCCATGAAATGCTTTTGCAATTTTCATTTTCATTTTTATTGCATAGTTTTCCTTGAGCTGAAGATTTCACAGCAGAATTCACTTTTAATTAAATCATGAAGGTGATTTGAAATTGTACCCTGTTTTAGTTAACTGCATGCCTGCAACATATGATGGTTGTCCATTTTTGCAATTGCATTTGTTTAAAGACCATTTTTACAACATTAAACTCAACCCCCCCATTCAACATTCGAGTCAATAATAATGAAGGGAACTCTCTTTGATTTTTAAATTTCATTAAAATTCCCAGAAGCTCCGACAAAGCACCTGGTTTCAGAGGCTAGAGCTGTTTCAGCATTTGAATTAAGAACTAATTTGTTAATCATAGCAGTGAGTAAAGCATATTTTAGCACTAGTCTTTAAACAAATGCAAATTTCAGCACTAGTCTGTAAGAACATTTTGATTAGGAGTTGAAATCACTGTTGCAGTTTTCTATTGAATGGTTTTTCTTCAGGGATTTAGATTAATCACCTCTTTGATTTGATTATATTTGATTTATAATCCAAATTTCACCAAAGCAATGTCCATTGGGGCAGTGACGAATCCAGGATTTCGAAATACACTGGGCTGAATTTCCCTTATAAACAAACTTGACGGTACGAGTGAATTTCATTGATAACAAAAATTATACACTTAATCAGGAGGGACATATTAAGCCTTACCCTCAAAATGCATATAGTACATGAGAGATAAACTAGTAAAAAAAGACAATAATAAATAAATATGCAATGCAAATACATAATACAACTATTTGAGTTGCACCCTTCTAGGCTTCAAAGAGTTGAAATCACTAATTATTGATTCGTTATCGATACTATCAGCAAATTCTTTTTCAATGTGAAGTATCATACAATCAGCAAGAAACTCATTCTCTATCTTGTTCCGAAGTTGAATTTTGATAAGTCTCATAGAAGAAAATGCACTTTTTGTTGTTGCTGTAGAAACTGGAAGAGTTAACACTAAACGAATCAATCTATCAATCAAGTGGTAGGTGTGTGTTAACCCTGTTTCAAGTAAGCACTTAAGTAATTTAGGAATAGAATCAAGATTCTTGAAGGCTGGAAGACGATCCATATCAGTCTTATAAAATCCCAACTGTTGATGTAAAGCATGCAACTTAGTGGTAGTAAAATCTTGAGGATAAAACTTCCGAGCAAGATTGCATATATCACCAATGTTAAACCGCTTAAATGAATCACGGGGATCCAATGTTGAGGTAAGATAAAGAAGTTCCACGGTTTGCTCTGGAAATCTAGTATTTAACTCTACCAACTGAAAATCTATTACATCATTAAATACATCAATACGGAAATAATGCTCAACTGTAATAGAATCCTGTTGTTGACAAGAACGACCTCTACCCATTTTATGATGAGCACTCATATCAGGTACACTAATGTCATGTTGTTCACAAAATGATAGCACACTAATATCAGGTACACTAATGTCATCTTAAAAAAGTGCAAAATATTCTTCACTCTTTAAGGATTTCGATGATGATATGACATTATAAGTATAACCTATAACATGAATGATGTATGTAAGCATATTCAAAAGTTCCCAAATTCAAAAATCCCTAAATGTTGTTTATAAAAAAATATAATTATAACTCCCTAATAAGAACTAAGTGAAGAAAATTACCTCAACAAACAAAAAGAGGAGAAATTGGCTTGTTAATTTGTTGAACTGGAGCTGGACCAATTATTGGTGGGGTGCCTCTGGCTTTGTCGGCCTCTTTGCGTTCACCCTCACGAACTGATGCTTTCTGTTTTTTTTGTTTTTTACCACTCAAGTAGGTTTTGACTCTGTTTGCTATGAATGCAGGTACGAAGTGGGGGCTATCCCTTCTATTTAGCTATAGATATTTTTTTTTTTTTGAGGCTAAGACTACATCACATTTAAAAATCAAAATTTTTTTGGCATGGGCTATAGCCCATACAGCCCATTAGCTGCATTCGTCCCTGCATCGGAGTCTAAGCCTTATGAAAAAAACCTTGACTTACAGAGCAGTAATTTCAAGTTTGAACCTCGTTGACAATATATGTAACAAAACAACCCCCACAAATATCAACTTTAGTGATTTACCGTTTTCTGTTGAATTTAATGCTTGAATTCCATATAAGATTTGACGTGCATGCCATCTTTGACTCTTCTGAGGGTTGCAAAGGTCAATATGTTAACCAAAAGATGCAACTTTTGAAACATGTTATGACAGCTGGGGGAGAGAAACGTATTTGTCAAATGAGTTTATATAAAGGGTAAGAAACCAAAGTCCCAAGGCCAAGACTTTCGAAACCAAGGTGTTGTGTCAAAAGTTGAGCAGTGATTCATTATACAACCTCTCTTCTCAGACCCGCAAGCCCAATATCTCGAAGGCCCACTTGGTTATGGGACCAATGTCCTCTGTTTTTCCTTAGCATTAAGAGAATAATACATCTACCTTGGAATTGTCGTCACCTGTCCCCAATCATCTAAGGTTTCCTTGTTAAGCCAGACCCTATCATGTCATTATAAAAAGACGTCTTTCATTTTAGCTTATATGAAACCCAAGTCCGCAAGACTTTCGAAACCAAGGGTAGGCATACTTATTATCATTATAGAAACATATCTTTTACTTCTAGCTTTTGCTTCTTCCATCTTCTCTGCATAACTTTTATAGTCTCAGAATATCGATGCAAGCCTTGAGAAGACTTTTTGTCTGCTCCTTGTTAATCTCCTTCATAAGAATCTCAACTACAACCGCATTAGACACAATCACTCCAAGTCGATCTATGAGAGACGGTGAAACTCTAATTTCAGCAGGTGGAAGTTTTCAACTGGGATTCTTTAGCCCTGGTACATCAAAAGGTCGATACTTAGGAATATGGTACTCTGTTCATACTGAGACAGTTGTATGGGTAGCCAACAGAGAAACACCACTTGGCGATTCTTCAGGAGTTTTGAAGGTCACTGAGCAAGGACTTCTAGTCCTTCTCAATAGCACAAACAGGATTGTATGGTCATCAAATTCATCAACAACTGCAGGGAATCCAGTATCACAACTCATGGATTCAGGAAATCTTGTTGTGAAAGATGGAAATGAAACCAACCCTGTTAACTTGTTGTGGCAGAGTTTTGATTATCCTTGTGACACATTCCTACCAGAAATGAAGCTTGGTTGGGACTTGGTTACTGGTTTAGAGAGGTACCTCTCGTCTTGGAGGAGCACAGAAGATCCTGCTCCAGGAGAGTTTTCATCACGGATGGATCGTCGTGGTTTCCCACAAGTTGTTACTATGAAAGGAGCTAAGATAATGTCTAGACCAGGGTCATGGAACGGCCTTCATTTTACAGGATATCCATATAATCCACAAACACAAGCAAGCCCAACATTGGAGTATGAAATTGTGTTGAACAAGGATGAGGTCTATTATGAGTACAGGCTTCTAAACACGTCCATGTTCTCGAGATATGTGTTGGATCCATCAGGCACTGCACATCAATTCACATGGGTGTACCAAACACATAGTTGGGAACTTTCCTCTGCAGTCCAAGCAGATCAGTGTCAAAATTATGCCTTGTGTGGTGCATATACTAGTTGCAGTGTCAATGTCTCTCCCATATGTGCATGCTTGAAGGGATTTGTACCAAAATCTCCAAAAGATTGGAATTCAGGATATTGGTCTGATGGGTGTGTTAGAAAGATTCCATTGGCTTGCAGCTCAGGAGATGGCTTCCTAAATTACACTGGGGTTAAATTGCCAGACACATCTTCCTCATGGTATGACAAAAGCATGAGCCTCAAGGAATGCAATGGATTATGTTTGAACAACTGCTCATGTACGGCATATGCAAATTTAGATATCAGGGAGGGAGGAACTGGCTGTTTGCTTTGGTTTGGTAACCTCACTGACATGACACAATTCACTTCCGGTGGTGGTCAAGACCTCTATGTACGGATGGCAGCTTCAGAACTTGGTAAGTCTTACACTTTTATTTGATCTTGTTTTTGTTTTTCAAGACAATAGTGGAAAACATTTTGACAATATATTTAGAGGTTAAGGGAAAATGAGTTTTTGTCTGCTTATTATGTTTTGCTTTTGGTAGGGGGTTTGATGGGGCAGTAAGAAGCAGCATGAAAACCCGAATTTCATGTTCTTCTACCTAATGGTAATAGCATGAAAACCACAAATGGTGGAGATTTCCTGGGTTGGCCTTGCTGCTTCATCTGCAGTTATGCAAAGTGTAGCTAAAATAAGTTGGTTTTAGTTTAGATTCACAATTACTTTAACATGAGAAACTTGCATGAAGATTCTGTTTTAATTATAATATTTCAGATGGAATTGAGAGAAAGAGCACTTTCAAGAAGAAAAAGCTACCCATAATACTCATCGGCTCTGCAGTTTTTCTTGTGTGGTTTATAATTGGATGGACATTGTATATACGAAAGAGGAAACTCAGAAATCAAGGTAAATATCTCAACATGGACCAAAGTATCTCGACTATGAAATATGCATTAGATTATTAGTATTTAATTTCGATAGTGTGATTTTCTTGTGTTCCAAGATTTGGTTTAGGGTAAAGCATTGAACCAATTAAATGGTGACGCATGGCATATGGTGATTTGACCAATTGAATAACCAATTGAATTCTTACACATCTATTTATCCATGCTGAAGATCTACCAATTTCAGGAGTCACAAAAGATTACCTTGGAGAAGACAGGGAAGACATGGAGTTACCATTATTTGATTTGTCCACCCTAGCTAAAGCCACTAATGACTTTTCAAGCAGCAACAAGCTGGGAGAAGGTGGTTTTGGACCTGTGTACAAGGTAACATAAATTCATGCATCGAAAGTGAGCTACTCTGTGATACAAGTTTTAAGGCTTTTCTAAATGATGATCCATAGGGTACATTGATAGGAGGGAAAGAAATTGCAGTGAAAAGGCTTTCGAAGAATTCCGGACAAGGAATTATAGAGTTCAAAAATGAAGTTATACTGATAGCAAGACTTCAGCACCGCAATCTTGTAAAGCTCTTGGGTTGTTGCGTTCAAGAAGAGGAAAAAATCTTGATATATGAATTCATGCCCAACAAAAGCTTGGACTTCTTTATTTTTGGTATGGTCCTCTCTGATGCCAACCAGATGGCTTTTAAGTCATACCATCCTTCACCTTTAATCTTATTCTACAAGGATTCAATGTTGCATTGAGTTAACATCCTGAAATTTTCTTCAGATCAAGAGGGACAAAAATTGCTCGACTGGCCTGCGTGCTTCCACATTATTGGTGGAATTGCTAGAGGGCTTCTTTATCTTCACCAGGACTCTAGATTAAGGATTATCCATAGAGATTTGAAAGCTAGCAATGTCCTGCTTGATCATGATATGATCCCTAAGATTTCAGACTTCGGCCTAGCTAAAACATTTGGAAGTGATCAAAGTCGGGGTAATACAAAAAGAGTGGTTGGAACGTAGTAAGTATATTTTCTCTGGTTTACATTTTACATTGTGTTGTTTTTGTTGAAATTCTTACTGCTGACTGAAACTTGATTGTGCAGTGGTTACATGTCTCCCGAATATGCAGTAGATGGAATTTTCTCAATGAAATCTGATGTCTTTAGCTTTGGAGTTATACTGCTAGAGATGTTGAGTAGGAAAAAGAACAGGGGATTTTCTCATCCAGATCACCACCTTAACCTTCTTGGACATGTGAGTATAAAGCATTAAGTACCATCATTTTACTTTGAAAAACCTAGCGAATTAGACAGTGCAATGTTCTAAGCACTTTCTCCAATGACATGCCATATACCAGTATAGACAGAATGTAGCAATGCTCTAATTACATGTCATCCTACTAACATCTCATTTATTTTTCAATTTGTTCAAGGCATGGACATTATGGATTCAAGATAAACAACTGGAATTGATAGATACGACGTTATATGATTCGTGCAACATATCTGAAGTGTTAAGGTGTCTTCATGTGGGGCTGTTATGTGTGCAAAGAGTACCAGAAGATAGACCAAACATGTCATATGTGGTTCTAATGTTGAGCAGTGATATTACTTTGCCTCCACCAAAGCAGCCTGGTTTTTACACTGAACGAAGTGTCCCTGAATCACCATCAAGGAAGCACCCGTTTTCAGTGAATTATTTCAGCACTACAGTGATCGAGGCTCGGTAGATTTTTGTTCCGGGTGCTTTGTTGATGCTTCTGTCTATCATCACGGAATGTGTTTGGCAGATTGACTTGATGCTTGTAGTCTTAGGTGGGAGACAATGATATGAGACATTATCATTATTCATGTTATGCAAGAAAAATTCGTTGAATTAGAAGTTGGTTTGGAGCTTTGCTTTGCTTTGCCATTCATTTGATTTTACTCTGTTTCTACTCCCCCAAGGTGTGCTGTAAGTAATGATATTTAACAACCAGAAAATGTGAATTTTACGATTGTTGAAATTCACATCGCAGCCCAATTGGTTATTATTTTTATTTTAAAATTAGTTATTTCCTGATGCACAATTCTTAGAATGAACACTGATAACAGTAAAAGATGAAAACATAGTGTTTCTTTTCTTTTCATTTCTTTGAGAATACGATCGAAGAGAGGAGACCCAAGAGCGACCCTTATCTAGAGAAATGCCATATTTGGCGCCACACACGCTTTAACAACCAATGGAAGTGGAAGATTATGGGTAACAATTTTCCCAACTCTCAATGAAGTCTAAAGCTTTCTGGATTCTCTGAGGAAAACTCGTGTCGTGTTTGGGATGATATTAACATAGGTCCATGCACGCAGGTCTGGTTCGGGAATTTGATCGAACAAGTGGTGGGCGCATTAATCGCCTGAATCAAAGTAAATAGTGAAGGAACCGGCCCAGGTGATCTTATTTATTATTATTGTTCTAATGGCTTTTGCATCTTGTCACTCATTCGTATCGTTATGTAACATACGCAAGATGAATTGAAGGTGCACCACTATATTTACCATTGCATACCCCATTTCTACCACAGTTGAATTTAAGTAGAGGCTGAGTTGTGCTAATCCTTGAATTCCATTTAAGATTTGACATGCATGCATGATGGCTATTTTGGGCTCTTTTTGAGGTTGCAAAAGTCAAATATGTTAACCAAAAGCGAAGCTTCATGGCTGCTGGGTATTTGTCATGTGGGTTTATATGAGAATTCTACAATAAATTTGTTTGGCAATCTACCACTGGAGATGACACACACACACGTGGTCAATTATCAGCCATCAACTTGGTTGAGTCTTTTTCCTCTGGTGAAATGGACTTGTATTGCATGTCCTAATTGCCCAAAGTCCATGAGTTTCTTCCACAGAGACCAACTTTCCAAACCAAGGTGCCGTGTAAAATAAGAAAACCAAGTCTAACAAATATAGGCTTACTTATTATCAGTACAGAAACATATTTTGTACTTTTACGTTTTGGTACTTCCATCTCCTCTGCATAATTTCGTTGGATAAGTATATAGTCCCAGAATATCAATGCAAGCCTTGAGGAACCTTTTTGTGTGCTTCTTGTTTTTCTCCTTCTTAAGAATTTCAACTACAAGCACACTAGACACAATCACTCCAAGTAGATATATTAGAGATGGTGAAACTCTAGTTTCTGCAGGTGGAAGCTTTGAACTTGGATTCTTTAGCCCCGGTGCATCAGAAGGCCGATACTTGGGAATATGGTACACTTTTGATACTGAGGCAGTTGTATGGGTAGCCAACAGAGAAACACCACTTGGCAATTCTTCAGGAGTTTTGAAGGTCACTGAGCAAGGAGTTCTAGTCCTTCTCAATAGCTCAACCAGGATTGTATGGTCATCAAATTCATCAACAACTGCAGGGAATCCAGTGTCACAACTTTTGGATTCTGGAAATCTTGTTGTGAAAGATGGAAATGAAACTAACCCTGATAAATTCTTGTGGCAGAGTTTTGATTATCCTTGTGACACATTCCTACCAGAAATGAAGCTTGGTTGGGACTTAGTTACTGGTTTAGATAGGTACGTCTCGTCTTGGAGGAGCACAGAAGATCCTGCTCCAGGAGAGTTTTCATTACGGATGGATCGTCGTGGTTTCCCACAAGTTGATACTATGAAAGGAGCTAAGATAGTGGCTACAGCAGGGTCATGGAACGGCATTTATTTTACAGCATATCCATATCCTCCACAAACACGGGAAAACCAAATACTTGGGTATGAATTTGTGTTGGACAAGGATGAGATCTATTACGAGTACAGACTCCTAAACAGGTCCACGTTCTCAAGATACGTACTGAACCCATCAGGCATTGCACAGAGATTCACATGGGTGCACCAAACACATAGTTGGGAACTTTCCTCTACATTCCAAGCAGATCAGTGTCAAAATTATGCCTTGTGTGGCGCATATACTAGTTGCAATATGAATGTCTCTCCATCATGTGAATGCTTGAAGGGATTTGTTCCAAAATCTCCACAAGATTGGAATTCGGGATATTGGTCTGATGGGTGTGTTCGAAAGATTCCATTGGCTTGCAGCTATGGAGATGGCTTCCTAAAGTACACTGGTGTTAAATTGCCAGACACATCTTCCTCATGGTTTGATGAGAGCATGACCCTCAAGGAATGTAAGGGATTATGTTTGAAAAACTGCTCATGTACGGCATATGCAAATTTAGATGTCAGGGAGGGAGGAACTGGCTGTTTGCTTTGGTTTGGTAACCTCACTGACATAAGACAATTCACTCCCGGTGGTGGTCAAGACCTCTATATACGGATGGCAGCTTCAGAACTTGGTAGCTCTTTGACTTTTATTTCATCTTATTTTTGTTTTTCTAGCCAATGACAATATCACAATATACTTAGAGGTTAAGGGAAAATGAGTTTGTCGTCTACTTTTTATGTTTTTCTTTTGGAAGGGTGTTTGATGGGGGCAGAAGTTAGAAGCAGCATGGTTAGAATCACTGAGCTTTACCTAGATCTAGGTCCATAGTAAAAGTCGAACTACATGTTCTTCTACCCAATGGTAATAGCATGAAAACCACAAATGGTGTTATTTCTTGGGTTGGCCTGCTTCATGTGCAGTTATGCAGAGCACGGCTAAAATAAGTTGGTGTTAGATTCAGAGTATCTGCATCATGATAAATTTTTTACCGAATTGCATGAAAATTTTGTTTTAATTGTGATATTTCAGATGGAATTGAGAAAAAGAGCAAGCTCAACAAGGAAAAGCTACCTGGAATTCTTATCAGCTCTGCAGTTTTTCTTGTCGGAACGTTAATAATTGGATTGATATTGTATATACGGAAGAAGAAACTCAGAAATCAAGGTAAAAATTGAATTCTTTCGAATACATGATTGTAAAATTCGGGCACAAAAAATTAAATCAAAGTATCTGTACTATGAAATTTGCATTAGATTATAGTGTGTGATTTTCTTGTGTTCCAAGATTTGGCTTAGGGTTTCGCATTGAACCAATTAAATTGGGACACATGGCATATTGTGATTTGACCAATTGATTAACCAATAGAATTCTTACACATCTATTTATCCATGCTGAGGAGATCTCCTTGTCATTTCAGGAGTCAGAAGCATAGATTGCAGAAAAGATTACCTTGGAGAAGACAGGGAAAACATGGAGTTACCACTATTTGATTTGAGCACCGTAGCTAAAGCCACCAATGACTTTTCAAGCAGCAACAAGCTGGGAGAAGGTGGTTTTGGACCTGTGTATAAGGTAACAATATTTTATGCAACTAAAGTGAGCTATATATTTGATACAAGTTTTAAGACTTTTCCAAACGATGATCCATAGGGTACATTGATAGGAGGGGAAGAAATTGCAGTGAAAAGGCTTTCAAAGGATTCCGGACAAGGACTGCGGGAGTTCAAGAATGAAGTTATACTGATAGCCGGACTTCAGCATCGCAATCTTGTAAAGCTTTTGGGTTGTTGCATTAAAGAAGATGAAAACATCTTGATATATGAATTCATGCCCAACGGAAGCTTGGACTTCTTTATTTTTGGTATGGTTCTCTCTAAAGCCAACATATGGCTTTTAAGTCAATACCATTCTTCGCCTTTAATCTTATATATACAAGGATTCAATGTTGCATAGAGTTAACAGTCTCAAATTTTCTTTAGATCAAGAGGGACAAAAGTTGTTTGACTGGCCTACGTGCTTCCACATTATTGGTGGAATTTCTAGAGGGCTTCTTTATCTTCACCAAGACTCTAGATTAAGGATTATCCATAGAGATTTGAAAGCTAGCAATATCCTGCTTGATGATAGTATGAACCCTAAGATTTCAGACTTCGGCCTCGCTAAAACATTTGGTGGTGATCAGAGTCAGGGTAATACAAAAAGAGTGGTTGGAACGTAGTAAGTATATTTAAATATGGTTACATTTTACATTGTGCTGTTTTTGTTGAATTTCTTACTCACTGCAATTTGATTGTGCAGTGGTTACATGTCTCCTGAATATGCAGTTGATGGAATTTTCTCGATGAAATCTGATGTCTTTAGCTTTGGAGTTATACTGCTAGAGATGCTGAGTAGGCAAAAGAACAGGGGATTTTCTCACCCAGATCACCACCTTAACCTTCTTGGACATGTTAGTAACTTAGTATAAAGCATTAAGTACTATCATTTTACTTTGAAGAAACTAGTGAATTAGATGGTGCAATCTTCGAAGCACCTCCTTGAATTCAATGACATGCCATATATGCCTAATAACATATCATATATGTTTCAATTTTTTAAGGCATGGACACTATGGAATCAAGAGAAACCATTGGAACTGATTGATAAGACATTAAGTGATTCGTGCACCATATCTGAAGTTTTAAGGTGTCTTCATGTCGGGCTGTTATGTGTGCAAAGAGTGCCTGAAGATAGACCAAGCATGTCATCTGTGGTTCTGATGTTGAGCAGTGATATTACCTTGCCTCCACCAAAGCAGCCTGGTTTTTACACTGAACGAAGTGTCCCCGGATCACCATCAAGGATGCCCCCATGTTCAGCGGATAATTTCATTACAGTGGTAGAGGGACGGTAGATCATGATTCTGGTGATTGTTCATGCTTCTCTCTACCATCACATACTGGATATGGCTGGTTGTTTACAACCTTAGCAGGAAAACTATGACCTGGGATTGTCCATATTATGCAAGAAAGAAGTGATTGAATTAAAGTTTGCTTGGAGCAGTTCCTACCTTACAACAAAGAAAGGATTTGGGGTTTTTGGGTTGTTGCAGAAAACCAACCAAGAGTGGCCCAGTGGTTTGTCCGCCATTTGGGTAAGGCTTTGGGGTTCGGTTAGGTTTGCTTCCCAGTTCGAGTCCCAGCAGTAACAACACCTGGTGGCTAGCGGCGGGCTTAGATCCGCGAGTGGGGATTAGTCGAGGTGCGAGTAAGCTGGCCCAGACACCTCATGGTACTTACCAAAAAAAGAAGAAGAAAATTTCACTATGGTTTTACTCCCCCTAGGTATATAAAACTGTCAACTAACAAGCAGAAAATATGTGATAAGAAAAACAAGCTTGCTTGGAAATATTATTTCCAGAGCTCAAATTGTTGTGGGCAGAGCAAGCATGCATGTGAAGGTTGTACTTAACATAGGAGGATTGCATTGCACTGACATGCAATAGTTTCTGCTCTAGAAGTAACGTTTTCAAAGAAAAAGCTTTCGTTCTTCAATATTAATCCATATTTTGATTTAAAGTTTTTTTTTATTCTGCTTGGCAATCACAAACATGACTGAGTCGTTTAATCATCCTGGCTTTGAATTGGGCCATTGAAGCACTCAAAGTGTAAAGCTTTATGGATTTATGTTGTCCATGCTCGCCAGTCTGGTTCAGGAATTTGGTCGGACATGTGACGGGCGCGTGGCAAATTCTAGGAATTACAGTAAATTACAAGAACCTAAGGCTCAGGTGAGATGAGAGATGTTGATGGGTAGCTTAAATCATGGATAAATACTCTTTTAACCATTTGATAAGGTTTTCAATGTGGTCTGAATTTACATTTCCTTGGTTGACAGAAAAATGTGAGAGAAACTTATGTGACTTTTTCATGTGTGTTCAAAGCAAAAACATTAGAAACGAACTGATCATGCAGTGTGAATATGTTCAAGTTTTGATCAGTTTTGTCAACAAATGAATCATTTTCGTATCTTTTCTAAAAGAAAATACAAAAAATACAAAAGTCATAGCAACGATTTGTCTAGTAGACAAAATTTTAGTCTTGGTAAGGCTTCTCGACAATCTATTTCTTTTGTTTTAGTCAATTTATGGGTTGTCAGCTTCACTGAGTCTTCCTCTTGTGACCAACATGTGTATTAATTTATGAGTTTCTTTTGCTGAGACCAAGTTCTTTTAAACCAAGTTGCCGTCATTGAAGAAATCCAAGCCTAACAAAATACTTAATAGCCTTGAAACTTGACACAGAGGTTGAAGGAAGAAAGCCATAATCATACTAATAGTTGTCCATACTAGACATATTGCATCTTAAATTTCAATTTGATTGGCAATCTAGACTGTATAATAGAAGCACTGTGTGAACTGAAGAAAATTGACATATACCAGGTTGAAGTATCCTCCATGACTGTCGTATTAATATCTAGAACGCATATAGAAGTACATCTCCAGGTAAAGGTGGACAGAGAAGGTAGGGCCTTTTGAGGCTTACTTTTAAATAGTATCCATAGAGACCAAACAAGCTTATAGCCAATCGAACGCTTGAGATCTTCCAATTTACTTCTTCCAACTTCTCTGCATATATGTTATGTATTGCTTTTTTTTCTTCACTAAAGTTATGCATTCTTATCAGAATATCGCCTTGAGAACCCTTTTTGTGTGCTCATTATTTTTCTCCTTCGTGAGAACCTCCATTACAAATACACTAGGCACACTCTCTCCAAATCAATATATTAGAGATGATCAAACTCTAGTTTCAGCAGGTGGAACCTTTCAACTGGGATTCTTCAGCCCTGGTAAATTGACAGGCCGATACCTGGGGATATGGTACACTATTTCCAATGAGATAGTAGTATGGGTAGCCAACCGAGAAACACCACTTGATGATTCTTCAGGAGTTTTAAAGGTCACTGATCAAGGAGTTCTTGTCCTTCTCAATAGCTCAAACGGCATTGTATGGTCATCTAACTCATCAAGAACTGTAGATAATCCAGTATCACAACTATTGGATTCGGGAAATCTTGTTGTGAAAGATGCAAACGAAACTAGCCCTGATAACTTCTTGTGGCAGAGTTTTGATTATCCTTGTGATACATTCCTACCAGAAATGAAGCTTGGTTGGGACTTCGTTACTGGTTTAGAAAGGTATGTTTCGTGTTGGAAGAGCACAGAAGATCCTGCTCGAGGAGAGTTTTCACTATGGATGAGTCCTCACGGTTTACCACAACTTTTTGTTATGAAGGGAACTAAGATACAGACTAGATCAGGTTCATGGAACGGCGTTCAATTAACAGGATCTATGAGACGATCAACCCCATCTGAGTTTGAGTTTTTCTTAAATAAGGATGAGGTTTATTATGAGTACAGACTCCTAAACAGGTCTATTCCCTCAAGATATGTATTGACCCCATCTGGCATTGCACAGTGGTTCATATGGATTGAAAATACACATAGTTGGGAACCCTTCTTTTCAACCCAACAAGATGAGTGTGAAATTTATGCCTTCTGTGGTGCATATTCTAGCTGCAACACCAGTAATGCTCCTGTATGTGCATGCTTGAAGGGATTTATACCAAAATCGACAGAACATTGGAATTCACAAAATTGGTCTGATGGGTGTATTCTAAATACTCCATTAGCTTGCAGCTATAAAGATAAGTTCTTTAAATACACTAGCTTTAAATTGCCAGACACATCTTCCTCATGGTTTGATAAGAGCATGAGCCTCAACGAATGCAAGAGATTATGTTTGGAAAACTGCTCATGTACCGCATATGCAAATTTAGATATCAGGGATGGAGGAAGTGGCTGCTTGCTTTGGTTTGGAAACCTCATTGACATAAGAGCCTTGCCATCTGATTCTCAAGACCTCTATATACGGCTGGCTTCTTCAGAACTAGGTAGCTTTTAGAATTTTGTCTGATCTCACCTTTGGTATTCTTTCCAATAATATACAACATTATCACTTATTTTCTGAGGTCAGGGGAAATGAGTTTTTTTTTTGTCTTTATTTTTTATTTTTAGAGGGGGTTGAGGAGGTAGTAGTTATAAGCAGGTTGGTAAAACTAGAGCATTTTCTACATCCGGACCATAATCATGGAAAGATTTCAGAGTTTTGGTTTCTTGGGACAGCATGTTGATGTGCCTTTGTATCACTGTCTTTCTTTTCTGCAGGGTTTTGGTTAGGTCCCCTCTGCTATTCTTGTTCTCTTTATGTTTCTTGTCTATTAATAAAATTATGATCAAGGGGACCGGCGGGGGCTCCCAGAATGTGTTGATCCCCTCTTTGAGGGTTGTGGACGTTTGTGCATGAGCTAATCTGGCATAATCCATTGTTTTATTTATAAAAAAAGGAATATTAGAATCTCAATTAACTTCAACATGAAAAATTGCTCTCCAAATGACGTGCTTATTATATTGCACTTGTGATCTTTCAGATGACATTGAGAAAAAAGAGCAAGTTCAAGAAGAAAAGGCAAGCTGGAATTGTAATCAGCTCCGTACTTTTTCTAGTGGTAATGCTAATAGCGGGGTTTATCTTGTATATACGAAAGAAGAAACTCAGAAATCAAGGTACATTTCTCAGACATGGACTTAATCATGTTAAATAGACGATTGCAAGATTCTGGCACAAAACATAAAAAATTAATTAGATAGGGGTTAGCATTAATTTCATCAGTGCAACTGTCCACATCTAGCTGAAGAGATCTCCTACTGTTTCAGTAGTCAGAAAAAAGGATGACCTTGGAGAAGACCGGGAAGACAGAGAGTTGCCACTAATTGACTTCAACACAATAGTTCATGCCACTAATGGCTTTTCAAGCAGAAACAAGCTGGGGGAAGGTGGTTTTGGACCAGTATACCAGGTAAGATAAAGTAATTCAACTAAAACTAGATTACTTTTGCGTCAAGTTGGCTTTTCTGAATGATGATCCATTCCATAGGGTACATTGATAGGAGGAAAAGAAATTGCAGTAAAGAGGCTTTCAAAGGATTCTGGACAAGGAATGAGGGAGTTCAAAAATGAAGTTATACTGATAGCCAAACTTCAGCACCGCAATCTTGTAAAGCTTCTTGGTTGTTGCACTCAAGATGACGAAAAAATCTTAATATATGAATTCATCCCCAACAGAAGTTTAGATTTCTATATTTTTGGTATGTTCCTCTCCCAACTCAACCACATAGCTTTTGAATCATATCATCCTCCCCTTATATACTTATTATTCAACGTGGTACTGAACTAATTAACATGCTAAAAAAATTTCAGACCAGGAAAGAGCGAAATTGCTCGACTGGCCTAAGTGCTTCCACATTATTGATGGAATTGCTCGAGGACTTCTTTATCTTCACCAGGACTCTAGATTAAGGATTATCCATAGAGATCTGAAAGCTAGCAATATTTTGCTTGATAATGATAAGAACCCAAAGATTTCTGACTTTGGCCTGGCCAGAATATGTGGTGTCGATCAAAGTCGGGGTAATACAAAAAGGGTGGTTGGAACATAGTAAGGCTTGAACTTATTTTATTGTTGAATTTTTCATTCTGCTGTTTCTGAGATTCTTTCTTACTGCAATTTCATTTCCCAGTGGCTATATGCCCCCTGAATATGCAGTAGATGGAATTTTCTCGACGAAATCAGATGTATTTAGCTTTGGTGTTGTACTGCTAGAGATATTGAGTAGGCAGAAGAACAGGGGATTTTGGCATCCAGATCACCATCTTAACCTTCTTGGACATGTAAGTGCAAAAACTATTTTATTTTGATGGTGCAATCCTCTAAGTACTTCCTCCAATGGCCTGCCATTTAAAGTATACTATTATAGAGGGTATGCAAGTAACAATTCTCCTTTTGTTATGTACATAGAGGGATAGGGACATGAAACCTAACCTGCCAACATAACAAATGTCTTAATATGCTTTAGGCATGGACACTATGGATCCAAAATATTCCACTGGAACTGATTGATAAGTCGCTAAGCGATTCGTGCACCATATCCGAAGTGTTACGGTGTCTTCATGTGGCTCTGTTATGCGTGCAACAAGTACCTGAAGATAGACCAAGCATGTCATCTGTGGTTCTAATGCTGAGCAGTGAGGTTGCATTGCCTCCACCAAAGCAGCCTGGTTTTTACACCGAACGAACTCTACCGGATGATCTGTCAAGGGGGCGTGATTTGTCGGAAAATAATTTCAGCACTACATTGTTAGAGGCTCGGTAGATGATTTTCAATCTGTCTGGTGCCTATTAATGCTCCTGTGTACCGTCACCAAAATGTGTTTGGCATGTAAGCTTGACTTGAACCTTGTAGGCTTAGATGCGAAACATTGACTTAAGATTATTCATATTGGGCACCACACATGTTATTGAGTTATAAGTTAATTTGGAGCAGTTCCTAAGGCACAAACAAAAAAATTTGGGATTGTGGTAGAAACTTTAAGGAGCTATAGGCTTGCTGTTATTTTTCTTAGCTCTGTTTTGCTCCCCCAGAGAAGTTAACAGCCATAAAATTTGTCTAGATTTGTATTCTTATGGCACAGACTTATTGTTTTTGTTGATAAAAAATCCTGTAATGGGGAGCAACTGGTGCCAATGATTGGTTGATTCCCGAGTATTTTACTGTCTTTATTAAAGAACCGAAATATTTATAAAAAAATCTATGCAATAAAAAAATATTGATGCTATATATGGCGTAATAATCCAACCCTAGAAGTAGAGCACCAGATCTCAGCCCAAAAAAAAAAAAAAAAAAAAACTCAAGAACAGCAGACAAACAAAAATACCAAGCTACAGAATTGTTAGCTCAGCAGCAACACATTGTGAGAAATTAAAAGAGCAGAGCAGACTTGTTGAATGTAGTTGGTTCGAAATTTGCCAAGCGCTCAAAGTGTAAAGCTTTATGGATTCATGTTGTCCATGCTCGCCAGTCTGGTTCAGGAATCTGGTCAAACACGTGACGGGCATGTCGCAAATTCTCGGAATTACAGTAAAATTACAAGAACCTAAGGCTCAGGTGAGATGAGAGATGTTGATGGGTAGCTTTTAAATCATGGATAAAAACTCTTTTAACCATTTGATAAGGTTTTCAATGTGGTCTGAATTTACATTTCCTTGGTTGACAGAAAAATGTGAGAGAAAAACTTGTGACTTTTTCATGTGTGTTCAAAGCAAAAACATTAGAAACGAACTGATGATGCAGTGTGAATATGTTCAAGTTTTGATCAGTTTTGTCAACAAATGAGTCATTTTCGTATCTTTCTAAAAGAAAATACAAAAGTCATAGCAACGGTTTGTCTAGCAGACAAAATTTTAGTCTTGGTAGATACTATAGTATATTACACATATACTTGAATGCTGATGAAATTTTATTATGACTTTATTTAGCTTTGTTGAATTTCAGACTTTGATGACACCAGCTAACTGCTAAGCTCATCTTTTTCATATGAACAAGGTTGTGACAGGAAAAACAAAAGCTTGCTTGGAAACATTATTTCCAAAGCTGAAAATGTTATGGGCAGAGCAAGTATGCATGTGAAGGTTGTATTTAACATAGGTGGATTGCATTTCTCTGGCATGCAACAGTTTCTGCTCTAGAAGTAATGTTTTCGAAGAAAAAGCTTTCATTTTTCAACATTAATCGAATTTTCGATTTCAAGTTTTGTCTCTGCTTGGCAATCACAAACATGACTGACTCGTTTACTCATCCTGGCTTTGAATTGGGCCATTGAAGCACAGGACCTGACATGATGGTGATTTTAGATGTTGAGGTTGGAATGATCAATATGTTTACTGAAAGACGTTGGATTTTCAGAGACACAAGTGAAGCTTCATGGAAGCTGGGGGAGAGGTCTTTTTCTTGCTCAGTAAGGCTTCTCGACAATCTATTTCTTTTGTTTTAGTAAATTTATAGGTTGTCAACTTCACTGAGTCTTCCTCTTGTGACCAACATGTGTATTAATTTATGAGTTTCTTTTGCTGAGACCAAGTTTTTTTAAACCAAGTTGCCCTGTCATTGAAGAAATCCAAGCCTAACAAAAGACTTAATAGCCCTGAAACTTGACACAGAGGTTGAAGGAAGAAAGCCATAGAGACCAAAACAAGCTTATAGCCAATCGAACGCTTGAGATCTTCCATTTTACTTCTTCTAACTTCTCTGCATATATGTTATATATTGTTTTTTTCACTAAAGTTATGCATTCTGATCAGAATATTGCCTTGAGAACCCTTTTTGTGTGCTCATTATTATTCTCCTCCGTGAGAACCTCCACTACAAATACACTAGACACTATCTCTCCAAATCAATATATTAGAGGTGATCAAACTCTAGTTTCAGCAGGTGGAACCTTTCAACTGGGATTCTTCAGCCCTGGTAAATTGACAAGCCGATACCTGGGGATATGGTACACTATTTCTAATGAGATAGTAGTATGGGTAGCCAACAGAGAAACACCACTTGATGATTCTTCAGGAGTTTTAAAGGTCACTGATCAAGGAGTTCTAGTCCTTCTCAATAGCTCAAACGACATTGTATGGTCATCCAACTCATCAAGAACTGTAGATAATCCAGTATCACAACTATTGGATTCGGGAAATCTTGTTGTGAAAGATGCAAACGAAACTAACCCCGATAACTTCCTGTGGCAGAGTTTTGATTATCCTTGTGACACATTCCTACCAGAAATGAAGCTTGGATGGGACTTCGTTACTGGTTTAGAAAGGTATGTTTCGTCTTGGAAGAGCACAGAAGATCCTGCTCGAGGAGAGTTTTCACTAGGGATGACTCCTCATGGTTTACCACAACTTGTAGTTATGAAGGGAGCTAAGATAAAAACTCGATCAGGTTCATCGAACGGCCTTCGATTAACAGGATCTATCAGTCGACCAAACCCACTATCTGAGTTTGAATTTTTCTTGAATAAGGATGAGGTTTATTATAAGTACAGACTCCTAAACAAGTCTATGCCCTCGCGATATGCATTGAACCCATTTGGCATTGCACAGTGGTTCACATGGATTGAAAACACACATAGTTGGGAACCATTCTTTTCAACCCAACAAGACCAGTGTGAAATTTATGCCTTTTGTGGTTCATATTCTAGCTGCAACATCAGTAATGCTCCTGTATGTACATGCTTGAAGGGATTTATACCAAAATCGCCAGAACAATGGAATTCACAAAATTGGTCTGATGGGTGTGTTCGAAATACTCCATTATCTTGCAGCTATAATGATGGCTTCTTTAAATACACTAGCTTTAAATTGCCAGACACATCTTCCTCATGGTTTGATAAGAGCAAGAGCCTCAAGGAATGCAAGGGATTATGTTTGGAAAACTGCTCATGTACGTCATATGCAAATTTAGATATCAGGGATGGAGGAAGTGGCTGCTTGCTTTGGTTTGGAGACCTCACTGACATAAGAACCTTCGAATCTGATTCTCAAGACCTCTATATACGGCTGGCTTCTTCAGAACTAGGTGGCTTTTAGAATTTTGTCTGATCTTACTTTTGTTCTTCTTTCCAACAGTAGATAACATTAATTATCACTTATTTTCTGAGGTCTGGGAAAAATGAGTTCGTTTTAATTTTTAAGCAGTTCGGTAAACCTAGAGCATTTCCTAGATCCGGCCCATAATCAGGAACAGATACTTGTTTTTCTACCCAGAAGTATTACCATGAAAACCAGAAGTGTTGTTTGGTTGTCTCTGCTGTTGGCCATGGTGCTCAATCTGCAGTTATGTAATGCATGCTAAAATAAGTAATATTAGAATCTCAATTAACTGCAACACGAAAAATTGTTCTCCAAATGACATGCTTATTATATTACACTTGTGATCTTTCAGATGATATTGAGAAAAAGAGCAAGTTCAACAAGAAAAGGCTAGCTGGAATTGTAATCAGCTCTGTACTTTTTCTGGTGGGAATGCTAATAGTGGGGTTTATCTTGTATATACGAAAGAAGAAACTCAGAAATCAAGGTAAATTTCTCAGAGATGGACTTAATCGTGTTAAATAAATGATTGCAAGATTCTGGCACAAAAAATTAAATCAAAAGTATTTTTACTATTGGACCCAAAAAAAAGTATTTTTACTATGAAAAATTCATTAGATACGGGTTAGCAACTTTAGCATTAATTTCGTAAGTGCAACTGTCCACATCTAGCTGAAGAGATCTCCCACTGTTTCAATAGTCAGAAGAAAGGATTACCTTGGAGAAGACCGGGAAGACATGGAGTTGCCACTATTTGACTTGAACACAATAGTTCATGCCACC
This sequence comes from Prunus dulcis, assembly GCF_902201215.1. NCBI lineage: Eukaryota > Viridiplantae > Streptophyta > Magnoliopsida > Rosales > Rosaceae > Prunus > Prunus dulcis. Next base: position 8,593,549 of record NC_047653.1, on the reverse strand, counting down.
AATGGATTTTCAAGCAGAAACAAACTGGGAGAAGGCGGTTTTGGACCCGTATACCAGGTTTAAAAAAAAAAAAAAAACTAAATTTAGGCTTATTTTTGGGTCTAAAGTTGAGCAATTTTGTGAAACAACATTTATTGACTTTTTTGAATGATGATCCATTCCATAGGGTACATTGATAGGCGGGAAAGAAATTGCAGTTAAGAGGCTCTCAAAGGATTCTGGACAAGGAACGATGGAGTTCAAAAATGAAGTTATACTGATAGCCAAACTACAGCACCGCAATCTTGTAAAGGTTCTTGGTTGTTGCACTCAAGATGACGAAAAAATCTTAATATATGAATTCATGGCCAACAGAAGCTTGGATTTCTTTATTTTTGGTATGTTCCTCTCCCAGTTGAACCACATAGATTTTGAATCATATCATCCTCCCCTTATATACTTATTCTACTGAAATTCAATGTGGTACTGAACTAATTAACATGCTTCAAAATTTTTCAGACCAGGAAAGAGCTAAATTGCTCGACTGGCCTATGTACTTTCACATTATTAATGGAATTGCTCGAGGACTTCTTTATCTTCACCAAGACTCTAGATTAAGGATTATCCATAGAGATCTGAAAGCTAGCAATATTTTGCTTGATGATAATATGAACCCAAAGATTTCTGACTTTGGCCTGGCCAAAATATTTGGTGGCGATCAAAGTCGAGCCAATACTAATAGAGTGGTTGGAACATAGTAAGTTTGCAAACTTATTTTATGGTTGAATTTTGCGCTCTACTGCTTTTGAAGTTCTTTCTCACTGCAATTTCATTCCCCAGTGGCTATATGCCTCCTGAATATGCAGTAGATGGAATTTTCTCGACGAAATCAGATGTATTTAGCTTTGGTGTTGTACTGCTAGAGATACTGAGTAGGCAGAGGAACAGGGGATTTTGGCATCCAGATCACCATCTTAACCTTCTTGGACATGTAAGTACAAAAACTATTTTATTTTGATGGTGCAATCCTCAATACACCTCCTCCAATGGCCTGCCATTTAAAGTATACTAGTATAGAGGGTATGCAAGTAACAATTCTCCATCTGTTGTGTACATGGAGGGATAGGGACATGAAATCCAACCTACTAACACAACATATGTCTTAATTTGTTTTAGGCTTGGACACTGTGGATCCAAAATACACCACTGGAACTGATCGATAAGTCGCTAAGCGATTCGTGCACCATATCTGAAGTGTTACGGTGTCTTCATGTGGCTCTGTTATGCGTGCAACAAGTACCTGAAGATAGACCCAGCATGTCATCTGTGGTTCTAATGCTGAGCAGTGAGGTTGCATTGCTTCCACCAAAGCAGCCTGGTTTTTACACCGAACGAACTCTCCCTGATGATCTGTCAAGGGTGCGTGATTTGTCAGAAAATAATTTCAGCACTACATTGTTAAAGGGTCGGTAGATGATCATCAAACTTTCTGATGCATGTTAATGCTCCTGTCACCAAAATGGGTTCGCCGTGTAAGCTTGATTTGAACCTTGTAGGCATAGCTGGGAAACAATGACTCAAGATTTTCATATTATGCAACACACATGTTTTTGAGTTATAATTTAATTTGGGGCAGTTCCTAGGGCACAAACAAAAAAATTCTGGGTTGTCTAGGATGTGGAAGAAATTGGAGGAGCTATAGGCTATATTGGTACTTAGCTCTGTTTTGCTCCCCAAGGGAAGGAAAGAGCCATAAAACTGGTTTAGATTCGCATTTTTATGGCAGACTTATTGTTTTTGTTAATATAAAATCGTGTGAATGGGGAGCAACTGGTGCCAATGATTGGTTGATACCCGAGTTTTTTGTTTTGTTTTGTTTTGTTTTAGTTAAAGAAGAAAAAATTGTTTTAGTTAAATATTGTGTGCAATAACATTATTTAGTAGCATTCGAGAGAACGAAGTAGTTCAAAGACAAACATTTTCACGAAAAAAAGAAGCAGAAAAAATTGATATGTTGAAACTAGCAAATTAATAACTATAAATTATAAACTAATAGAAGTATGCCACAAAATTTCAAAATTGCTTGGGCAGCTTTTTATTTATTTATTAATAAATAATTTAGCCGCGCGGCTATATTTTGAAAATATAATATATTTAAAGAGTATAGCCGGTTTTTTAATTTTATTAATATATTATAAAGTATAGGCTTTGAATATCTTCGTCTGGGTCTGTTTACCATCACAAAATGTGTATGGCAGGTAATATTGACTTGAACCTTATAAGGCTTTGCAGGGAAACAATGATAGTTGAGATTTATTCATATTTTGGGGTTGTTGAGTTGTGTTGTGGGGTTGTTGAAGGATTCGCGGTCGTGAAGGGGTAGGCATAGGCTTTGCCATTTCATTATTTTACATAGGTCGAGTTGATCCGCCTCCACTGGGAGAGTGGTGCTACTACCCACTAGAGATTTAAAAACCAGCAGAAAACTTTGAATTGTGAGATTAATTAATCCATTTTGTCTTAACCCGCTTCCTTAACCCTAGATCTTTTCACATGCAGTTCGACAAAAAAAAAAAATTAGGGTCACATTATTATATATAAAGTTCGTATTCCCACGCAACACATGGGTTATTTATTTATTTATTTATTATTATATTATAATTATTTTAGTACAAGCAGTAGTTTAAACTACAAGGGAAGAGGTTTCGCGCACACACACACAATCAAGGTGCCATAAAAGGTTGAATTTGAGACCACTAATCTGCAAATCAATACCATTTTTCACTGGACTAGACCTCGTTGGCTCTATTATTTGTTTTATTTTAATTCTCACAAATGGCCGATAATATAATTATCTTAATAGTGGTCACTTATTGAATTATTATTAATTATTTATCTGCCTGGTGCTACATTAAATAAAGACCTATAGTGTGGGATAAATCCCATGACAACACACAGAAGTGAGAACCACAATCAATAGATAATGAACGTTGAAGTGGAAATAATCTCCAAGGAGATCATCAAACCATTTTCTCCAACCCCTAAACATCTTCGACGCCATCAGTTTTCCTTTCTTGATCAAATAAATCCCCCAATTTATACCTCCTTGGTCCTCTTCTATGAATTCAATGGCAAGACCCCGCCCACCATTACTGAAATATCAAAACACCTTAAGAAGTCCTTATCCGAGGTCTTGACCCTTTTCTACCCACTAGCCGGCCGACTCAGAGTGGAGAACCATTTTGTAGACTGCAATGACGAGGGAATACCCTACCTTGAAGGTCAAGTAAAACCCAATTGCCAGCTGTGTGATTTTCTCAATGATCCGGTCCCTGATGACCTCCAGAAATTTGTCCCCTTTGAGGCACATGATCATAATGAATTTCCCCTAGGTGTCCAGCTCAACATGTTCGAATGTGGAGTGGAGGCTTCGCCATTGGTCTAAGCGTTTCTCACAAGCTCGCAGATGGACTATCTATGCTCATGCTCACCAAAACTTGGGCTGCCATTTCCCGCGGAGAATATGATAATCTTGAAGCCAAAATAGAGCATCCGGAATTTGTTTCAGCCACGCTCTTCCCACCCAAGGAGATGACCAGGTACTACTCGCACGCCGGTATCACCAAGAACAAAGTAACAAAGAGGTTCGTGTTCGATTCCTCTGCGATAGAGGACCTCAGAGAAAAATATACAAGCTTGGAAAACAATGAGAAACGCCCGTCACGTGTTGAGACCTTATCGGCTTTCATATGGAGGCGATTTGTGGAAGCTACCAAGGGTGATCCTGATCAAAATATTGATGATAAGAATAAGTTGCATATGGTGATCCAGACTGTGAACCTGCGCCCCAGGATTGATCCACCATTGCAGCAAAATTCATTTGGAAATATTTGTCATTTTTTCATGATTAGTAGTAGTGGGGATAATGATTATGATGATGAAGATGAAGAATCTTGTCACGGCATGGTGAGGCGGGTACGAGAAGAAATAAGTAAGATTGACAAGGACTACGTGAAAAGGCTACAACAGGGTGATGAGCACTTCAAATTCATGAACCGACTTGCTCTAACTTCTATTAGATCTGGAGGGAAGGTAGTTACGTCTTACTTCAGTAGTTTGTGCAGATTTCCCCTCTATGATATGGATTTTGGTTGGGGGAGACCGGCATGGGTGGGCATACAGCCACTACCCTTGAACAACCTAATAGTTTTCGTCGACACCAAAGAGACTGGCGGAATAGAGGCATACGTTACCCTGGCGGATCTGCATGTCATGGCTAAATTCGAAAGTGACCCCTTCCTTCAAAGACGGGTGCACACGGGCCGGTTTGATACTGCGGTTTCAAGTTTAGCTCATCAACCAGCCCGATTTAACCAGGTTGCGAAATTTCACTCTCAAGATCGGTCGAGTGTAAATTAAGAAACCAATTCAAATCAAACCATCGAAACTCAGGTCGAGGCTATCATATGGCTTAAATTTAAATTTGGCCTCTCTAACCTTGTAATTGCTTTTCTTATCAATAAAAAAACATATCCGAAATGTTAATGTGTGTTAATGTGGGTCTGTTATGTGTGCAACGACGTGCCTGTGTTAGACCAAACATGTCGTCTGTGGTTCTAATGTGCGGGAAGGGATCACAAAATGTGTTTGGCAGGGTAATGTTGACTGCTTGGAAACAATTAATCAGTTAAGATTTTTCATAGTCTGCAAGAAAGATATATTTGAGTTTATAAATTGGTTTAGCAACAAAGAAGGATTTGTTGTTGTTGAGTTGTGCTACCTCCCACTTGACATTGAAAAACTTTTGATTTGTGATGTGAGAGATGAAAACTTTTAAATCTTTTGACATATAAATTTCCCACGCAACACATAGGCCATTTATTTTATTTCAATTCCCACAGATGGTGTGCTTATTTAATTCCTCATCATTACCCAATATTTTAATGGTTTGCAGATCAGCTGATTATATTGAACTGTTATTAATCATTCACCATCCTCATGCTAATAAACAAATACTTTTTTATTTATCAATAATCCCATGATGGCGCAATAAGCGAGAATCATCCAGTTGTAACTTGTAATTTTGATATACATTGTTAACTTATTTTTTAATAACTTAAAGGCCTATTTGTTTTATGTTTTCACCTGAAAATGTATTGTGGGTTATTTTGAGAAACAAGCTGATTTTATTTATTTATAGAATGAATCCAATAGTATGAACACATGTTGAAAACTCCAATAGTATAAAATATCCTAATTTTTTTTCATTGTTTATAATAATTTTAGCCTTTAAAAAATATCTTTGTTTAGAACATATATTAGTAAAAATAGACTTGAAAAATAACTCACATATTCTTATTTTCAAATTGTACTACGACAAATGTTTTCACTGTTTTTATTTTCTAAATCTGTTTTCCAATTAATCTACCAAACGCATTTTCGAATCATGAAAATGCAAATTCGTTTTCTTGTTTTCATTCTCTAAAAATATTCTCAGAAAACATTCTTCGAAAACGTTGCCAGACGCCCCTGAATGTTTCTTAAGAAGCACCTACTTCTCTAGATAGCACTAAAAGTGATTTTATAATCTATAACCACTTGTTTGTTTTCCAAATGCTATTAAAAGTGCTTTTTGTTATATTAAAAGACTTTTAGCCATTTCAAAAGCCCAACGTAATGCAATAACATTTATCCATATATCCTTTCTTTGATTCCCTAGGGGCCCCTCCCCTAATATATAGCTTATAAGTTTTTATGACCACTGTTGTAAAAAATGCTTTTAGCCATTCCAAATGCCAAAAGCAGTGCAAATTTGCCAAACCCAGACTGCGTTTGGTTCTTACATAATTATTTTCTGGAGACTCAAGAGATCTCTTGCATGAAATCGATGGAGGTGTCGCAGGTTGCTTGACTGGCAAGGGTTTCTCTGTGCTAAAAAATGATTTTTCTTTCACTTTCCAAAAGAAAAAGAACGGTGTGCTCATGAGTTTATAAAGAAGATGCATCCTATTCGTGTAGTGTGTGTAAATTTAGTATATTATCACCCCTCTCAATAAGAAAAGTTCTTCAAAAAAGAAAAAAAGAAGAAAAAGAAGATGCGTCTATCAAGGGTCAACTATATATGAATAATGTGCAACGTAATGTTATTATTTGCAGTTTATTAATCTTCTTCATAGTTTTTTTGTTTCTCAAGTGGGTACAACAGTAGCTCGAGACAACGTGATCACGTCTCAAATGGGTAGATGCTCATAAAAAAATGCATGTGTATGGCACAGGTTGACTTGAACATTGCAGGCTTAGCTGGGAAACAATGACTTGTGATTATTCATATTCTGCAAATTAAACATGATCTTGAATTATAAATTTGCCTGCATTTGCAAAGGATTTTGGGGTTGTTGAGTTGTAGAGGAAATTTAAGGGGCCATATATAAAGCTTCGCCATTTATGTTGTGCATGGCTTTGTGTACAACCCCTACAATGGTGCTTACCCAATTGAGATTGAAAAACCAGCAGATTTTTTTTGAAATTGTGAATAACGTGAGAGATTATGTCAATGCATTTATTTTCTTGAATTCCTTAGTTAATTACGGATTACATAAAGTCAGGTTTAATCAGGTTTAATGAACACAAACAAAAACCACGATTTTTAAAACACAAGCAAACTGAAATTTATAAAGAAAATTAGCAAGTACATGTAACATCCATAAGCAAGCAAGCAAGTACATGTAACATCCATCAGTGAGTTTCTATTGAGAGATCTCTCAAATATATTTATTTGAGGGACACCTTTGTACTTATAGGACCCACTCCGTATTGTATTTCACTAATTCAAACTATCTATTTTGTATATATTCATTCAAAGATCATCTCTACGAAAAATCACTTGAATCCGATATCATTTGACCAGTCAATTTAATTATTGAAATTTTATTAGTATTTTATTGAAGGATCGTGTTAATTGATTTTGTAAGGATGATCTATGAATGTAGACTTGAAAAATAGATGATTTGGATCGTTGAAAAAAGATTCGTGCAGGACCCTAAAGGGTGTCCCTCAAATAAAATTATTTCATAGATTCCTCAATATATATATATAGATCTTAGAAGATCTTGATCACAATATATATAAATATTATATTTTCCCCACACAACGCATGGGCTCTATTTAAAATCCTCGAAGTTCAATTCTATGTTATCAGTCCTGATCTCTTGGATCCCTGTAGTTCAAGAGATTCATGGTCACTCACCGTTGGATGTAAATTCAACGGGTTGACTTGAATCGGGTAATAATCATTTATGTCATATTGCATTTATATATATCATTTTGAACCATTGGATTAATATCCAACGGTGGGTGACCACAATCTCTTGGACTCCTGTGGTCCAAGAGATCGGGACTGTCTATGTTATTAAGCAATCCCATTTGCAATATTTTTGAGTACGTCCCATGTGTAATGATTTAATCCTTAATTACCGCCCAATAATTTGGTCCTTTGCTAACTGGTCAAACACTTATTACATTATTAGTATTACTAATCGTTTCAACTCTTTGTGATAATTAAATAAATACTTATATATATATATATGTATATGTATACATATGCCATGCAAAATATAAGAACAACACTATATCAACATATTTAGAGAAAATGAACGTTCAAGTGGAAGTTATCTCCAAGGAGATCATCAAACCCTCTTCTCCAACCCCAAACCCTCTTCGCCATTACAAGTTATCTTTTCTTGATCAACTCACTCCCTCATCGTATACCTCTTTGGTGTTTTTCTATGAATTTAATGGCGAGACCCAACCCGCTATTAATGAAGTATCAAAGCACCTTAAGAAGTCCTTAGCCAAGGTCTTAACCCTTTTCTACCCGCTAGCCGGACGAGTGAAAATCGACGATCATTTTGTGGACTGCAATGATGAGGGAATTGCCTACCTCGAGGCTCAAGTAACCAACTGCAGGCTTTGTGATTTTCTCAACAATCCGCTCCCTGATGAACTCAATAAATTTATCCCATTTGCGCAAGATGAGCATATTGCAAATGAAATTGCCCTCGGTATCCAGCTCAATATGTTTGAAGGAGGCTTTGCCATTGGTCTATGCACTTCCCACAAGCTTGCTGATTTGCTATGCATGCTCATGTTCACCAAAACTTGGGCTGCCATTGCCCGTGATGAAGTCGAAATACAGCGTCCCCAATTTGTTTCCGCCACACTCTTCCCTCCCAAGGGGATCACCGGCTATAATTGGGGCGCTGGTATCGCGGCAAAGAAAGTAACAAAGAGGTTTGTGTTCGATGCCTCCACGATAGAGGATCTCAGAGCAAAATATACAGGCTTGCAAAACAATGAGAAACAACCGTCGCCTGTCGAGGCCTTATCGGCTTTCATGTGGAGGCGATTTGTGGGAGCTACCAAGGATGATCGTGCTGATGAGAATAAGTTGCACAGCCTGATCCACTCTGTGGACTTGCGTCCACTGATTGATCCACCGTTGTCTCCATATTCTTTTGGAAATATTTATGGTAATTCCTTGACTGCTCCCTTCTTAAGTAGTGGGGATGATGATGATGGTGATCAAGAATCTTCTTATGGCATGGTAAGGCGGGTACGAGAAGCAATAAGCAAGATTGACAAGGACTTCGTGAAAAGACTACAACATGGTGATGAGCAGCTGAGTTTGATTGGCCGGCTTGCTCCAAGTGCTAGCAAAGGGGAGGTGGTTACTTCTTACCACAGTAGTTTGTGCCAATTTCCTCTCTATGATAATGATTTTGGTTGGGCAAGACCTATATGGGTGAGCTTACCACCACTGCCTGTGAAGGACATAATAGTTTTCCTCGACAGCAAGGAGCCTGGCGGAGTAGAGGCATACGTTAGCCTTGCCAAGGAAGTCATGACTAAATTTGAAAGTGACACCTTCCTCTGACGAAGGGTGGGTACGGGTCGGGCCGGTTCTGCAAGTTTGTGCTTAATTCATCAACCAGCCCGATTCAACCAGGTTGTAACATTTCACACTTGAAATCGAGCAAGTGTTATTAAGAAACCAACCCAAACCAAACTAATGAAGCTCGGGTCAGGTTCAATTTGTTCGGTTTGCTTCTGAAGCTTTTGAAAAAATAGATGGCATTAAAACCTGTAAGGCTTGCTATAAAATAAGAAAAGCCCTTGGAGCTAAAAGCCACTTTAATTTTTTGATTTTTCTTTGTGTGTATTGTTTTGCAATTTAAGTTGCTTCTTGAGGCTTTTGCATCCTTGTAATTGTTTTATCAATAAATTTTTCTCACTGAACAAAAGAAAAGAAAAAGGTTTGATGCCAAATGAATAATGAAAGTGCGTTTTCTCAAAAAAAATAAAAAATAAAATAAAAAAGAAAGTGCGTAACTTCTCATGACTAGTGACTATTGTAGAAAGGTATGCTCATCCCAAATTGTATATGTTTGGCACAGCCTACATTTTGAAAACACACCAACCATTCAAACTTGTTCAACTCTTAGATCGAGAATCAAGATGATAACCATCTTCAAGTCATATGGGTTGTGGCTCTGATGGAGAAAGGAATTACGATTCCAGAATCGAAGAAGAAGAAGGCAGCTGAGGAAACATCTACAGAGGAAGATGATGAGAAGATGGTTGCGATTCTTATGAAGGATGCAAAAGCTCTGGGGATTATTCAGAACTCAGTTTCTGATAAGATCTTCCCTTGCATTGCTATGCTGATTAAGCTAAAATGGCATGGAATCTGCTATATGAAGAATATCATGGTGGTGACCATGTCAGATAGGTAAAGCTTCAAAACCTTAGACGTGAGTTTGAGTATACTACGATGCATGAAAATGAATCTCTGTCTGCATATCTTACTCGTTTGAATGAGCTGATTAATCGAATGAAAACATATGGTGAATCTTTATCTAATGAAAGGCTCGTTCAAAAGGTTCTAATTAGCTTGAATAAGGTTTATGATCCTATTTTTTTGGTGATTGAGAATACAAAAAGTCTGGAAACAGTAGATTTATAGGAAGTCATTGCCATTCTAAAGAGTCAAGAGCAACGATTTGAGCTGCATAATATTGATACAGCTGAGAAGGCATTTGCCCCATTTTCTGGGAATCCTAAAAGCCAAAACAAGGGAGGTATTCAATCTGGTCAATCTAAGTCTCAGAAAAATTGGAATCCAAAAGGCAAACCATGGGAATCAAATTCCAAGCCTCAACACACCAATTTTGCACAGAACTCATCATCAATAGTGGGTCAAGAATGTTCAAAACCACAGTGCAAAGTGTGTTCTAATTTCATTTTGGTGAATGCAGATACAAGGGAAAGCCTGAGTGTTACAACTATGAGAAATTTGGACATTTGGCTAGAGAGTGTACTGCAAGCAAGAATGTACAAAAAGCAAACTGTGCAAATCAAATGGAAGTGACTGGAAACCTATTCTATGCCAACAATACTATTGCTGCCACAAATGTTATTGGAGAATGGTATATAAACAGTGGTTATAGCAACCACATGACTAGAAATGAGAGTTTGCTGACAGATATCAGAACAAATGTGGTAGGCAAGGTACAAATGCCAAATGGTGAGCTTGTGAATGTAGCTGGAATGGGCACATTGGCAATTGATACTACCAAAGGCAAAAAGTATATCAAGGAAGTGATGTATCTTCCTGGACTGAAAGAGAATTTACTAAGTGTGGGCCAAATGGATGAACATGGTTACTATCTAGTATTTGGAGGAAAATTGTGTAGCATCTTTGAAGGTCCTTCACTAGAGTGTCTTGTAATCAAAGTAGAGATGAAAAGGAATAGGTGTTATCCCTTGGCACTATTATCTAATGATCATATTGCACTAAAGGCAAGTGTATCTAACTTTACTTGGACATGGCACAAAAGGTTGGGTCAGCTGCATCTAAAAGGACTAAGTCAACTCAAAGAAAAAGATATGGTGCATGGACTGCCATTCATGGAAAAGGTTGATGGAGTCTGTGAAGGATGTCATCTTGGAAAGCAGCATTGAGAATGGTTTCCAAAGAACCAAGCATAGATAGCAAGCAATCCTCTTGAGCTAGTTCATGTGGATCTGTGTGGACCTATGCAAAATGAATCCATTGCTGGCAACAAGTATTTCATGCTTCTTATATATGATTGTACAAGAATGGTCCGGGTCTATTTTCTCAGATACAAGTCTGATGCACTAAATTGCTTTCGAAAGTTCAAGTCAATGGTAGAATTGCAAAGTGGCTTTAAGGTGAAGTGTTTGAGAAGTGACAGAGGAGGAGAGTTCACAACCAATGAATTCAAAAAGTTATGCGAAGCTGAAGGGATTCAAAGACAACTCTCTATGGCCTATACTCCACAACAAAATGGAGTGGTGGATAGAAAAAATAGGACTATAGTTGAAATGGCAAAAGCAATGCTTCATAAGAAAGGATTGCCTTACTATCTGTGGGCAGAAGCTGTGCACACAGCTGTCTACTTACTAAATAGGTGCCCTACTAGAGCACTTGGAGATAAAACTCCATTTGAGGCATATAGTGGGAGAAAAGCAGGACTGGCACACCTCAAAATATTTGGTTGTGTGTGTTATGTACACATACCAAGTGAAGTGAGGCAGAAGTTAGATGCAAAAAGCACCAAGGGTATCTTTGTGGGGCATGCAATCTATGAAAAAGGTTATAGAGTGTATGATCCCGCTACTAAGAAGATTCTACTCTGAAGGGATGTCGTGTTTGATGAGAATGCAGCGTGGGATTGGAAACAAATGTCTGATAAACAAGGAACTGTGATCAATCATGAAGAACAATCTGATCTGTCTAATGACTCATCACAAATGACAACTTGTAGAAGCTATGATCACTTTCAATCACCAAGGACAAGTGATATAAGCAGCAACATGAGAAATACTCAAGCTTTTGATCACACTTCATTAAAATGGAGAAATCTGGATGATGTTTTAGCTCAATGCAATCTTTGTATTATGGATCCATAAAAATTTGATGAAGCTGCTAAAGATGAATCTTGAATGAAAGCAATGAAGGATGAACTGTCAATGATTGAGAAAAATGCAACATGGGAGCTGGTGGACAGACCAGTTGATAAGCCTATAATTGGAGTTAAGTGGGTGTTCAAAACCAAGCTAAACCTTGATGGTTCAGTACAGAAGAACAAGGCAAGGCTCGTTGCCAAAGGTTATGCTCAGAAACCAGGTGTTGACTACAACGAGACCTTTACACCAGTGGCTAGACTTGATACAATCCGCACACTGGTTGCATTGGCAGCACATAAAAATTGGAAATTGTATCAGTTAGTTGTCAAATCTGCCTTTCTAAATGGTATTTTGGAATAGGAGGTGTATGTAGATCAACCTGATGGTTTTGTGGTTAAGGGGAGTGAAGATAAGGTGTACAAGCTTCATAAAGCTCTTTATGGCCTAAAACAGGCACCAAGAGCTTGGTATGGTGAAATTGACACCTACTTTGCTCAGTATGGATTTGGATTTGCCAAAAGTCAGAGTAAGGCCACTCTCTATACCAAAACTAGAGGAGAAGCAGAAATTCTGATAGTGTCCATGTCACACCCCGGACCGGCTCCGCCGTAGCAGGATATTGTCCGCTTTGGGCCTGGCTACATTCTCACCAGCCCGCACGGTTTTGTTTCTGGGAGCTCACGAAGCAACTTCCCAGGGTGGTCACCCATCCCGGGATTGCTCCAGCCTCCAACTCGCTTAACTTCGGAGTTCCTACGAACCCGAAGCCAGTGAGCTCCCAAAAGGCCTCCTACTATATGGATGCGAGGTGTGCCATATAAGGCACATCACCCCCTCTCCGTTTGGTCGATGTGGGATCTCACAATCCACCCCCCCTTAAGGGATCCGACGTCCTCGTCGGCACACTCGCACCACACGGCAGAGTGGCTCTGATACCAAATTGTCACACCCCGGACCGGCTCCGCCGTAGCAGGATATTGTTCGCTTTGGGCCTGGCTACATTCTCACCAGCCCGCACGGTTTTGTTTCTGGGAGCTCACGAAGCAACTTCCCAGGGTGGTCACCCATCCTGGGATTTGCTCCAGCCTCCAACTCGCTTAACTTTGGAGTTCTTACGAACCCAAAGCCAGTGAGCTCCCAAAAGGCCTCCCACTATATGGATGCGAGGTGTGCCATATAAGGCACATCACCCCCTCTCCGTTTGGTCGATGTGGGATCTTACAGTCCATCTCTATAGATGACATTATTTATACTGGGAATTGTCAATCAATGTTAGAGGAGTTCAAGCAAGACATGATGGTGAAATATGAAATGACAAACTTGGGGCTCTTGCATCATTTTTTTAGGAATGAGAGTCATTCAAACTCACACTAGCATTTTTCTTCACCAAAAGAAATATGCAATATCTTTGTTGAGCAAATTTGGCCTACGTGAATGCAAACCTGTCTCTATACCTCTGGTTACAACTGAGAAGTTAAGCAAAGATGATGGAAGTGGTCCAGCAAATGAAGAGCAATATAGGAAGATTGTGGGAAGCTTGCTATACCTCACAGCTACAAGACATGATATAATGTATGCGTCTAGTCTATTTGCTAGATTTATGCATTGCCCTACTAATAAGCATTATGGAACTGCTAAAAGAGTTCTCAGGTATATTCAGGGGACACTTGATTATGGGTTGGAGTATGTGAAAGGAAGGAATGCAGTGTTAATTGGCTACTGTGACAGTGACTGGAGTGGCTCAGTGGATGACAGTAAGAGCACTTCAGGAGATGCTTTCTCTTTTGGCAGTGGTGTTTACATCAGTCAAACAAAACTATGTTGCTCATTCTACTGCAGAGGCAGAATACATCAGTGCATCATAAGAAACTGCACAGGCAATTTGGCTCAGATTTGTTTTGGAAGACTTTGGTGAATTTCAAGCTGAAGCTACACCACTACATTGTGACAATACAGCTGCAATTGCTATCATAAAGAACCCTGTGTTTCACCAGAAAACTAAACACATTGATCGAAGGTATCACTTCATCAAGGATGCCTTGTAAGAAGGAATCTTTAACTTGATTTACTATCCTACAAATGAGTAGCTGGCAGATATCTTCACAAAGTCATTGGCTAAAGATCGATTCTGCTATCTCAGAGACAAGCTTGGTGTGAAATCAGCTTAAAACTTAAAGGGGAGTGTAGAATTGTAAGTAGTGAGCCTGATTTCTTTTAAGTCTAGAGTGTTAATTGTGCATTCACTTAGTCCTAGAGAATGACAAGTGTAAGGCTTCAAACGTGTAAGGCTAAAATAGCCAAGAGTGGTATTCCTAGAATTGAGACAGATGGATGGCTGAGATTCACTGATGCTTGTGTGAATCCGGCTCAGAGCTAACGGTCATGTAGTACATGCCGTGTGAGCTCATTCTTACAGATATAGATATATACAAAACCTTGCTCACATACTTTGTGAGTAAGCAGAGCAGTTATTCAATAGCATTCTCTATTTCTTCTTTTCTCTCTAACTGACCAATACACAAACCCAACTTGAATAGCAAAACACTAACAGATTCCCAACCAAGTTTTCTGGCAAGGGTGGCACTGCCATTTTACGCATGTTCACAATGTGACAGAAGACTGATGGCCTTATTAGGCTAGTCCCCAACATGTTTGATGATGATCTGGATGATGCTTCAATTTTGCATTTCCAAATGAGTGCTGAAACTGCTTATACACTTGTTGGTTTGGGCACAACTGAGCTGGTTACCTTTGATTGGAGAGCAGCAATCTTTGAGGCATCAAACACAAACCTCCTTCTTATGAACTTTTCCTTATCGACTTCCACAGATGGCAGTGGCTCTGAGTTAGAGAAATTTAGTGGAGAAAACAGAGATGCAGCACCAAATTTGGGAAGCATTAACATATTTGACTGATCATGGGCAGCTGCAGTCCAACAATTGATGAATGTGCTTAATGTTGTGGCACCACCAAACTTATGAGAAACGCTAAACCCAATTGACATTCCACCACACTCAAACAAGTTGACTTGAACAAGAAGCAACGTGCCGGTGCCCCCTTCTCTGGACTCTGGTTCAACTGGTAGGAATTGTCTTAACATCTCGGCATCTGGGTGTTCGAAAATCTCCAATAAGGAACACTTGACTGGGGCTTCCACAAACTCAGCTCCATCATCGTTACATTCAATCGCGGCGTCACCTTTGATTCTTCCTGCCAAAGGGTAGAAGTGAGTGAGAGTTTTAGCTGTAGAAGTGAGTGAGAGTTTTAGCTAAGGATTGCATTAGATACTGACATCTTTCATTGGTGGCCATGACATTGTTGCTAGTAGCATCAGCAGCATTGGGATAGAAGAGAAGGATTGGGATGTAGGTTTGATGGGCCATCTGATCCAAAATAGAGAGCTTATAATTTCTAAGGTGATGAGGAGTTGGGGAGGATGGTTTAACTGTTTGCCTTTGGATGATTTCAACCTTGATTTCTGTGGCCATTTTGCTCAACCTTGATTTCAAGTGATGCAAGCACAAACTGTGAATTGGAACAATGGGGCTGGTCTACCTTATAATGGATCGGGTTCTACATTGAATTGAATATAACTAGAACTACTTTGTAGGCAAAAGCCCCACTACTGGCTGCCTCTCAAAGATTTCAACCTTGTTGCTCTGTGGCCATATCTTGATAGTAGATTCTGTTAAGTGTGGAAAATAATGTCATGAATATTAGACCCCGGCATGGCCTGCCTTAAACATTGAAGAACTACCTACTTTTGTGGAATTTTGTAGTTGATTATCCAATTGTACTGGGATACAATTGAGTCAACTGGACAGTTGAGTTAATTTCTGGAGGAATTAGGCAGCTGTTCGATATAGGTAGCAGTCCCCAGCAGTTGCTTGGCTATTATGGCTAATCACTACCGAAAATCCATATGCTAGCAGTTTTCTTTTAATCTCTTGAGAGGGCAGCATTCTACATTGAAGAACTGCGTTTGAAAGGCCAGCTACATTGAAGAACTACCTACTTTTGGGTTTGTAGTTGATTATCCAATTGTACTGGGATACAATTAAGTCAACTGGACCGCTGAGTTAATTTCTGGAGCAAATAGGCGGCTGTGCTATATAGGTAGCAGTCCCTAGCAGTTGCTTGGCTATTATGGCTAATCACCACCGAAAATCCATATGCTAGCAGTTTTCTTTTAATCTCTTGAGAGGGCAGTTTTCGAATATGATACCGTTTTTGACATTGTGAAAAGGAAACTCTTAGGCTATGTCACGTCACAACCCACGGATTTACGTTGCTTTGGGTTAAGACATGATTCACACCTTAATTATAGAATTTAATAAAAACTATTACTAAAATGTGAAGAAACATTTAAATAAATAAAATAAACATTTACATAGAATATTCAACGGAAACGACAACATCTGAAATCTGAATTTTTTTACATTATTTTACGAGTTAGAACTACTCAAGAGTTCACTAAAAGAGTAGCTCATTATTCATTCACAAGTTATGTACATAATACACTCTATAGATATGCCAAAATCACCACAAGCTCTAGATTTTAGGTTCAGTACCTGCAAAATCTATTAGGGGGTGAGCCAAACCATAGCTCAGTAAACCTTTTCACGGTAAATTGATATAACTAAATTAAGTGACTTACATAGCCAAAATATCACATTATTAATAATAATGCATGAATGCTCTTCATCTAATCTCGTTAATTCATATAACTGTTCAAGCAGACCTGCTGTAACATCCTGACCCAAATTTAAGTACTCTTTTAATTTAATTAATTAAATAATTATGAAATTACAATTTTGCCCCCTGGGATAGGGTAATTTTGGTCACTTTTTAATCTGGAAGGATTTTGGGCAAATGATTGGCACCATGACGTAGATCGCGTCGAGATGAGTCCGTAGACACATAGTGGGCCCAAATCGGACTTGTAACGAAAAAGTTACGATCAACGAAGCATAATGGAACAATCGTAAATATTGCAAAGTTGGGGTTTTAAAAATCTTAAATCTCTTATTCCCTTTCTTAAATCTCTTATTCTCTCTCTCTCTCTCTCTCTCTCTCTCTCAACCCCTCCCTCTCCCTTGCCTGCCCCCCTCCCCCCACGTGAGAACAGTCGACGACCTTTGTGGCCGGTACCAAATGAACCGCCACCACTTCCTCTCTCCATCCTGCGCCTTCCCCGCCATGATCAGCCACCACCGTCACCGGAATATTGAGAAAAGTCGCCGGTTTTACCCAAAACTTCCGAAGCTCGTTCCAGGGATTTCGNCCACCAATTTATTCGATCTAGGTATATGCTTTTTCATCCTCTTAATGTGTTCTAGCTGATGGTTGGGTTGTTTAGGATTGATTTCTGCGTTTTGAAATTGAATTTATCGCTTAAAGTTTTGGCCGGTTTTCCACTCGAAATTCCGACCATCTCCGGCCACTTTTTGGCAATGGTCCAAACAAAAGTTACTCCACTCATTGTCCTAATCATGTAAGTATAGGTCTTGACCGGCGGTTTGGAGGTTTTCTGATGGCCGGAATTACTCTGCGCACACACGCGCTGCCAGCGCCTGGGTGGGCCTTTGGGCCCTAAAATGATCCCCATGTCATTCCGAGCACGATAGTATGGTTGGATTTGAATTTAGACTTGAAAAAATTAACTCACATATTATTATTTTCAAATTGTACTACTAGACATGTTTTCTCTATTTTTATTTTCTAAATATGTTTTCCAATTAATCTACCAAACGCATTTTCGAATCATGAAAATTCTAATTCGTTTTCTCNTTTTCTTTCTCTGAAAATATTCTTAGAAAACATTCCCTGAAAACGTTACCAGACGGCCCCTGAATTTTTCTTAAGAAGCACCTACTTCTCTTGATAGCACTAAAAGTGATTTTATAATCTATAACCACTTGTTTCACTTCCAAATGCTATCAAAAACGCTTTTTGTTATATTCAAAGGCTTTTAGACATTCCAAAAGCCCAACATAATGCAATAACATTTATACATATATCCTTTCTTTGATTCCCTAGGGGCCCCTCCCTTAATATATCGCTTATAAGTTTTTCTGACAACTGTTGTAAAAAATGCTTTTAGGCATTCCAAATGCCAAAAGCAGTGCAAATTTGACAAAACCAGACTGCTTTTGGTTCCTACATAATTATTTTGTGGAGACTCAAGAGATTTCTTGCATGAAATCAATGGAGGTGTCGCAGGTTTTGCTTGACTGGCAAGGGTTTCTCTATGCTAAAAAAGATTTTTCTTTCACTTTCCAAAAGAAAAAGAATGGTGTGTTCATGAGTTCATAAAGAAGATGCATTCTAGCATCCGTGTAGTGTGTGTAAATTTAATATATTATCATCCCTCTCAATAGGAAAGGTTCTTAAAAAAAGAAAAAAGAAAAAGAAAACGAAAAAGAAGATGCATCTATCAAGGGTCAAATATATGAATAATCTGCAACGTAATGTTATTATTTGCAGTTTATTAATCTTCTTCATAGTTTTTTTGTTTCTCAAGTGGGTACAACAGTAGCTTGAGACAATGCGATCACGTCTCAAATGGGTAGATGCTCATAAAAAAAATGCATGTGTANATGGCACAGGTTGACATGAACATTGCAGGCATAGCTGGGAAACAATGACTTGAGATTATTCATATTCTGCAAGTTAAACATGATCTTGAATTATAAATTTGCCTGCATTTGCGAAGGATTTTAGGGTTGTTGAGTTGTAGAGGAAATTTAAGGGGCCATATACAAGGCTTTGCCATTTATATTGTGCATGGCTTTGTGTACACCCTACACAGATATGGTGCTTACCCAATTGAGATTGAAAAACCAGCAGATATTTTTTGAAATTGTGAATAATCACTTGAATCCGATATCATTTGACCAGTCAATTTAATTATTGAAATTTTATTACTTTCTTGAAGCAAAGTGTTCATTGATTTTGTAGGACACAATTAGATGTCGAAACGGTTTTCGATTTGTCTAATTTTTTGCAAGATGATCTATGAATGTCGACTTGAAAAATAAATGATTTGGATCGTTGAAAAAATATTCGTAGGGGACCTTAAAGGGTGTCCCTCAAATAAAATTATTTAAGAGATTCCTCAATAAAATATATATAGATAGATCTTAGAAGATCTTGATCACAATATATATAAATATTATATTTTCCCCACGCAACGCATGGGCTCTATTTAAAATCCTCGAAGTTCAGTTCTATGTTATTAGGCAATCCCATTTGCAATATTTTTGAGTACGTCCCTTGTGTAATGATTTAATCCTTAATTACTGCCCAATAATTTGGTCTTTTGCTAACTGGTCAGACACTTATTACATTATTAGCATTACTAAACGTTTCAACTCTCTGTGATAATTAAATAATTACTTATCTACCAGCCTATTGTGTCGGTTCTGCAAGTTCGTGCTTAATTCATCAACCAGCCCTCACACCCGAAATCGAGCAAGTATTATTAAGAAAGCAACCCAAACCAAACTAATGAAGCTCGGGTCAGGTTCAGTTTGTTCGGTTTGCTTCTGAAGCTTATTGAAATTAAAACCTATAAGGCTTGCTATAAAATAAGAAAAGCCCTTAGAGCTAATTAAAAGCCACTTTAATTTTTTGATTTATCTTTGTGTGTATTGTTTTGCAATTTAAGTTGCTTCTTGACGCTTTTGCATCCTTTTAATTGTTTTATCAACAAATTTCTCTCACTGAAAAAAAAAGAAAACAAAAAGGTTTGATGCCAAATGAATAATGAAAGTGCGTTTTCTCAAAAAAAGGAAAAAAAAAAAAAAAGTGCGTAACTTCTCATGATCCTAGTGACTATTGTAGAAAGGTAAAAAAAGAAAGTGCGTAACTTCTCAAAAAAAGAAAAGAAAATGCTAGGCACTGCCTCCACCTACGTATGCTCATCCCAAATTGTATATGTTTGGCACAGCCTACATTTTGAAAACATACAAAAGTACTACAACTGAACTGGCTACACTAGAGTGTATAGAGTACAACCATAGATCTCACAATTGATTCCATTAATGCTAATACATAATCAATCATTCAAACTTGTTCAACTCTTAGATCGAACATTCACTTGACTCCAAGTTTCCAACAATTC
>NC_047653.1:8573245-8573355 GCF_902201215.1 Prunus dulcis | reverse complement strand
TCTCTTATTATCAGTACTCAGTTGGTGACCCTAGGGTTCAGAGAAGCATATNCAAGCAGCTCCTTGTTGCTTTCAAANAAGGCCATGTTCTCTTGGCTCAGAGTCACCCA
>NC_047653.1:8573106-8573185 GCF_902201215.1 Prunus dulcis | reverse complement strand
AGCAACGTAGCTCACCCATGNTGGCTTTCCCCACCCGAAATCNGCTTCATAAAATGGAAACCTACACCAACTTGAGCAG
>NC_047653.1:8572709-8572783 GCF_902201215.1 Prunus dulcis | reverse complement strand
GGATGATGCTTCAATTTTGCATTTCCAAATGAGTGCTGAAGCTGCTTCTACTCTTGTTGGTTTGGGCACAACTG
>NC_047653.1:8572430-8572621 GCF_902201215.1 Prunus dulcis | reverse complement strand
GGATGGCAGTGGCTCTGAGTTAGAGAAATTTAGTGGAGAAAACAGAGATGCAGCACCAAATTTGGGAAGNNTTAACATATTTGACTGATCATGGGCAGCTGCAGTCCAACAATTGATGAATGTGCTTAATGTTGTGGCATCNCCAAACTTATGAGAAATGCTAAACCCAATTGACATTCCACCACACTCAA
>NC_047653.1:8572260-8572345 GCF_902201215.1 Prunus dulcis | reverse complement strand
GGCATCTGGGTGTTCGAAAATCTCCGATAAGGAACACTTGACTNGGGCTTCCACAAACTCAGCTCCATCATCGTTACATTCAATC
>NC_047653.1:8572187-8572255 GCF_902201215.1 Prunus dulcis | reverse complement strand
GTCACCTTTGATTCTTCCTGCCAAAGGGTAGAAGTGAGTGAGAGTTTTAGCTAAGGATTGCATTAGAT
>NC_047653.1:8572104-8572182 GCF_902201215.1 Prunus dulcis | reverse complement strand
CATCTTTCATTGGTGGCCATGACATTNTTGCTAGTAGCATCAGCAGCATTGGNATAGAAGAGAAGGATTGGGATGTAG
>NC_047653.1:8571927-8572092 GCF_902201215.1 Prunus dulcis | reverse complement strand
ATCTGATCCAAAATAGAGAGCTTATAATTTCTAAGGTGATGAGGAGTTGGGGAGGATGGTTTAACTGTTTGCCTNTGGATGATTTCAACCTTGATTTCTGTGGCCATTTTGCTCAACCTTGATTTCAAGTGATGCAAGCACAAACTGTGAATTGGAACAATGGGG
>NC_047653.1:8569747-8571908 GCF_902201215.1 Prunus dulcis | reverse complement strand
ATCGGGTTCTACATTGAATTGAATNTAACTAGAACTACTTTGTAGGCAAAAGCCCCACTACTGGCTGCCTCTCAAAGATTTCAACCTTGATGCTCTGTGGCCATATCTTGATAGTAGATTCTGTTAAGTGTGGAAAATAATGTCATGAATATTAGACCGCGGCATGGCCTGCCTTAAACATTGAAGAACTACCTACTTTTGTGGAATTTTGTAGTTGATTATCCAATTGTACTGGGATACAATTAAGTCAACTGGACAGTTGAGTTAATTTCTGGAGCAATTAGGAAGCTGTGCTATATAGGTAGCAGTCCCCAGCAGTTGCTTGGCTATTATGGCTAATCACTACCGAAAATCCATATGCTCGCAGTTTTCTTTTAATCTCTTGAGAGGGCGGGATTCGAATATGATACCTTTTTTGACATTGTGAAAAGGAAACTCTTAGGCTATGTCACGTCTCAACCCACGGATTTACGTAGCTTTGGGCTAAGACGTGATTCACACCTTAATTATAGAATTTAATAAAAATTATAACTAAAATGTGAAGAAACATTTAAATAAATAAAATAGACATTTCACATAGAATATTAATCGTTTCAACTCTTTGTGATAATTAAATAAATACTTATATATATATATATATATGCATATGCCATGCAAAATATAAGAACAACACTATATCAACATATTTAGAGAAAATGAACGTTCAAGTGGAAGTTATCTCCAAGGAGATCATCAAACCCTCTTCTCCAACCCCAAACCCTCTTCGCCATTACAAGTTATTTTTTCTTGATCAACTCACTCCCTCCTCGTATACCTCTTTGGTGTTTTTCTATGAATTTAATGGCGAGACCCAACCCGCTATTAATGAAGTATCAAAGCACCTTAAGAAGTCCTTAGCCAAGGTCTTAACCCTTTTCTACCGGCTAGCCGGACGAGTGAAAATCGACGATCATTTTGTGGACTGCAATGATGAGGGAATTGCCTACCTCGAGGCTCAAGTTGTTAGAATTCAATGTTTTCAGTATCACAGAGAGAGTGTGAGGAAGAGAACGTTGCTCTCAGAAAAGTAGAAAAACTTCAGAGACTACTATTCATTATATTCCACTGTTCATGTATTTTGGTATATGAGTGAGAGAAGTGAGCTGCTTCTCTAACTGATTTACAAAGGAATTAAATCCTAGCCTTTGATCCTATCATCCTATGAGATGATCCCACTTGTCATAATCTGACACTTAGATTCTAGGCAAGATAAGAGGCCACTTGGACTATGATCCAATGGCTCAAATTACATCAGAAAAAAATAAAACTTATAACATAAAATAGAAAGGACTTTGTGACTTTGGCTCCAAGGCATTCAGCTTAAGGGTTACACATCAACACTCCCTTCTAACCCTTTAGCTGATTTCACACCAAGTAGGTCTCTTAGATACACAAAACGATCCTTGGACAAAGCCTTGGTTAGTATGTCTGCAATNTGATCTTCTGATTTGCAGTAGGTTAGTTCAATCTCCTTTGCTTGAATAGCTTCTCGAATGAAATGAAACTTTCGGCTAATATGTCTGGTTTTCTGGTGGAAAACTGGATTCTTTNCCATTGCTATGGCAGAGGTGTTATCACACAGAATTGGTGTACCTTCCACTTGTTCCTCTCCAAAATNTTCAAGTACGAACCTTAGCCATTTAGCTTGTGATGTTGCTTCAGCAGCACTAACATATTCTGCCTCTGTAGTGGACAAGGCTACTGTGTTTTGTTTAATTGATGCCCATGAGAACATACCAGATCCTAGTGTGAATGCATATCCTGAAGTACTTCTTCTATCATCTTCACTTCCTGCCCAGTCACTGTCACAATACCCAATCAAGGTAGCTGTCTTCCCTTTTATAAATTCAATTCCAAAGTCAAGTGTGCCCTGAATGTATCTCAATACCCTCTTGGCTGTTCCCATGTGTTTTCTAGTAGGATTATGCATGAATCTAGCAAGCAAGCTAGAGGCAAACATTATGTCTGGTCTTGTAGCTGTCANATAGAGCAGGCTACCTACAATCTGTCTATATTCACTCTCATTTGCTGCCTCACTNNNATCTTCCTTGCACAGCCTTTCACTTGCAACTAGTGGAGTNACCACAGACTTGCAGTCCTTNAATCCAAACTTTTCAATCAC
>NC_047653.1:8569340-8569603 GCF_902201215.1 Prunus dulcis | reverse complement strand
ACAACTTCCAGTATAGACAATATCATCCACATANAGTGAGACAATAAGAATACCTGAATCTTCACNAGTTTTGACATAGAGTGTTGCTTCACTAGGACTTTTCTTGAATCCTGCCTTGTTGAAGTAAGAGTCTATCTCATCATACCAGGCTCTNGGGGCTTGCTTTAGTCCATACAAGGCCTTGTTCAACTTATACACTCTGATTTCTTCATTTTCCTTCACAAAACCCTGTGGCTGCTCCACATAAACCTCTTCCTTTAACA
>NC_047653.1:8470480-8569240 GCF_902201215.1 Prunus dulcis | reverse complement strand
TATTAGATCTGGAGGGAAGGTAGTTACGTCTTACTTCAGTAGTTTGTGCAGATTTCCCCTCTATGATATGGATTTTGGTTGGGGGAGACCGGCATGGGTGGGCATACAGCCACTACCCTTGAACAACCTAATAGTTTTCGTCGACACCAAAGAGACTGGCGGAATAGAGGCATACGTTACCCTGGCGGATCAGCATGTCATGGCTAAATTCGAAAGTGACCCCTTCCTCCAAAGACGGGTGCACACGGGCCGGTTTGATACTGCGGTTTCAAGTTTAGCTCATCAACCAGCCCGATTTAACCAGGTTGCGAAATTTCACTCTCAAGATCGGTCGAGTGTAATTGAGAAACCAATTCAAATCAAACCATCGAAACTCAGGTCGAGGCTATAATATGGCTTAAATTTAAATTTGGCCTCTCTAACCTTGTAATTGCTTTTCTTATCAATAAAAAAACATATCCGAAATGTTAATGTGTGTTAATGTGGGTCTGTTATGTGTGCAACGACGTGCCTGTGTTAGACCAAACATGTCGTCTGTGGTTCTAATGTGCGGGAAGGGATCACAAAATGTGTTTGGCAGGGTAATGTTGACTGCTTGGAAACAATTAATCAGTTAAGATTTTTCATAGTCTGCAAGAAAGATATATTTGAGTTTATAAATTGGTTTAGCAACAAAGAAGGATTTGTTGTTGTTGAGTTGTGCTACCTCCCACTTGACATTGAAAAACTTTTGATTTGTGATGTGAGAGATGAAAACTTTTAAATCTTTTGACATATAAATTTCCCACGCAACACATAGGCCATTTATTTTATTTCAATTCCCACAGATGGTGTGCTTATTTAATTCCTCATCATTACCCAATATTTTAATGGTTTGCAGATCAGCTGATTATATTGAACTGTTATTAATCATTCACCATCCTCATGCTAATAAACAAATACTTTTTTATTTATCAATAATCCCATGATGGCGCAATAAGCGAGAATCATCCAGTTGTAACTTGTAATTTTGATATACATTGTTAACTTATTTTTTAATAACTTAAAGGCCTATTTGTTTTATGTTTTCACCTGAAAATGTATTGTGGGTTATTTTGAGAAACAAGCTGATTTTATTTATTTATAGAATGAATCCAATAGTATGAACACATGTTGAAAACTCCAATAGTATAAAATATCCTAATTTTTTTTCATTGTTTATAATAATTTTAGCCTTTAAAAAATATCTTTGTTTAGAACATATATTAGTAAAAATAGACTTGAAAAATAACTCACATATTCTTATTTTCAAATTGTACTACGACAAATGTTTTCACTGTTTTTATTTTCTAAATCTGTTTTCCAATTAATCTACCAAACGCATTTTCGAATCATGAAAATGCAAATTCGTTTTCTTGTTTTCATTCTCTAAAAATATTCTCAGAAAACATTCTTCGAAAACGTTGCCAGACGCCCCTGAATGTTTCTTAAGAAGCACCTACTTCTCTAGATAGCACTAAAAGTGATTTTATAATCTATAACCACTTGTTTGTTTTCCAAATGCTATTAAAAGTGCTTTTTGTTATATTAAAAGACTTTTAGCCATTTCAAAAGCCCAACGTAATGCAATAACATTTATCCATATATCCTTTCTTTGATTCCCTAGGGGCCCCTCCCCTAATATATAGCTTATAAGTTTTTATGACCACTGTTGTAAAAAATGCTTTTAGCCATTCCAAATGCCAAAAGCAGTGCAAATTTGCCAAACCCAGACTGCGTTTGGTTCTTACATAATTATTTTCTGGAGACTCAAGAGATCTCTTGCATGAAATCGATGGAGGTGTCGCAGGTTGCTTGACTGGCAAGGGTTTCTCTGTGCTAAAAAATGATTTTTCTTTCACTTTCCAAAAGAAAAAGAACGGTGTGCTCATGAGTTTATAAAGAAGATGCATCCTATTCGTGTAGTGTGTGTAAATTTAGTATATTATCACCCCTCTCAATAAGAAAAGTTCTTCAAAAAAGAAAAAAAGAAGAAAAAGAAGATGCGTCTATCAAGGGTCAACTATATATGAATAATGTGCAACGTAATGTTATTATTTGCAGTTTATTAATCTTCTTCATAGTTTTTTTGTTTCTCAAGTGGGTACAACAGTAGCTCGAGACAACGTGATCACGTCTCAAATGGGTAGATGCTCATAAAAAAATGCATGTGTATGGCACAGGTTGACTTGAACATTGCAGGCTTAGCTGGGAAACAATGACTTGTGATTATTCATATTCTGCAAATTAAACATGATCTTGAATTATAAATTTGCCTGCATTTGCAAAGGATTTTGGGGTTGTTGAGTTGTAGAGGAAATTTAAGGGGCCATATATAAAGCTTCGCCATTTATGTTGTGCATGGCTTTGTGTACAACCCCTACAATGGTGCTTACCCAATTGAGATTGAAAAACCAGCAGATTTTTTTTGAAATTGTGAATAACGTGAGAGATTATGTCAATGCATTTATTTTCTTGAATTCCTTAGTTAATTACGGATTACATAAAGTCAGGTTTAATCAGGTTTAATGAACACAAACAAAAACCACGATTTTTAAAACACAAGCAAACTGAAATTTATAAAGAAAATTAGCAAGTACATGTAACATCCATAAGCAAGCAAGCAAGTACATGTAACATCCATCAGTGAGTTTCTATTGAGAGATCTCTCAAATATATTTATTTGAGGGACACCTTTGTACTTATAGGACCCACTCCGTATTGTATTTCACTAATTCAAACTATCTATTTTGTATATATTCATTCAAAGATCATCTCTACGAAAAATCACTTGAATCCGATATCATTTGACCAGTCAATTTAATTATTGAAATTTTATTAGTATTTTATTGAAGGATCGTGTTAATTGATTTTGTAAGGATGATCTATGAATGTAGACTTGAAAAATAGATGATTTGGATCGTTGAAAAAAGATTCGTGCAGGACCCTAAAGGGTGTCCCTCAAATAAAATTATTTCATAGATTCCTCAATATATATATATAGATCTTAGAAGATCTTGATCACAATATATATAAATATTATATTTTCCCCACACAACGCATGGGCTCTATTTAAAATCCTCGAAGTTCAATTCTATGTTATCAGTCCTGATCTCTTGGATCCCTGTAGTTCAAGAGATTCATGGTCACTCACCGTTGGATGTAAATTCAACGGGTTGACTTGAATCGGGTAATAATCATTTATGTCATATTGCATTTATATATATCATTTTGAACCATTGGATTAATATCCAACGGTGGGTGACCACAATCTCTTGGACTCCTGTGGTCCAAGAGATCGGGACTGTCTATGTTATTAAGCAATCCCATTTGCAATATTTTTGAGTACGTCCCATGTGTAATGATTTAATCCTTAATTACCGCCCAATAATTTGGTCCTTTGCTAACTGGTCAAACACTTATTACATTATTAGTATTACTAATCGTTTCAACTCTTTGTGATAATTAAATAAATACTTATATATATATATATGTATATGTATACATATGCCATGCAAAATATAAGAACAACACTATATCAACATATTTAGAGAAAATGAACGTTCAAGTGGAAGTTATCTCCAAGGAGATCATCAAACCCTCTTCTCCAACCCCAAACCCTCTTCGCCATTACAAGTTATCTTTTCTTGATCAACTCACTCCCTCATCGTATACCTCTTTGGTGTTTTTCTATGAATTTAATGGCGAGACCCAACCCGCTATTAATGAAGTATCAAAGCACCTTAAGAAGTCCTTAGCCAAGGTCTTAACCCTTTTCTACCCGCTAGCCGGACGAGTGAAAATCGACGATCATTTTGTGGACTGCAATGATGAGGGAATTGCCTACCTCGAGGCTCAAGTAACCAACTGCAGGCTTTGTGATTTTCTCAACAATCCGCTCCCTGATGAACTCAATAAATTTATCCCATTTGCGCAAGATGAGCATATTGCAAATGAAATTGCCCTCGGTATCCAGCTCAATATGTTTGAAGGAGGCTTTGCCATTGGTCTATGCACTTCCCACAAGCTTGCTGATTTGCTATGCATGCTCATGTTCACCAAAACTTGGGCTGCCATTGCCCGTGATGAAGTCGAAATACAGCGTCCCCAATTTGTTTCCGCCACACTCTTCCCTCCCAAGGGGATCACCGGCTATAATTGGGGCGCTGGTATCGCGGCAAAGAAAGTAACAAAGAGGTTTGTGTTCGATGCCTCCACGATAGAGGATCTCAGAGCAAAATATACAGGCTTGCAAAACAATGAGAAACAACCGTCGCCTGTCGAGGCCTTATCGGCTTTCATGTGGAGGCGATTTGTGGGAGCTACCAAGGATGATCGTGCTGATGAGAATAAGTTGCACAGCCTGATCCACTCTGTGGACTTGCGTCCACTGATTGATCCACCGTTGTCTCCATATTCTTTTGGAAATATTTATGGTAATTCCTTGACTGCTCCCTTCTTAAGTAGTGGGGATGATGATGATGGTGATCAAGAATCTTCTTATGGCATGGTAAGGCGGGTACGAGAAGCAATAAGCAAGATTGACAAGGACTTCGTGAAAAGACTACAACATGGTGATGAGCAGCTGAGTTTGATTGGCCGGCTTGCTCCAAGTGCTAGCAAAGGGGAGGTGGTTACTTCTTACCACAGTAGTTTGTGCCAATTTCCTCTCTATGATAATGATTTTGGTTGGGGAAGACCTATATGGGTGAGCTTACCACCACTGCCCGTGAAGGACATAATAGTTTTCCTCGACACCAAGGAGCCTGGCGGAGTAGAGGCATACGTTAGCCTTGCCAAGGAAGTCATGACTAAATTTGAAAGTGACACCTTCCTCCGACGAAGGGTGGGTATGGGTCGGGTCGTTTCTGCAAGTTCGTGCTTAATTCATCAACCAGCCCGATTCAACCAGGTTGTAACATTTCACACAAATCAAGCAAGTGTTATTAAGAAACCAACCCAAACCAAACTAATGAAGCTCGGGTCAGGTTCAATTTGTTCGGTTTGCTTCTGAAGCTTTTGAAAAAATAGATGGCATTAAAACCTGTAAGGCTTGCTATAAAATAAGAAAAGCCCTTGGAGCTAAAAGCCACTTTAATTTTTTGATTTTTCTTTGTGTGTATTGTTTTGCAATTTAAGTTGCTTCTTGAGGCTTTTGCATCCTTGTAATTGTTTTATCAATAAATTTTTCTCACTGAACAAAAGAAAAGAAAAAGGTTTGATGCCAAATGAATAATGAAAGTGCGTTTTCTCAAAAAAAATAAAAAATAAAATAAAAAAGAAAGTGCGTAACTTCTCATGACTAGTGACTATTGTAGAAAGGTATGCTCATCCCAAATTGTATATGTTTGGCACAGCCTACATTTTGAAAACACACCAACCATTCAAACTTGTTCAACTCTTAGATCGAACATTCATTTGACTCCAAGTTTCCAACAATTCTACTGTTTTATTGACCTAGAAAATAAGCAAGCTATCATCAACAAGTTGGTTGTGGTTATCTGAGATTAGCAATGTCTGGAGATTTTCTCCGATGAGAACTATGAGTTATGGAGAATCAAGATGATAACCATCTTCAAGTCATATGGGTTGTGGCTCTGATGGAGAAAGGAATTACGATTCCAGAATCGAAGAAGAAGAAGGCAGCTGAGGAAACATCTACAGAGGAAGATGATGAGAAGATGGTTGCGATTCTTATGAAGGATGCAAAAGCTCTGGGGATTATTCAGAACTCAGTTTCTGATAAGATCTTCCCTTGCATTGCTATGCTGATTAAGCTAAAATGGCATGGAATCTGCTATATGAAGAATATCATGGTGGTGACCATGTCAGATAGGTAAAGCTTCAAAACCTTAGACGTGAGTTTGAGTATACTACGATGCATGAAAATGAATCTCTGTCTGCATATCTTACTCGTTTGAATGAGCTGATTAATCGAATGAAAACATATGGTGAATCTTTATCTAATGAAAGGCTCGTTCAAAAGGTTCTAATTAGCTTGAATAAGGTTTATGATCCTATTTTTTTGGTGATTGAGAATACAAAAAGTCTGGAAACAGTAGATTTATAGGAAGTCATTGCCATTCTAAAGAGTCAAGAGCAACGATTTGAGCTGCATAATATTGATACAGCTGAGAAGGCATTTGCCCCCTTTTCTGGGAATCCTAAAAGCCAAAACAAGGGAGGTATTCAATCTGGTCAATCTAAGTCTCAGAAAAATTGGAATCCAAAAGGCAAACCATGGGAATCAAATTCCAAGCCTCAACACACCAATTTTGCACAGAACTCATCATCAATAGTGGGTCAAGAATGTTCAAAACCACAGTGCAAAGTGTGTTCTAATTTCATTTTGGTGAATGCAGATACAAGGGAAAGCCTGAGTGTTACAACTATGAGAAATTTGGACATTTGGCTAGAGAGTGTACTGCAAGCAAGAATGTACAAAAAGCAAACTGTGCAAATCAAATGGAAGTGACTGGAAACCTATTCTATGCCAACAATACTATTGCTGCCACAAATGTTATTGGAGAATGGTATATAAACAGTGGTTATAGCAACCACATGACTAGAAATGAGAGTTTGCTGACAGATATCAGAACAAATGTGGTAGGCAAGGTACAAATGCCAAATGGTGAGCTTGTGAATGTAGCTGGAATGGGCACATTGGCAATTGATACTACCAAAGGCAAAAAGTATATCAAGGAAGTGATGTATCTTCCTGGACTGAAAGAGAATTTACTAAGTGTGGGCCAAATGGATGAACATGGTTACTATCTAGTATTTGGAGGAAAATTGTGTAGCATCTTTGAAGGTCCTTCACTAGAGTGTCTTGTAATCAAAGTAGAGATGAAAAGGAATAGGTGTTATCCCTTGGCACTATTATCTAATGATCATATTGCACTAAAGGCAAGTGTATCTAACTTTACTTGGACATGGCACAAAAGGTTGGGTCAGCTGCATCTAAAAGGACTAAGTCAACTCAAAGAAAAAGATATGGTGCATGGACTGCCATTCATGGAAAAGGTTGATGGAGTCTGTGAAGGATGTCATCTTGGAAAGCAGCATTGAGAATGGTTTCCAAAGAACCAAGCATAGATAGCAAGCAATCCTCTTGAGCTAGTTCATGTGGATCTGTGTGGACCTATGCAAAATGAATCCATTGCTGGCAACAAGTATTTCATGCTTCTTATATATGATTGTACAAGAATGGTCCGGGTCTATTTTCTCAGATACAAGTCTGATGCACTAAATTGCTTTCGAAAGTTCAAGTCAATGGTAGAATTGCAAAGTGGCTTTAAGGTGAAGTGTTTGAGAAGTGACAGAGGAGGAGAGTTCACAACCAATGAATTCAAAAAGTTATGCGAAGCTGAAGGGATTCAAAGACAACTCTCTATGGCCTATACTCCACAACAAAATGGAGTGGTGGATAGAAAAAATAGGACTATAGTTGAAATGGCAAAAGCAATGCTTCATAAGAAAGGATTGCCTTACTATCTGTGGGCAGAAGCTGTGCACACAGCTGTCTACTTACTAAATAGGTGCCCTACTAGAGCACTTGGAGATAAAACTCCATTTGAGGCATATAGTGGGAGAAAAGCAGGACTGGCACACCTCAAAATATTTGGTTGTGTGTGTTATGTACACATACCAAGTGAAGTGAGGCAGAAGTTAGATGCAAAAAGCACCAAGGGTATCTTTGTGGGGCATGCAATCTATGAAAAAGGTTATAGAGTGTATGATCCCGCTACTAAGAAGATTCTACTCTGAAGGGATGTCGTGTTTGATGAGAATGCAGCGTGGGATTGGAAACAAATGTCTGATAAACAAGGAACTGTGATCAATCATGAAGAACAATCTGATCTGTCTAATGACTCATCACAAATGACAACTTGTAGAAGCTATGATCACTTTCAATCACCAAGGACAAGTGATATAAGCAGCAACATGAGAAATACTCAAGCTTTTGATCACACTTCATTAAAATGGAGAAATCTGGATGATGTTTTAGCTCAATGCAATCTTTGTATTATGGATCCATAAAAATTTGATGAAGCTGCTAAAGATGAATCTTGAATGAAAGCAATGAAGGATGAACTGTCAATGATTGAGAAAAATGCAACATGGGAGCTGGTGGACAGACCAGTTGATAAGCCTATAATTGGAGTTAAGTGGGTGTTCAAAACCAAGCTAAACCTTGATGGTTCAGTACAGAAGAACAAGGCAAGGCTCGTTGCCAAAGGTTATGCTCAGAAACCAGGTGTTGACTACAACGAGACCTTTACACCAGTGGCTAGACTTGATACAATCCGCACACTGGTTGCATTGGCAGCACATAAAAATTGGAAATTGTATCAGTTAGTTGTCAAATCTGCCTTTCTAAATGGTATTTTGGAATAGGAGGTGTATGTAGATCAACCTGATGGTTTTGTGGTTAAGGGGAGTGAAGATAAGGTGTACAAGCTTCATAAAGCTCTTTATGGCCTAAAACAGGCACCAAGAGCTTGGTATGGTGAAATTGACACCTACTTTGCTCAGTATGGATTTGGATTTGCCAAAAGTCAGAGTAAGGCCACTCTCTATACCAAAACTAGAGGAGAAGCAGAAATTCTGATAGTGTCCATGTCACACCCCGGACCGGCTCCGCCGTAGCAGGATATTGTCCGCTTTGGGCCTGGCTACATTCTCACCAGCCCGCACGGTTTTGTTTCTGGGAGCTCACGAAGTAACTTCCCAGGGTGGTCACCCATCCTGGGATTGCTCTAGCCTCCAACTCGCTTAACTTTGGAGTTCCTACGACTCCAAAGCCAGTGAGCTCCCAAGAGGCCTCCCACTATATGGATGCGAGGTGTGCCATATAAGGCACATCACCCCCTCTCCGTTTGGTCGATGTGGGATCTTACAATCCACCCCCCCTTAAGGAGTCCGACGTCCTCGTCGGCACACTCGCACCACACGGCAGAGTGGCTCTGATACCAAACTGTCACACCTCGGACCGGCTCCGCCGTAGCAGGATATTGTCCGCTTTGGGCCTGGCTACATTCTCACCAACCCGCACGGTTTTGTTTCTGGGAGCTCACGAAGCAACTTCCCAGGGTGGTCACCCATCCTGGGATTGCTCCAGCCTCCAACTCGCTTAACTTTAGAGTTCTTACGAACCCAAAGCCAGTGAGCTCCCAAAAGGCCTCCCACTATATGGATGCGAGGTGTGCCATATAAGGCACATCACCCCCTCTCCGTTTGGTCGATGTGGGATCTTACAGTCCATCTCTATAGATGACATTATTTATACTGGGAATTGTCAATCAATGTTAGAGGAGTTCAAGCAAGACATGATGGTGAAATATGAAATGACAAACTTGGGGCTCTTGCATCATTTTTTTAGGAATGAGAGTCATTCAAACTCACACTAGCATTTTTCTTCACCAAAAGAAATATGCAATATCTTTGTTGAGCAAATTTGGCCTACGTGAATGCAAACCTGTCTCTATACCTCTGGTTACAACTGAGAAGTTAAGCAAAGATGATGGAAGTGGTCCAGCAAATGAAGAGCAATATAGGAAGATTGTGGGAAGCTTGCTATACCTCACAGCTACAAGACATGATATAATGTATGCGTCTAGTCTATTTGCTAGATTTATGCATTGCCCTACTAATAAGCATTATGGAACTGCTAAAAGAGTTCTCAGGTATATTCAGGGGACACTTGATTATGGGTTGGAGTATGTGAAAGGAAGGAATGCAGTGTTAATTGGCTACTGTGACAGTGACTGGAGTGGCTCAGTGGATGACAGTAAGAGCACTTCAGGAGATGCTTTCTCTTTTGGCAGTGGTGTTTACATCAGTCAAACAAAACTATGTTGCTCATTCTACTGCAGAGGCAGAATACATCAGTGCATCATAAGAAACTGCACAGGCAATTTGGCTCAGATTTGTTTTGGAAGACTTTGGTGAATTTCAAGCTGAAGCTACACCACTACATTGTGACAATACAGCTGCAATTGCTATCATAAAGAACCCTGTGTTTCACCAGAAAACTAAACACATTGATCGAAGGTATCACTTCATCAAGGATGCCTTGTAAGAAGGAATCTTTAACTTGATTTACTATCCTACAAATGAGTAGCTGGCAGATATCTTCACAAAGTCATTGGCTAAAGATCGATTCTGCTATCTCAGAGACAAGCTTGGTGTGAAATCAGCTTAAAACTTAAAGGGGAGTGTAGAATTGTAAGTAGTGAGCCTGATTTCTTTTAAGTCTAGAGTGTTAATTGTGCATTCACTTAGTCCTAGAGAATGACAAGTGTAAGGCTTCAAACGTGTAAGGCTAAAATAGCCAAGAGTGGTATTCCTAGAATTGAGACAGATGGATGGCTGAGATTCACTGATGCTTGTGTGAATCCGGCTCAGAGCTAACGGTCATGTAGTACATGCCGTGTGAGCTCATTCTTACAGATATAGATATATACAAAACCTTGCTCACATACTTTGTGAGTAAGCAGAGCAGTTATTCAATAGCATTCTCTATGCTCCCCAACATGTTTGATGATGATCTGGATGATGCTTCAATTTTGCATTTCCAAATGAGTGCTGAAACTGCTTATACACTTGTTGGTTTGGGCACAACTGAGCTGGTTACCTTTGATTGGAGAGCAGCAATCTTTGAGGCATCAAACACAAACCTCCTTCTTATGAACTTTTCCTTATCGACTTCCACAGATGGCAGTGGCTCTGAGTTAGAGAAATTTAGTGGAGAAAACAGAGATGCAGCACCAAATTTGGGAAGCATTAACATATTTGACTGATCATGGGCAGCTGCAGTCCAACAATTGATGAATGTGCTTAATGTTGTGGCACCACCAAACTTATGAGAAACGCTAAACCCAATTGACATTCCACCACACTCAAACAAGTTGACTTGAACAAGAAGCAACGTGCCGGTGCCCCCTTCTCTGGACTCTGGTTCAACTGGTAGGAATTGTCTTAACATCTCGGCATCTGGGTGTTCGAAAATCTCCAATAAGGAACACTTGACTGGGGCTTCCACAAACTCAGCTCCATCATCGTTACATTCAATCGCGGCGTCACCTTTGATTCTTCCTGCCAAAGGGTAGAAGTGAGTGAGAGTTTTAGCTGTAGAAGTGAGTGAGAGTTTTAGCTAAGGATTGCATTAGATACTGACATCTTTCATTGGTGGCCATGACATTGTTGCTAGTAGCATCAGCAGCATTGGGATAGAAGAGAAGGATTGGGATGTAGGTTTGATGGGCCATCTGATCCAAAATAGAGAGCTTATAATTTCTAAGGTGATGAGGAGTTGGGGAGGATGGTTTAACTGTTTGCCTTTGGATGATTTCAACCTTGATTTCTGTGGCCATTTTGCTCAACCTTGATTTCAAGTGATGCAAGCACAAACTGTGAATTGGAACAATGGGGCTGGTCTACCTTATAATGGATCGGGTTCTACATTGAATTGAATATAACTAGAACTACTTTGTAGGCAAAAGCCCCACTACTGGCTGCCTCTCAAAGATTTCAACCTTGTTGCTCTGTGGCCATATCTTGATAGTAGATTCTGTTAAGTGTGGAAAATAATGTCATGAATATTAGACCCCGGCATGGCCTGCCTTAAACATTGAAGAACTACCTACTTTTGTGGAA
This sequence comes from Prunus dulcis, assembly GCF_902201215.1. Lineage (NCBI taxonomy): Eukaryota > Viridiplantae > Streptophyta > Magnoliopsida > Rosales > Rosaceae > Prunus > Prunus dulcis. The sequence goes on along the minus strand of NC_047653.1, from coordinate 8,557,564 downwards.
TTTTGTAGTTGATTATCCAATTGTACTGGGATACAATTGAGTCAACTGGACAGTTGAGTTAATTTCTGGAGGAATTAGGCAGCTGTTCGATATAGGTAGCAGTCCCCAGCAGTTGCTTGGCTATTATGGCTAATCACTACCGAAAATCCATATGCTAGCAGTTTTCTTTTAATCTCTTGAGAGGGCAGCATTCTACATTGAAGAACTGCGTTTGAAAGGCCAGCTACATTGAAGAACTACCTACTTTTGGGTTTGTAGTTGATTATCCAATTGTACTGGGATACAATTAAGTCAACTGGACCGCTGAGTTAATTTCTGGAGCAAATAGGCGGCTGTGCTATATAGGTAGCAGTCCCTAGCAGTTGCTTGGCTATTATGGCTAATCACCACCGAAAATCCATATGCTAGCAGTTTTCTTTTAATCTCTTGAGAGGGCAGTTTTCGAATATGATACCGTTTTTGACATTGTGAAAAGGAAACTCTTAGGCTATGTCACGTCACAACCCACGGATTTACGTTGCTTTGGGTTAAGACATGATTCACACCTTAATTATAGAATTTAATAAAAACTATTACTAAAATGTGAAGAAACATTTAAATAAATAAAATAAACATTTACATAGAATATTCAACGGAAACGACAACATCTGAAATCTGAATTTTTTTACATTATTTTACGAGTTAGAACTACTCAAGAGTTCACTAAAAGAGTAGCTCATTATTCATTCACAAGTTATGTACATAATACACTCTATAGATATGCCAAAATCACCACAAGCTCTAGATTTTAGGTTCAGTACCTGCAAAATCTATTAGGGGGTGAGCCAAACCATAGCTCAGTAAACCTTTTCACGGTAAATTGATATAACTAAATTAAGTGACTTACATAGCCAAAATATCACATTATTAATAATAATGCATGAATGCTCTTCATCTAATCTCGTTAATTCATATAACTGTTCAAGCAGACCTGCTGTAACATCCTGACCCAAATTTAAGTACTCTTTTAATTTAATTAATTAAATAATTATGAAATTACAATTTTGCCCCCTGGGATAGGGTAATTTTGGTCACTTTTTAATCTGGAAGGATTTTGGGCAAATGATTGGCACCATGACGTAGATCGCGTCGAGATGAGTCCGTAGACACATAGTGGGCCCAAATCGGACTTGTAACGAAAAAGTTACGATCAACGAAGCATAATGGAACAATCGTAAATATTGCAAAGTTGGGGTTTTAAAAATCTTAAATCTCTTATTCCCTTTCTTAAATCTCTTATTCTCTCTCTCTCTCTCTCTCTCTCTCTCTCAACCCCTCCCTCTCCCTTGCCTGCCCCCCTCCCCCCACGTGAGAACAGTCGACGACCTTTGTGGCCGGTACCAAATGAACCGCCACCACTTCCTCTCTCCATCCTGCGCCTTCCCCGCCATGATCAGCCACCACCGTCACCGGAATATTGAGAAAAGTCGCCGGTTTTACCCAAAACTTCCGAAGCTCGTTCCAGGGATTTCGGCCACCAATTTATTCGATCTAGGTATATGCTTTTTCATCCTCTTAATGTGTTCTAGCTGATGGTTGGGTTGTTTAGGATTGATTTCTGCGTTTTGAAATTGAATTTATCGCTTAAAGTTTTGGCCGGTTTTCCACTCGAAATTCCGACCATCTCCGGCCACTTTTTGGCAATGGTCCAAACAAAAGTTACTCCACTCATTGTCCTAATCATGTAAGTATAGGTCTTGACCGGCGGTTTGGAGGTTTTCTGATGGCCGGAATTACTCTGCGCACACACGCGCTGCCAGCGCCTGGGTGGGCCTTTGGGCCCTAAAATGATCCCCATGTCATTCCGAGCACGATAGTATGGTTGGATTTGAATTTAGACTTGAAAAAATTAACTCACATATTATTATTTTCAAATTGTACTACTAGACATGTTTTCTCTATTTTTATTTTCTAAATATGTTTTCCAATTAATCTACCAAACGCATTTTCGAATCATGAAAATTCTAATTCGTTTTCTCATTTTCTTTCTCTGAAAATATTCTTAGAAAACATTCCCTGAAAACGTTACCAGACGGCCCCTGAATTTTTCTTAAGAAGCACCTACTTCTCTTGATAGCACTAAAAGTGATTTTATAATCTATAACCACTTGTTTCACTTCCAAATGCTATCAAAAACGCTTTTTGTTATATTCAAAGGCTTTTAGACATTCCAAAAGCCCAACATAATGCAATAACATTTATACATATATCCTTTCTTTGATTCCCTAGGGGCCCCTCCCTTAATATATCGCTTATAAGTTTTTCTGACAACTGTTGTAAAAAATGCTTTTAGGCATTCCAAATGCCAAAAGCAGTGCAAATTTGACAAAACCAGACTGCTTTTGGTTCCTACATAATTATTTTGTGGAGACTCAAGAGATTTCTTGCATGAAATCAATGGAGGTGTCGCAGGTTTTGCTTGACTGGCAAGGGTTTCTCTATGCTAAAAAAGATTTTTCTTTCACTTTCCAAAAGAAAAAGAATGGTGTGTTCATGAGTTCATAAAGAAGATGCATTCTAGCATCCGTGTAGTGTGTGTAAATTTAATATATTATCATCCCTCTCAATAGGAAAGGTTCTTAAAAAAAGAAAAAAGAAAAAGAAAACGAAAAAGAAGATGCATCTATCAAGGGTCAAATATATGAATAATCTGCAACGTAATGTTATTATTTGCAGTTTATTAATCTTCTTCATAGTTTTTTTGTTTCTCAAGTGGGTACAACAGTAGCTTGAGACAATGCGATCACGTCTCAAATGGGTAGATGCTCATAAAAAAAATGCATGTGTATATGGCACAGGTTGACATGAACATTGCAGGCATAGCTGGGAAACAATGACTTGAGATTATTCATATTCTGCAAGTTAAACATGATCTTGAATTATAAATTTGCCTGCATTTGCGAAGGATTTTAGGGTTGTTGAGTTGTAGAGGAAATTTAAGGGGCCATATACAAGGCTTTGCCATTTATATTGTGCATGGCTTTGTGTACACCCTACACAGATATGGTGCTTACCCAATTGAGATTGAAAAACCAGCAGATATTTTTTGAAATTGTGAATAATCACTTGAATCCGATATCATTTGACCAGTCAATTTAATTATTGAAATTTTATTACTTTCTTGAAGCAAAGTGTTCATTGATTTTGTAGGACACAATTAGATGTCGAAACGGTTTTCGATTTGTCTAATTTTTTGCAAGATGATCTATGAATGTCGACTTGAAAAATAAATGATTTGGATCGTTGAAAAAATATTCGTAGGGGACCTTAAAGGGTGTCCCTCAAATAAAATTATTTAAGAGATTCCTCAATAAAATATATATAGATAGATCTTAGAAGATCTTGATCACAATATATATAAATATTATATTTTCCCCACGCAACGCATGGGCTCTATTTAAAATCCTCGAAGTTCAGTTCTATGTTATTAGGCAATCCCATTTGCAATATTTTTGAGTACGTCCCTTGTGTAATGATTTAATCCTTAATTACTGCCCAATAATTTGGTCTTTTGCTAACTGGTCAGACACTTATTACATTATTAGCATTACTAAACGTTTCAACTCTCTGTGATAATTAAATAATTACTTATCTACCAGCCTATTGTGTCGGTTCTGCAAGTTCGTGCTTAATTCATCAACCAGCCCTCACACCCGAAATCGAGCAAGTATTATTAAGAAAGCAACCCAAACCAAACTAATGAAGCTCGGGTCAGGTTCAGTTTGTTCGGTTTGCTTCTGAAGCTTATTGAAATTAAAACCTATAAGGCTTGCTATAAAATAAGAAAAGCCCTTAGAGCTAATTAAAAGCCACTTTAATTTTTTGATTTATCTTTGTGTGTATTGTTTTGCAATTTAAGTTGCTTCTTGACGCTTTTGCATCCTTTTAATTGTTTTATCAACAAATTTCTCTCACTGAAAAAAAAAGAAAACAAAAAGGTTTGATGCCAAATGAATAATGAAAGTGCGTTTTCTCAAAAAAAGGAAAAAAAAAAAAAAAAGTGCGTAACTTCTCATGATCCTAGTGACTATTGTAGAAAGGTAAAAAAAGAAAGTGCGTAACTTCTCAAAAAAAGAAAAGAAAATGCTAGGCACTGCCTCCACCTACGTATGCTCATCCCAAATTGTATATGTTTGGCACAGCCTACATTTTGAAAACATACAAAAGTACTACAACTGAACTGGCTACACTAGAGTGTATAGAGTACAACCATAGATCTCACAATTGATTCCATTAATGCTAATACATAATCAATCATTCAAACTTGTTCAACTCTTAGATCGAACATTCACTTGACTCCAAGTTTCCAACAATTCTACTGTTTTATTGAGCTATAAAATAAGCAAGCTATCAAAAGCTAGCCTACAATTTTATTGATATCACAACGATGGCAGATGAGGGCTGTCCTAATGGCCAGGTCTCTTATCAGTACTCAGTTGGTGACCCTAGGGTTCAGAGAAGCATATGCAAGCAGCTCCTTGTTGCTTTCAAATAAGGCCATGTTCTCTTGGCTCAGAGTCACCCAAGCTTCTATTCCATTGCCATCTCTTGTGTCCATCAAAACAGTTGCATTGTTAACTGCAAAAGCAACGTAGCTCACCCATGCTGGCTTTCCCCACCCGAAATCAGCTTCATAAAATGGAAACCTACACCAACTTGAGCAGCTAAACTTGTCTATGTCATCATTTTTCATCAGGTTTATGTACCATATCACTTTTTTCCATGCTTCGTTAGAATCAAATACTACTCCTGCAGCAGAAAGTTCTTTTATTTCTTCAAGTCCTCCCCTGATTTTTGCAACCAAGCCTTTCAAATCTATCACAGTAGTATTCTCTCCAGAGTGAGAATAGTTGGTCGTCGAAAGATTTATTAATTCCCAACCAAGTTTTCTGGCAAGGGTGGCACTGCCATTTTACGCGTGTTCACAATGTGACAGAAGAGTGATGGCCTTATTAAACTAGTCCCCAACATGTTTGATGATGATCTGGATGATGCTTCAATTTTGCATTTCCAAATGAGTGCTGAAGCTGCTTCTACTCTTGTTGGTTTGGGCACAACTGAGCTGGTTACCTTAGATCGGAGAGCAGCAATCTTTGAGGCATCAAACACAAACCTCCTTGTTATGAACTTTTCCTTATTGACTTCCATGGATGGCAGTGGCTCTGAGTTAGAGAAATTTAGTGGAGAAAACAGAGATGCAGCACCAAATTTGGGAAGGCTTAACATATTTGACTGATCATGGGCAGCTGCAGTCCAACAATTGATGAATGTGCTTAATGTTGTGGCATCACCAAACTTATGAGAAATGCTAAACCCAATTGACATTCCACCACACTCAATCAAGTTGACTTGAACAAGAAGCAACGTGCCGGTGCCCGCTTCTCTGGACTCGGGTTCAACTGGTAGGAATCGTCTTAACATCTTGGCATCTGGGTGTTCGAAAATCTCCGATAAGGAACACTTGACTTGGGCTTCCACAAACTCAGCTCCATCATCGTTACATTCAATCACGGTGTCACCTTTGATTCTTCCTGCCAAAGGGTAGAAGTGAGTGAGAGTTTTAGCTAAGGATTGCATTAGATGCTGGCATCTTTCATTGGTGGCCATGACATTATTGCTAGTAGCATCAGCAGCATTGGAATAGAAGAGAAGGATTGGGATGTAGTTTTGATGGGCAATCTGATCCAAAATAGAGAGCTTATAATTTCTAAGGTGATGAGGAGTTGGGGAGGATGGTTTAACTGTTTGCCTCTGGATGATTTCAACCTTGATTTCTGTGGCCATTTTGCTCAACCTTGATTTCAAGTGATGCAAGCACAAACTGTGAATTGGAACAATGGGGCTGGTCTACCTTATAATGGATCGGGTTCTACATTGAATTGAATATAACTAGAACTACTTTGTAGGCAAAAGCCCCACTACTGGCTGCCTCTCAAAGATTTCAACCTTGATGCTCTGTGGCCATATCTTGATAGTAGATTCTGTTAAGTGTGGAAAATAATGTCATGAATATTAGACCGCGGCATGGCCTGCCTTAAACATTGAAGAACTACCTACTTTTGTGGAATTTTGTAGTTGATTATCCAATTGTACTGGGATACAATTAAGTCAACTGGACAGTTGAGTTAATTTCTGGAGCAATTAGGAAGCTGTGCTATATAGGTAGCAGTCCCCAGCAGTTGCTTGGCTATTATGGCTAATCACTACCGAAAATCCATATGCTCGCAGTTTTCTTTTAATCTCTTGAGAGGGCGGGATTCGAATATGATACCTTTTTTGACATTGTGAAAAGGAAACTCTTAGGCTATGTCACGTCTCAACCCACGGATTTACGTAGCTTTGGGCTAAGACGTGATTCACACCTTAATTATAGAATTTAATAAAAATTATAACTAAAATGTGAAGAAACATTTAAATAAATAAAATAGACATTTCACATAGAATATTAATCGTTTCAACTCTTTGTGATAATTAAATAAATACTTATATATATATATATATATATATGCATATATGCCAGAGCAAAATATAAGAACATCTCTAACTGATTTACAAAGGAATTAAATCCTAGCCTTTGATCCTATCATCCTATGAGATGATCCCACTTGTCATAATCTGACACTTAGATTCTAGGCAAGATAAGAGGCCACTTGGACTATGATCCAATGGCTCAAATTACATCAGAATAAAAATAAAACTTATAAACTGAAAATAGAAAGGACTTTGTGACTTTGGCTCCAAGGCATTCAGCTTAAGGGTTACACATCAACACTCCCTTCTAACCCTTTAGCTGATTTCACACCAAGTAGGTCTCTTAGATACACAAAACGATCCTTGGACAAAGCCTTGGTTAGTATGTCTGCAATCTGATCTTCTGATTTGCAGTAGGTTAGTTCAATCTCCTTTGCTTGAATAGCTTCTCGAATGAAATGAAACTTTCGGCTAATATGTCTGGTTTTCTGGTGGAAAACTGGATTCTTTGCCATTGCTATGGCAGAGGTGTTATCACACAAAATTGGTGTACCTTCCACTTGTTCCTCTCCAAAATCTTCAAGTACGAACCTTAGCCATTTAGCTTGTGATGTTGCTTCAGCAGCACTAACATATTCTGCCTCTGTAGTGGACAAGGCTACTGTGTTTTGTTTAATTGATGCCCATGAGAACATACCAGATCCTAGTGTGAATGCATATCCTGAAGTACTTCTTCTATCATCTTCACTTCCTGCCCAGTCACTGTCACAATACCCAATCAAGGTAGCTGTCTTCCCTTTTATAAATTCAATTCCAAAGTCAAGTGTGCCCTGAATGTATCTCAATACCCTCTTGGCTGTTCCCATGTGTTTTCTAGTAGGATTATGCATGAATCTAGCAAGCAAGCTAGAGGCAAACATTATGTCTGGTCTTGTAGCTGTCAGATAGAGCAGGCTACCTACAATCTGTCTATATTCACTCTCATTTGCTGCCTCACTGCAATCTTCCTTGCACAGCCTTTCACTTGCAACTAGTGGAGTTACCACAGACTTGCAGTCCTTCAATCCAAACTTTTCAATCACTTTCAATGCATATTTCTTCTAATGAAGAAAGATAGGTTTATCTGTTTGTAATACTCCCATCCCAAGAAAATGGTAGAGTAGTCCAAGATCAGACATTTCATAATGTTGAATCATATATTTTTGAACTCTTCAAGTAACTTTGGACAACTTCCAGTATAGACAATATCATCCACATAGAGTGAAACAATAAGAATACCTGAATCTTCACTAGTTTTGACATAAAGTGTTGCTTCACTAGGACTTTTCTTGAATCCTGCCCTGTTGAAGTAAGAGTCTATCTCATCATACCAGGCTCTTGGGGCTTGCTTTAGTCCATACAAGGCCTTGTTCAACTTATACACTCTGATTTCTTCATTTTCCTTCACAAAACCCTGTGGCTACTCCACATAAACCTCTTCCTTTAACACTCCATTCAAAAAGCAGATTTTACATCCAGTTGATATAGATTCCACTCCTTCTGTGCAGCAAGTGCTATCAAGGTTCTAATGGTATCCAATCTTGCTACTGGAGCAAACGTCTCATTATAGTCTATTCCAGGCTTCTGAGAGTAGCCTTTTGCCACAAGTCTGGCCTTGTTTTTCTATACAGATCCATCCAGATTTAGTTTAGTTTTGTAGACCCACTTGACACCAATAATTGGCTTGCCAAATGGTCTGTCCACTAGTTTCCATGTATTATTTTTCTCAATCATTTCCAGCTCAGCCTTCATTGCATTTCTCCATGACTCATCAAGATCAGCTTCTTCAAAACTGTCAGGTTCCACAATGCACATATTGCACTGAGCCATGATTTCGTTAACACTTCTCCATTTCTTTGGTGTGTGATCTATAGCTTGAGAACTTTCACTTATTCCTTCATCTTGCAGAGTAAAACCTTCATCCATTTGGATTGGTGTATCCAAGCTTTGACTTGGTTCATTTTGTTGTGTGATTCCTTCATCCATTAGCATTTGTGTATCCAAGCTTTGACTTGGATTACAATTTTGATTTTTTAGTAGGCACAGGGACTGTCATTTCTCCTGTACTTGCATTCTCCCACTTCCATGAGCCATTCTCATCAAACTGCACATCTCTGGACATAATAACCTTTCTAATGCTTGGATCAAATAGCCTGTAGCCTTTTTCACAAAGTCCATAACCCACGAAGATACACTTGTGGCTATTTTCTTCAAGTTTATGCCTTAATGCTAAAGGAATGAGCACATGACAAGGAGATCCAAAAATCTTTAAGTGTGCAATTCCTGGTTTTCTGCCAGTATAAGCTTCAAATGGTATGACCTTCTTGAGAGACTTGGTGGGATATCTATTTAGTAGATAGACTGCAGTATTTACAGCTTCTGCCCAAAAATCATAAGACATACCCTTCTCATGCAGCATAGATTTTGCCATTTCCACTACAGTCCTGTTCTTTCTCTCAGCAACTCCATTTTGCTGAGGGGAGTATGCTATAGTTAGCTGCCTTTGAATTCCAAATTCATCACAGAACTTGTTAAATTCACTGGATAAAAACTCTCCACTCATATCACTCCTCAGGCCTTTTATCTTATATCCACTTTGCAGCTCAGTCATAGCCTTGAACTTTTTAAAACATTCGAGTGCACTTGACTTGTTTCTGATGAAATATACCCATGACATTCTAGTGCAATCGTCAGTAAACAGCAAGAAATACCTATTTCCAGAGATAGATTCAGTCTTCATTGGTCCACAGATGTCTGTATGAACCAATTCCAAAGGACTTGTAGCTCTCCAAGTGGACTCCAAAGGGAAAGAATCTCTGTGTTGCTTTCCTATCATGCAGCCTTCACATACTACTGAAATTTGCTCCAAATGAGGTAAGCCATGTACCATGCCTTGATCCTCAAGCAGTTTTATGCTTCTTTCATTTAAGTGCCCCAATCTCTTATGCCATGTCTGCAAGTAGTGTGTAACACTTGCCTTTAAGGCCAAATCACTTGCAGGCATCATTGTAAGTGGAAAGCATCTGTTATTGGTCATTTGAACCCTCACAATCAGATTTCTCAGTGACTGATCATCATAAACATTCACCATATTCTCTCCAAACACAAGATAGTACCCATGCTCCATCATTTGCCCAACACTAAGCAGATTTTCTTCAAGACCAGGTACAAGCATTACTTCTTGAATGTGCTTCTTACCCAACTTGGTTTTTATCACAAGAGTCCCTTTTCCTGCAACTGGAACTATTTCTCCAGTACCCATCTTTACTTTAGAAGTCAAATTTCTTTGTATATTGACTAACAGACTCTCATCACCTGTCATGTGGTTACTACAGCCACTGTCAATGTACCAAGAATGATTTTCCTTCACATCTGTCACAGCATTGCATGCATAGAACAGGATTCCAGTTTCTTCAACTTGATTTGCATAGTTCAATTTCTGTACATTTTTATTTCCATGACACTCTCTGAGCATATGTCCAAATTTCCCACACCCTTTGCATTTAGGCTTTCCTTCAAACCAACATTTGCCAAAATGCAATTTCTCACAGTGTTTACAAGCCGTTTTATTCCCATTGTTAGATTTCCAATTCTTCTGAGGTTTTTGATCTCCAGAAGAAGCTCCACTCTTAGAATTTTTTTTCTTCAATATTCAGACTAGTAAAGGCCCTTTCTGTAGAGTTCTCATTGTGTCGATCCAATCTGAGCTCAAAGCTCTTCAGCGAAGCAACTACTTCTTGAATTTCAAGAGTCTCAAGATCCTTGGAGTGTTCAATCACAGAGCAGATGGAATCATATGATTTTGGCAAACTAAACAGTAATTTCTGCACAACTCTCTCCCTAGATAGTTCCTCAGTAACTCTTCATGTGATTCAAAATTTCAAACAATCTAGCAAGATATACAGATAAGGATTCACTGTCTTTCATGCGAGTATATTCAAATTCTCTACGCAATCCTTGCAATTTTACATTTCGTACCTGTTTATCTCCTCTGAATTCCAGCTTCAGAATATCCCAAACGCCCTTTGAGGTCTCTTCATGCACAATTCTGGGGAAGAGTTGATCTGAGACAGCACTTTAGATCCATCCAAGTGCACGAGCATCCTTCATCAGAAGCTCAGCCATCGTAGACTTCTCAGCAACCTTAGTCTCTTCTATCTCCTTCTCCTTCTTTGGATCTGAAGCATCGAAGCCATGTTCAACCAGATCCCACAATCCATGAGATTTCAGTATTGTTTTCATCCGAATGCTCCAGAACTCATAGTTTTCTCCATTGAAAACTGGTGTGCGAAGCTCAATAGTGCCCGATCCTGCCATATTAGACATTGGATTCAAGAAATCTCAGCTGCAATTGTTAAAGGAGCTCAGACCCAGCTCAAATCAAATCCTACTCGCTGTTCACAGATTCACGCCCAGCTCAAACAATCGAACCTGGCTCTGAGGCCATGTTAGAATTCAATGTTTTCAGCATTTTGGATGTTTTGGGAAGAAGGAAGAGATCACAGAGAGAGTGTGAGGAAGATAACGCTGCTCTCAGAAAAGTAGAAAAACTTCAGAGACTACTATTCATTTTATTCCACTGTTCATGTATTTTGGTATATGAGTGAGAGAAGTGAGCTGCTTCTCTAACTGATTTACAAAGGAATTAAATCCTAGCCTTTGATCCTATCATCCTATGAGATTATCCCACTTGTCATAATCCGACACTTAGATTCTAGGCAAGATAAGAGGCCACTTGGACGATGATCCAATGGCTCAAATTACATCAGAAAAAAAATAAAACTTATAAACTGAAAATAGAAAGGATTTTCTCTACTACAAAAAGTGAAAAAGACGACCAGAAAACAACGACGGTCTAAGTGAAAACCGTCGTGGTTTTTAAAAAGACGACGGTTCTAGAAACACCGTCGTGTAATACCACCTTAGACAACTAAAAATTGGAGATTCAAATGGCTATTCAAAAACAACGACGTACCTAATTAAACAACCGACGTCTATTTGAAACAGATTTCCGCAGTGTAAAATCAAAGCAAACAAAGAACGGCAGAAGTTATGAATCGACCGACGTAGAAAGTAAAGACGACGATTTCAATAAAAGCCGCCGTTTTTTCTCATAAAATAACACGACGAGGTTTTCGTATAAGACGCCGTATAATTACAAACATATCCACGGCTTTAAAATACAAAATATCGCCGTATTAAATTAATGTACAACGACGAAAAATATAAATATATCGACGTCATTATCGTATAGTTGATGATGTGTGTGCTTTTGCAATCAGAGAGACAATTTTTTGGAAGTTGATGATGTGTGTGCTTTTGTGTATTTACAAATATTATACCTAACGTCGTTGCAAATTTGCAATCAAAGAGACAATTTTCAACGACGGTTATATTATACCTAACGACGTTTAAAAAACAAATCAACGTCGCTCAACAAATATATTACGTCGTCTTAGTCTTACTTAAGACGACGAAAAACGACGACAGTAATACAAAAACAGTCGTTGTTTTTATATTCTTATTTTTTTTAAATCTGTCATCCAAAAAAGAAAATTTACATATTCCAGAACATTAATTTCCTTCATTTTAAATTTCTTTGATTTTCAGATTTCTTCATAATTTCCTCGGGTTAGTAATATTGCGTCGTGTTAGTTTACAAATTCTAGAACATTAATTTCCCTCATTTTAAATTTCCTCGGGAAAGAAAAATCTATTTATCACGCTTTGTAATTGAAAACTAAAACTGAAAGAATTCGGGAAAAAAAACTCTATTTATAATTTAAAAATAAAATCCACGTCGGTTGTATTACACTTAACGACGTTTAACAAAATAATCTACGTCGGTAATTATAAATCTACCGCCATCTTACCTTAATATAGACGACGAGAAAAGACGACGGTATAACAGAAAACCGTCGTTGTTTCAGTTTCTTTAACAGTTTGGTCCTTTATCTTTCTGCAGGACTTGTATAGTTCAAAGCATTGACAATGTCTTCATCATATCTCCCAGCAACTACTGATTCGATTGCTATTCTTTATCGCATTCTTGAAACCCATCTTCTTTTTCTGAAGCTCTACGGATAAAGGAAGAGGATCAGGCACATCTGATCTTTAGATTTCCCTGATAAGCGAACTTTCCTTCGACAGCGAGTGGAGGCAAGGAGTATTCAGAAGTACTAAGTGTCCTATCAGGCTTGATCAAGGAAGTGAGAAGGCTAGTTGACAAGCTTCTTCTTGTGGACATAGATTTGATGCGAGTAAGCTCAATTTCTCTTTGAGAAAGACATTCAAATTATTATCTTTGAGATGTGAGAGACAGTGTCTCTGAGAGAGGAAGAACTTGGAACCCTAAATGTAAACCGAAAATGAATGAAAGCGACAAATTTATAGAATAAATTTTTAAAACCAACGGCGGTCCTTACAAAAAAACCGCCGTTTAAATTGTAAAATCAACGTCGGTATGACCGACGTATATTACAGAAATCCACGTCGGTACATTAATAAAAACGACGTGTTAAATAATCTACCATGACGCGAGTTATTACTTATGTACTTTAATTTTTGAGTTTACTACGACGGTACCTACAACACTACTGTCGTATTTATTTACCACGTCCGAAGTTAAATGTACCGTCGTATTTTGTAATTTATACGTCGTAGTTATATGTAACCGCCGTATTATTTTTTTGAAATGGTTTTATATGTAAGCAACTTTTCGTCTACCTGACTTACACATGCACTGTTTCCAAACCCGATTAAAAATTTCAATCTCCCAGAGAAAACTTTTCGTTTTTTTTCCTTGTCAGAGCACTGTCAGAGTATCTCATCGTCTTCCTCTCGTCTTCTTCGTCGTCTCTGAACTTAAACATCGTCTTCCTTGATCTTGCTTTCATTGCACGCAAAAGGTAAGCTTTCATTTTCACTATTTTGGTTGCTGTTTTGCATGCTCATACGTTTTTTGTTTGAAAAATCTTTTTACCTTTTTTCTGGCCAAAATCATTTTACTTCTTTCCAAGTTTGATAAAATATACAGACAAAGAGGAAAGTTTCCAACTTTGAAGACAACTACCTCAACTAAATAAGACGACGGTAGCTTCTTATTTACGTGGTTAAATATGTAGACCACGACGGTTCGTCAGTCGTTCTAGCGTCGTCTGAAAATTGACAAAGTTATTTTTAAAATTATAGTCTTTTTTTTATTTGCTTGTTTAATTGCAGGTTTGATTTCTCTGAACAATGGTTTTTGTTTTTCCCTAATTTGATAAAATATAAAGAAAAAGAAAGTAGGGTTGGTATCTAATATAGACGACAGTATATCTTATTGTTTTACGTCGTGTGAATGTTAATACCACGACGTGGTATTTTAGGGTTTTGGATCTGCAATCAAACATTCACAGAGAAAGAAAGAAGGGTTTTGGATCCTTATATAGACGACGGTATATTACTATTGACGTCGTGTGAACATAAATACCACGACGTTATATAAATAATGGTTTTAAACATTTATTACGTCTGAGATTATTTCATTGCGTCGTTTAAAATCATATCATACGTCGTATTTTATTAATAACCGTCGTTTGTGTTCTTAATCTTTTCCTGAAATATTTTCACTTGCAGTTTTGTCTGTTAAAATGGTTTCTCAACACCAAAGTAAGGATTCCGGCTCCAAGAAAAATGGAGGTAAGGAGCTTGGAATGGTAGCTCCTCAAGAGAAGTCTTCGAAGAAGATGAAGTTTGCTTCATCATCTGCTGAGACAGAACCAACCAGCCAGACAACAATCTCTGATGATTCAAAGTCTGGTCGAGGTATGAGCACAATGCCTCGTGTTGTGAAGAGAAAACTTCAGAAACTGAGGCCAATTGTTGAGTACAATAAAAGGGGAAAAGGAATTGGCCAAGCACATAGTGAGATGCAGTCCTACATTGGTGTGTTGGCACGCTCCAGAGTTCCACTTGTGGACATGAAATGGTCTCAAATCCCCAAGGATATAAAGGAGCAGATTTGGGAAGCAGTTGACATGGCTTTTGTGGTAGGTCAAGGGGCAAGAACTCTGTGTTAGCTTCTGCTGCCAAGAAATGGAAGGATTTCAAGTCTACACTAACGAGGCATTATATCCTTCCATACACCAATGACAGGGAGAAATTAAGCCAACCCCCTGAAACATATAAATTCATAGAGAAAGCACAATGGGATGCCTTTGTAGCTTCAAGGTTATCCAAAGATTTTGAGTCCGTTCATTCTCAACATGCACAGATTAGGGAGAAACTTGAGTGCAATCATCGATTGTCTCGAAAAGGATATGCTGGATTGGAGGATGAATTGGAGGAAACCATGCCTGGGGTAGAAATTGATCGATCTACCTTATGGAAGAGAGCTAGACAGGACAAACATGGTAACATCCCGGATCCAAGGCATTCAGCTTAAGGGTTACACATCAACACAAGTAACCAACTGCCGGCTTTGTGATTTTCTCAGCAATCCGCTCCCTGATGAACTCAATAAATTTATCCCATTAGCGCAAGATAAGCATATTGCAAATGAAATTTCCCTCGGAGTCCAGCTCAATATGTTTGAAGGAGGCTTTGCCATTGGTCTATGCACTTCCCACAAGCTTGCTGATTTGCTATGCATGCTCATGTTCACCAAAACTTGGGCTGCCATTGCCCGTGATGAAGTCGAAATACAGCGTCCCCAATTTGTTTCCGCCACACTCTTCCCTCCCAAGGGGATCACCGGCTATAATTGGGGCGCTGGTATCGCGGCAAAGAAAGTAACAAAGAGGTTTGTGTTCGATGCCTCCACGATAGAGGATCTCAGAGCAAAATATACAGGCTTGCAAAACAATGAGAAACAACCGTCGCCTGTCGAGGCCTTATCGGCTTTCATGTGGAGGCGATTTGTGGAAGCTACCAAGGATGATCGTGCTGATGAGAATAAGTTGCACAGCCTGATCCACTCTGTGGACTTGCGTCCACTGATTGATCCACCGTTGTCTCCATATTCTTTTGGAAATATTTATGGTAATTCCTTGACTGCTCCCTTCTTAAGTAGTGGGGATGATGATGATGGTGATCAAGAATCTTCTTATGGCATGGTAAGGCGGGTACGAGAAGCAATAAGCAAGATTGACAAGGACTTCGTGAAAAGACTACAACATGGTGATGAGCAGCTGAGTTTGATTGGCCGGCTTGCTCCAAGTGCTAGCAAAGGGGAGGTGGTTACTTCTTACCACAGTAGTTTGTGCCAATTTCCTCTCTATGATAATGATTTTGGTTGGGCAAGACCTATATGGGTGAGCTTACCACCACTGCCTGTGAAGGACATAATAGTTTTCCTCGACAGCAAGGAGCCTGGCGGAGTAGAGGCATACGTTAGCCTTGCCAAGGAAGTCATGACTAAATTTGAAAGTGACACCTTCCTCTGACGAAGGGTGGGTACGGGTCGGGCCGGTTCTGCAAGTTTGTGCTTAATTCATCAACCAGCCCGATTCAACCAGGTTGTAACATTTCACACTTGAAATCGAGCAAGTGTTATTAAGAAACCAACCCAAACCAAACTAATGAAGCTCGGGTCAGGTTCAATTTGTTCGGTTTGCTTCTGAAGCTTATGAAAAAATAGTTGGCATTAAAACCTGTAAGGCTTGCTATAAAATAAGAAAAGCCCTTAGAGCTAAAAGCCACTTTAATTTTTTGATTTTTCTTTATGTGTATTGTTTTGCAATTTAAGTTGCTTCTTGAAGCTTTTGCATCCTTGTAATTGTTTTATCAATAAATTTTTCTCACAGAACAAAAGAGAAGAAAAAGGTTTGATGCCAAATGAACAAAGAAAGTGCGTTTTGTCCCCCAAAAAAAAAAAAAAAAAAAAGTGCGTAAAAGAAAATGCGTAACTTCTCATGACTAGTGACTATTGTAGAAAGGTAAAAAAAGAAAGCGCGTAACTTCTCAAAAAAAAAGAAAAGAAAATGCTAGGCACTGCCTCCACCTAGGTATGCTCATCCTAAATTGTATATGTTTGGCACAGCCTACAGTTTGAAAACATACCAACCATTCAAACTTGTTCAACTCTTAGATCGAACATTCATTTGACTCCAAGTTTCCAACAATTCTACTGTTTTATTGACCTAGAAAATAAGCAAGCTATCAAAAGCTAGCCTACCATTTTATTGATATCACAACCATGGCAGAGGAGGACCGTACTAATGACCAGCTCTCTTATCAGTACTTAGTTGGTGACCCTAGGGTTCAGAGAAGCATATTCAAGCAGCTCCTTGTTGCTTTCAAATAAGGCCATATTCTCTTGGTTCAGAGTCACCCATGCTTCTATTCCATTGTCATCTCTTTTGTCCATCAAAACCGTTACATTGTTAAGTCCAACAGCAACGTAGCTCACCCATGATGGCTTTCCCCACCCGAAATCGGCTTCATAAAATGGAAACCTACACCAACTTGAGCACATAAACTTGTCTATGTCATCATTTTTCATCAGGTTTATGTACAATATCACTTTTTTCCATGCTTCGTTAGAATCAAATACTACTCCTGCAGCAGAAAGTTCTTTTCTTTCTTCAAGTCCTCCCCTGATTTTTGCCACCAAGCCTTTCAAATCTATCACAGTAGTATTCTCTCCAGAGTGAGAATAGTTGGTTGTCGAATAATCTACTAGATTCCCAACCAAGTTTTCTGGTAAGGGTGGCACGGCCATTTTACGCATGTTCACAGTGTGACAGAAGACTGATGGCCTTATTAGGCTAGTCCCCGACATGTTTGATGATGATCTGGATGATGCTTCAATTTTGCATTTCCAAATGAGTGCTGAAACTGCTTCTACTCTTGTTGGTTTGGGCACAACTGAGCTGGTTACCTTAGATTGGAGAGCAGCAATCTTTGAGGCATCAAACACAAACCTCCTTGTTATGAACTTTTCCTTATCGACTTCCACAGATGGCTGTGGCTCTGAGTTAGTGAAATTTAATGGAGAAAACAGAGATGCCGCACCAAATTTGGGAAGCATTAACATATTTGACTGATCATGGGCAGCTGCAGTCCAACAATTGATGAATGTGCTTAATGTTGTGGCATCTCCAAACTTATGAGAAATGCTAAACCCAATTGACATTCCACCACACTCAAACAAGTTGACTTGAACACGAAGCAACGTGCCGGTGCCCGCTTCTCTGGACTCGGGTTCAACTGGTAGGAATTGTCTTAACATCTCGGCATCTGGGTGTTCGAAAATCTCCGATAAGGAACACTTGACTCGGGCTTCCACAAACTCAGCTCCATCATCGTTACATTCAATCGCAGCGTCACCTTTGATTCTTCCTGCCAAAGGGTAGAAGTGAGTGAGAGTTTTAGCTAAGGATTGCATTAGATACTGACATCTTTCATTGGTGGCCATGACATTGTTGCTAGTAGCATCAGCAGCATTGGGATAGAAGAGAAGGATTGGGATGTAGGTTTGATGGGCCATCTGATCCAAAATAGAGAGCTTATAATTTCTAAGGTGATGAGGAGTTGGGGAGGATGGTTTAACTGTTTGCCTTTGGATGATTTCAACCTTGATTTCTGTGGCCATTTTGCTCAACCTTGATTTCAAGTGATGCAAGCACAAACTGTGAATTGGAACAATGGGGCTGGTCTACCTTATAATGGATCGGGTTCTACATTGAATTGAATCTAACTAGAACTACTTTGTAGGCAAAAGCCCCACTACTGGCTGCCTCTCAAAGATTTCAACCTTGATGCTCTGTGGCCATATCTTGATAGTAGATTCTGTTAAGTGTGGATAATAATGTCATGAATATTAGACCGCGGCATGGCCTGCCTTAAACATTGAAGAACTACCTACTTTTGTGGAATTTTGTAGTTGATTATCCAATTGTACTGGGATACAATTAAGTCAACTGGACAGTTGAGTTAATTTCTGGAGCAATTAGGAAGCTGTGCTATATAGGTAGCAGTCCCCAGCAGTTGCTTGGCTATTATGGCTAATCACTACCGAAAATCCATATGCTAGCAGTTTTCTTTTTATCTCTTGAGAGGACAGCATTCTACATTGAAGAACTTCGTTTGAAAAGGCCAGCGTTCTACATTGAAGAACTACCTACTTTTGGGTTTGTAGTTGATTATCCAATTGTACTGGGATACAATTAAGTCAACTGGACAGCTGAGTTAATTTCTGGAGCAATTAGGCGGCTGTGCTATATAGGTAGCAGTCCCTAGCAGTTGCTTGGCTATTATGGCTAATCACCACCGAAAATCCATATGCTAGCAGTTTTCTTTTAATCTCTTGAGAGGGCGGGATTCGAATATGATACCTATTTTGACATTGTGAAAAGGAAACTCTTAGGCTATGTCACGTCACAATTCACAGATTTACGTAGCTTTGGGTTAAGACATGATTCACATGACAGGACCTGCCCTGGACTTTCTCGAAAACCGAAGCGGACCCCGTCTTTGTTCCGACATCATCCCAATGCCCGGCCCACTTACTAAAAACCGAGACTCTCTACCAAAATTTTAGCAGAATCTCCCCTGTAAATTTAGCAAACCCAACAAAAATTTCAACCTGCAACATACAAAAAAATAATCTCAACCAGCAGCATACTTTCATCAAACAACAAAACATACTAAATGGCCTCCGGCCTTACAAGTGAAGTCTAACATGGGCGATAACAGAGCATCTACTGAATTTAGTTTCAACAACAGTTGAGTAGAAGAAATTACTCAAATCCTAACTAGGGAAGTTCACAGTTCGAGCCTCATACACCACTTGCACACTTTCTGGAGCGACTACTGGCTGGGGGGCGCAAAACAGAAAACATGTGAGTGGACAAAAACAAGATTTGCATTTAAAACAACATAGTAACCCCACCGAGTAAAAATGCTCAAGATATGCAGGCTTATAATTCATTAATTAATTACTCAAAAACATATTTCATTTAAAATTCTTTAAAAACACAAATCGCTTCATCCATGAACCACATTCTCACAATCTTGCTGCTCTTGCCAACCCACTGATAAACTCTAATTTCTTTACTCTCACAACTATATATATATATATATATACAATATACTCATCACATTACCTAGGTACCGGGGAAACAATCCAACCGGGGGATCGTTTGACTACCCCGCAGGATTTTCAGGTGCTATCCTACGTCTAGGGATGAGCGGTCCAACCGGGGGACGAAGTAAGTCCTACTCCATAGCTCACACACCGGAACATCCAACGCCATGTATAGCTCCAATACTAAGTCCTACGCACGCATACTGGATCATCACACACCGGAACATCCAACGCCATGTGTGATGATCCCAAGCAATATACAAAGTCTTCCCATACGCCGAAACATCAAACGCCACGTGTGGGAAGTCTAATAACTGGGAAAGGTACTTACATAGTGTAATCATACAACTTCTCTCAACAACCCCTCATATTCAAGTTCTTCCACAACTCACCTCAATAACCCAAGTATCCCACCTATAGACAATATATATATAACTTCCCCAAAATCCATATAAAACATACTCTCGATACCCAAATATGCCAAACCCACAATATATTGCCAAATCGCTATACAAACATCAAATTCAACCCATGAATATAATATATTCAATAAACCATTAAAAACATTGCATAAATCTTTCATCAATAAAACCATGCATATGATTGAAAACAAAGTCCACTCACAAGTATTCCCACGCTGCCTAACCGCTAGAGGGTCCTGCCTGCTGAGTACGTGCAGTCGGAGCACCTATTTCGAGATACGAACCCTTAATTAATATAAAATTACTTCAAAGCGGAAATCACAAATTAAATACTTAAATCCCCAAATTCCCAGTACATGTACGTTGAAGGAGGTATCCTAAGGTCCAATTACAGGTTTAGGAATTGCTCACGATTGTACGGTTATCGCTAACCCACAAACTTTGAATTATTGAATCGGAACATCAGGGCTCCGATTCATGATCCGTGAAGTCCTACACAGTCCTAGGAATACCTAGAACAACATATTTTAATTGGAAAAAGATCCAACGGTCAGAACCTATCGAACCGGATAACGCACCATATGCCAAAATCCGTTCGATAGTCAAACGACGTCCGAATTGAGCCACGCCCGACTATCCTCCCACCCTTCAAGCTCCTTCGGGCAACCCTCCTGAAGAGCGACTTGCGGGGCATCAAACGCCTCAAAATGGTGGTGCAAGTTGCTCTTCCACTACTTGTACCCTTCAGCGAAGAGTCTGTTGACGTACGCCAACGGCTCGAAGTCGAGGTCCTCTAAGTTGTAGTTCGTCTGCAATAAATTAATTACATACATTAAGTAATATAAATATATAAAGTTTGAAAGAAAAAGAATTAAAAGGTAGGATACATACCGACAACTGGCCGCGAACCTCCGTCTGATCTCGTCAGGCATGACCTTCCAAGACTTCCATTGCATCGGGAATGGGTCCGAACGACATCATCAATATCGTGGGCCAAGGAGCTATGCAACTCCGTCGTCGGTGCAGCCCGATGACGCTCGTCGTATCTGATGTTGATACGACTGTTGGTCACCCGGGTGACCTTCGCCGTCTTCAACTGCAGACACGGCCCTCGGGTGTTCTTCTTAGCTGCAAAGAAATATGACAGTAATGTTAAATACATAACAAATTTAACTATAAAATACACACACACACACGTCTTCAACTGCAGACACGGCCCTCGGGTGTTCTTCTTAGCTGCAAAGAAATATGACAGTAATGTTAAATACATAACAAATTTAACTATAAAATACACACACACACACACACACACACACACGCACGCACACACAAACTGGAGTTGAAGGAAATCTATACCTGGCTGTGACGCACCAGTAGAGTCAGTCGATGTGGTGTCGGCGGTGCTGGAGGGCAGGTGACGCCGCCTAGCGCTAACAAGCTATGCCACTAATAAAGCCGATGATGCAGGCGCCTGGGATCCCCCGGGACCAACTGGCAAGTGGTCTATCAGTGCTGGAGTAGTGGTAGCAGATGACGACTGAGCCGGGTAAAGCGAACTTTGTGCACTCGTCACCGCCTTACAACTTCTAATCAGGTTTGACATCTAAACATTGAAGAACTACCGACTTTGTGCACTCAATACACATACAAATTAATCGAATTTATGAATATATAATTGTAAGCACATACAATTTCTTTAATAATTTTAACTAATTAATTAAAAACGATTGACCTAGGGTTTGAGATTTCGGAGTATCCGGGACTCCGATCCACGATCCGTCGAATCCTACACAATCCTAGAAATACAAGGTACAACATACATGAGTCTGAGTTCGATACAACGATCTGAACATATCAAACCCGAAAATCGCACAATAGACCAAATTCATTCGAGAATCAAACGGTAACCAAATTCAAATCCAAGCACACCTAAGAGCTCATGACAACTAGGGGATTGTACTGGGACCCAATGCCCCACTGCTACAGTATCCCACGTGCCACCACATGCGCCAGCAGGACGTGGGTGTCCAAAGCGATAACAATGTCCGAAAAATTCTAAAAATTAAGGGCCAAGGTTCCTACCCTAGGTTCAAAACATCAATTGGAGCCACTTTTGTTCTCGGACCTACCCCAAAAAATGGCCAGAAGTGGTCGGAATTGAAATTCAAAAATCGGCCAAAACTTAGGTTTTAAATTCTAGCAAGCTATTGCGACAATTAATCAAATCCTACCCAACCATCAGCTAGAGCATGAAAAATGGTCCAGAAACCACGCCTCAGGTGTCAGATTTGGTGGTTGGAGGAGAGGGAACGACGCCGGCGAATAATCTGTGGAAACCGAGCAATTTTCGGCTGCAGGTTCGACGATGACGGCAGGGAAGGTCTGGGATTCGAAGGTTGCGGCGGCCCGGTCCTTTTTCCGGCGGAGCAGTGGGCTGAGGTGACGGTGGAGAGAGAGAAAGTGAGGAAGAAAGGAGGCTATCGTGTTTTTTTTTGAAAATTTAATCGATCTTGCGCGACAAATAAAACAAGGCATCGCGCAAGGTATGTTTAATCAACCTTCGCGACCGAAAAAAAATGATGACATCGCATAAGGTCGATTTTCTACCCAAATTTTCATTACATTGCGCGACGAATAAACCAAACCGTCGCGCAAGGTTATTTGTCTGCCAAAATTTTTGTCACCTTGCACGACGAGTACACCAAACCGTCGCGCAAGGTTGTTATTCTGCCAGAATATTTGGGGTTTCGGGTTTAGAAAGGATAGAGAGGGAGTGAAGAGTCTGATCAATCTTGCGTGATGAACAAAACAAAGCATTGCGCAAGGTTCTTATTCCGCCAGAATTTTGGGGTTAGGGGGGAGAGAGAGAAAGTGAAAGGTCTGACTGATATTGCGCGACAAATAAATAGAACAATCGAGCAAGGTTGTGTTATGTACACTTTGCGCGACGAAATAAGCGCTCTTTCGTCGCGCAAGGTTGTTATTCTGCCAAAATTTTGGGATTTAGGGTTTAGAGGGGATAGAGAGAAAGTGAAAGGTCTGACTGATATTGCGCGACGAATAAACAGAACCGTCGCGCAAGGTTGTATACTTTGCGCGACGAAATAAGCACTCTTCCGTCGCGCAAGGTTGATATTCCGCCAAAATTTGGGGTTTGAGGTTTAGGGTTTACGGGGAGAGAGAGAAAGTGAAAGGTTTGACTGATATTGCGTGACAAACAAACAGAACTGTTGCGCAATGTTGTGTTCTGCACATTTTGCGCGAAGAAATAAGCACTCTTCCGTCGCCCAAGGTTGTTATTCCGCCAAAATTTAAGGTTTAGGGTTTAGGGGGGAGAGAGAAAAAGTGAAAGGTCTGACTGATATTGCGCGACGAATAAACAGAACCGTCACACAAAGTTGTGTTCTGTACACTTTGTGCGATGAAATAAGCACTCTTCTCTCGCGCAAGGTTGTGATTACACCAAAATTTGGGGTTTAGGGTTTGTACAAGCGCGAAGAAGACCCTTTTATTCGTCACGCAAACCCTAAACCCTAAACTAGTTTCAATGATTCAACCGGCAAACTTGTTTTTTTATACTTCAAGATCATATACGCCAAAAATCAGAAAAAACAAACAATCAGAGATCAAGTAACGGGACAAAACTTTTTTACGGTTATAAATGAAAAGTAAAGATTTAACGGTTATTTTAACTCCGATTTTAACAATTTTTTACAGCTAAACTTCTTGACCCTATATGAATACAATGACCTAATTCAATCGTCAATTTAAGATATTTACACTAGTGGATACCACATGATCTTATGTTATATTTAACGAAAGTATAAATAAATTCTTAATTATTGGTGAATATATTGTTTTGATGGCATACGCATTCTATGGAACTAGTTTCAATAATCTAACCGTCAAACTTATTTGTTTATACTTCGAGATCATAGACGCCAAAAATTGGAAAAAACAAACATTCAGAAATCAAGTAACATGACAACTTTTCGACGGTTATAAATGAAAAGTCACGATTTAACGGGTATTTTAACTCCGATTTTGATGATTTTTTACAGCTACACTTCTTGACCCTATATGAATACAATGACATAATTCAATCGTCAATTTAAGATATTTACACTAGTGGATACCACATAATCTTATGTTATATTCAACGAAAGTATAAATAAACTCTTAATTGTTGGTGAATATATTGTTTTGATGGCATACGCATTCTACGAAACTAGTTTCAATAATCTAACCGTCAAACTTGTTTGTTTATACGTCGAGATCATAGACGCCAAAAATCGAAAAAAACGAACATTCAGACATCAAGTAAATGGACAAAACTTTTCGACGGTTATAAATGAAAAGTCACAAATTTAACGGTTATTTTAACTCCAATTTTGATGATGTTTTATAGCTACACTCCTTGACCCTATATGAATACAATGACCTAATTCGATCGTCAATTTCAAATATATATACATACATATATATATATGACAGGACCCGATCCAAATTCTGCTTTGGAATTCGAGCCGGACCTTGTGCGTGTCTGACACTTGGCAGAGGTCGAGCACAAATGACCTATTTACCCTTCTAGTTACAAACTTAAAGTCTTGACTTCTACCGAAATTTCGGCAGAGTCTCCCCTGTAATTTGTTCAAACCCAAACTTTCACCTGTCAAAACGAGCATGTATATTTTACAACCAACTGCCAGTATACGTAACAAACAATCCAACAGTTCTGTTCTCAATCTACGGTCAGATATCAGAGCAGTTACTAAGAATTTACAAAGGAGTTAATCTTTTTACAGAACAAAAATCCTACATTAAGAAGAGGCGCGGAAGATAGGAAACGGCCCAGTAGTGGATTTCTGTGCACGTCTACTGCTGCTGGTCCGAGCTAACTGGACCTCCTGAAGGTCCCTCTTGCGGGTCTGCCTGGACCCGGGTGCCTTACTTGACAAATTTGGAGAAGAATTGAAGGAGAACGAGCGGGTTGAAATTTTGACAAAATCGGTCGGTTTTTTGCGATTTTCGGCCAGTGCCGGTCGTTTCACAGGCTGATAATGGTCGGAGAAGGAAGAGGAGGTGGTGGCGGTTCGAACAAGACCGGTCCCGTGGCTGGTGGAGCTCTGTGGCGCGACGGCTATTCCTGGAAGGCGGCGGGCAGCGAACAGCGGGAGAGGAGAGAGAGAGAGAGGAAAACTGAGGGAGAAGGGATAAAAATCTGATTTTTTTTTTCCAAATTACCGTTTTGCCCCTCATGGTATTTTAACCGTAATTTCTTCGTTAAAGCTCCGATTTGAGCCCACTCTGTGTCTACGGACTCGTTTCGTCGCGCTCTACGCAACGGCGTAAGTGGAATTGTCAAATTCCTTTTCGGTCAAAAAGTCAACTTTTCCTTAATAAAATATTCTAATGGCAAAATTGTCTTTCCTCATAATAAATTACTAATTAAATATGAATTTTAGTTTTAGGTCATTACAATCTACCCCCCTTAAAAAAAATTTCGTCCTCCAAATTTACGTACCTGTTACTCGAAGAGGTAAGGGTACTGTTCCCGCATTTGGTCCTCGGGTTCCCATGTGGCCTCTTCCACATTATGACTTCTCCATAAGACCTTCACAAGTGGGATCTCCCTCGAACGCAATACTTGCATCATCCAATCCAAAATCTGAACTGGTTGCTCGACATAAGTCAAATCTTCTTGTAATTCTATTGGTTGTTCTTCCAAAACATGAGAAGGATCAGAAATGTATTTCCGGAGCATCGAGGCATGGAATACATCGTGCAACCGGGAAAGATCTGAAGGCAAAGCAAGCCTGTAAGCTACTGGGCCTACACGTTCCACGATCTCATATGGCCCAATATAGCGAGGACTTAGTTTTCCTCGCCTCCCAAATCTCACTACGCCCTTCCAAGGCGATAACTTCAGAAATACCCAATCACCAACCTCAAACTGCAAGTCTTTCCTTTTATTGTCTGCATAGTTCTTTTGTCGGTCCTGGGCCGTCTTGAGTCGTTCTCTAATTATTTTCACATGTTCCTTCGTCCGTTCAACATCATCTGACACTTCCAATCTGTGCTCACCTACTTCATCTCAATAGAATGGAGTTCTACACTGTTTCCCATATAAGGCATCAAATGAGGATATCTTGATACTCGCCTGGTAGCTGTTATTATAGGCAAACTCCCTAAGTGGCAACTTCTCATCCCAGTCACCTCGAAACTGCAGTGCACAAGCTCTCAACATATCTTCTAAAGTCTGAATTGTCCTCTCAGACTGACCATTTGTCTGGGGGTGAAAGGCAGTACTAAACCGCAACTGGGTTCCGAAAGCTTCATTTAACTTCGCCCAAAAACAGGAGGTAAACCGTGGATCTCTATCTGAAATAATAGATACTGGCACCCCATGAAGTCTCACTGTCTCATCTATGAAGATCTTAGCCAACTTATTTAGCGTGTAGTTTGCCCTCACCTGTAAGAAGTGGGCGGATTTAGTGAGTCGATCCACGATTACCCAAACTCCATCATGCTTATTCTGTGTTCGAGGAAGCTTGAATACGAAATCCATGGTAAGATGTTCCCACTTCCATTCAGGAATTGGAAGTGGTTGCAACCGCCCTGATGGTTTCTGCCGTTCCGCTTTCACTTGCTGACAAATTAAGCACTTCCTGACATATTCTGCTATTTCTTTCTTCATAAAAGGCCACCAGTAGTGCTTTCTCAAAGTATGATACATTTTAGTACTTCCAGGGTGCATTGCAAAAGCTGAACCATGGGCCTCCTCAAGAATTTCCCTCTTTAGAGCTTCATCATTAGGGACATATAACCTGGTACCCACCATTAAAGCTCCATCATTTCTCACTGAACAGTCAGTTCTGTCACCATTCTCCACCTCTACTCATAGCGTGCAAATCAAAGGATCCTGTGATTGAGCGGCGAGTATTCGTTCCACTAGCACATGTCTCACATGGAGAGTAGCTAACACTGCTCCTTGCTCATCCACACCCAGCTCAACTCTGAGCTTCCTCATTTCTACCATCAATGGCACATATCTCCCTCGGAGATAAGCTACTGATCCTGAGGATTTCCTGCTGAGTGCATCAGCTACAACATTAGCTCTTCCCGGATAGTGCTCAATAGTACAATCGTAGTCCTTAATCAACTCTAGCCATCTTCTTTGCCTCAGATTCAACTCCTTCTGAGTGAACAAATACTTTAAGCTCTTGTGATCCGTAAAAATCTGACATGTTTCCCCATAAAGGTAGTGCCGCCAAATCTTCAAGGCAAAAACCACTGCAGCTAATTCCAAATCATGAACAGGATAATTCAACTCATGCTTCTTTAGTTGCCTAGAAGCATAAGCAATCACCCGACCATGCTGCATTAGCACACAACCAAGTCCCTGTTGGGATGCATCACTGTAGATAACAAAATTCCCACTATCATCTGGAAGTGTCAAAACCGAAGCGGTGGTTAACCTGGTTTTGAGTTCGTTAAAGCTCTTCTCACACTCATCTGACCATTCAAACTTAACTCCTTTTCTTGTCAGACGAGTGAGAGGCGCCGCTATAGTAGAAAAACCTTCCACGAAGCGACGATAATACCCGGCTAACCCAAGAAAACTCCGTACCTCAGTAACACTGGTTGGTTGTGGCCAGTTCACCACTGCCTCAATCTTCTAGGGATCAACATAAGAACCATCTGCAGAGATCACATGCCCCAAGAAAATAACTCTGTCTAGCCAGAATTGACACTTACTGAATTTGGCAAAAAGATTTCTCCTCCTCAGAGTGTTCAGCACAATTTCCAAATGCTTCATGTGCGCCTTCTGACTCTTAGAATACACCAGAATGTTGTCTATGAATACAATCACAAAGCGATCCAAGTAACGTCGGAACACTCTGTTCATGAGATCCATAAACGCAGCTGGCGCATTTGTCAACCCAAATGGCATCACTAGGAACTCATAGTGCCCATACCTCGTTCGGAAAGCTGTCTTAGGCACATCCTATTCTCTAATCCGCAACTGATGATACCCAGATCTCAAATCAATCTTGGAAAATACCTTGGCACCCTTCAGTTGGTCAAATAAATCATCAATGCGAGGTAAAGGATACCTATTCCGCACCGTGACTTTGTTCAGCTGTCTGTAGTCAACGCATAACCTCATGGTGCCATCCTTCTTCTTAACAAACAGCATTGGAGCACCCCAAGGGGAAAAACTAGGTCGGTTGAAGCCCTTGTCTACTAGCTCCTGCAACTGAATCTTTAAATCCTTCAACTCTGCTGGTGCCATTCTGTATGGTGCTTGAGATATAGGATTCGTTCCTGGAACGAGCTCAATGGTGAACTCGATCTTCCGATGAGGAGGTAACCCAGGAAGATCCTCGGGAAATACATTCGGAAATTCCTGTACCACTGGAATATCTTCCAATTTCAGCCCCTGATCTCTGGTATCGATCACATGGGCTAAATATCCTGAGCACCCTTTTCTGAGCAACCGTTTTGCCGTCATAGCTTAAATGAGGTAAGATGGAAGCACTCTGCGCTCACCATAAAATGTCACTTCAGGTCGTCCAGGACTACGAAATACAACCTCTTTCTTGAAACAATCCACTGAGGCATGATGCTTGGCTAACCAATCCATGCCTAAAATGACATCCAAGCCAACCATTTCTAAAGGAATCAAATCTGCTTCCAAACATACATCTCCTACCGACACTGTACTATCTCAATACATCGTACCTACATGAAAAATCTCTCCTGCAGGTACAGAGATCGCTAGTTCGTCCCGTAGGGCTGAAAGTCTTACATTAGCATTGTGGGCAAAACTAGGTGTGACAAATGAGTGCGTAGCCCCAGGGTCAATCAAAACTCTAGCAGGGATTCCAAAAACTGGTAAAATACAGTGCGTAGCCCCTGTGCTTGCTGCTGGGACATCAAAACTCTGCCTGTGGCTCTGGCGCGTCCACCCCGTCCCTGTTGCTGACTACCACCACGGCTGGCAACACTGGTCTGGGCCCCACCACTGGACGAGGCCCCTATAAACTGCGATCTGCCCTGAGTGCCTATCCCCTTTGGCGATGCGACTGTCGCCTCTCTACCCTGAAGCAATACCGGGCACTCCCTCATAAAATGTCCAGACTAACCACAATGGAAACATTCGGTGGTACGCTGTCGGCAAGTCCCGGTATGATACCTACCACACTCAGCACACTGCGGATTCCTCCTCCTACCAGATGCTGACTGTAGCTGTCTCCTAGAACCTGTAGCTGTACTACCCCTGGAATGGTTCCCAGAATTGCCACTCTGGTTGGATCCTCCACTAGAACTGACTCCAGGTCGAAAACCTCCATAACTGCGGCCACTAGATGACCTAAAGCTGTAGCTGCCTCTCTTGGATGACCCCTGATTGGACCACCCATATCAAACTGTCTCCTCTGAGGTTCACCTTGTGCTCTGACCATCATCTGGCTGCTCTCTATCAGCGAAGCAGACATCACCAAATCCCCAAAATTAGTCAACCGCTGGCTGATCACAATATCTCTAATGGAGGCCTTCAACCCTCTAGTAAACAACTGACATTTCTTATTCTCATCCTCAACTAGTGGAACACAGTAGTTAGACAATTCATTGAACTTTTTCTCGTACTCAAGTATGGTCATTGTCCCCTGTTCTAGTTGCAAAAATTCCTCCATTTTCAAATTCTGATAGGCCTGTGGGTAGTACTGGCTGTCAACAAGAAAGTGGCCAGAGTTACCCTACGGTTCTGTGGAACGGCCATCACCTCCATGATCCGCTCCATCCTCTCTATCCACTCTTCAGCCACTGCTGGGTCGCCATCACCATCAAAATATGTGGCCCCAATCCTCTTTGCTTGGTCAGCATATCCTAGGGAGGGATCTCTGGACTGCCCAGTCCTGGATAGGGCCTGGGTCAACAACTCCAAAGTATGCTGAAAATTTGGATCTCCCAGCATAGTGGGCATGGGAGGTGTGGCCCTGATGGGCCTCCAACAAAAGACTGCTCTACCGGTTCTGGTACCGGTGCAGAAATGGGAAAGTCCTCTTGTTCGGGAGGGGGATTCTGTTCCCTAACTCGGGACGACTGTCTGGTCCCTCTACGGAAGCCACCACGTTTAGGGCCCATACTCAAACTGTCACAAGAAACAATTGTTCAGTAAGACTAGAATGCACAAAGTGCGGAGTCAGCAGGAAGTGAAACCTAATGCTCTGATACCAAGTTGACAGGACCCGATCCAAATTCAGCTTTGGAATTCGAGAAGGACCCTGTGCGTGTCCGACACTTGGCAGAGGTCGGGCACAAATGACCTATTTACCTTTCTAGTTACAAACTTAAAGTCTCGACTTCTACCGAAATTTCGGCAGAGTCTCCCCTGTAATTTGTTCAAACATAAACTTTCACCTGTCAAAACGAGCATGTATATTTTACAACCAACTGCCAGTATACGTAACAAACAATCCAACAACTCTGTTCTCAATCTACGGTCAGATATCAAAGCAGTTACTAAGAATTTACAAAGGAGTCAATCTTTTTACAGAACAAAAATCCTACATTAAGAAGGGGCACGGAAGATAGGAAACGGCCCGGTGGTGGATTCCTGTGCACGTCTACTGCTTCTGGTCTGAGCTAACTGGACCTCTTGAAGGTCCCTCCTGCAGGTCTGCCTGGCCCCGGATGCCTTACTCGACAAATTTGGAAAAGAATTGAAGGAGAACGAACGGGTTGAAATTTTGACAAAACCGGTCGGTTTTTCGCGATTTTTGGCCAGCGGTGGTCTTTTCACTGGCTGAGAATGGTCGGAGAAGGAAGAGGAGGCGGTGGCGGTTCAAACAAGACCGGTCTCGTGGCCGGTGGAGCTCTATGGCGGCGACGGCTATTCCTGGAAGGCAGCGGGTAGCGAACAGCGGGAGAGGAGAGAGAGAGAGAGAGAGAGAGAGAGAGAGAGAGAGAGAGGAAAACTGAGGGAGAAGAGAGAGAGAAGGGATAAAAATCTGATTTTTTTTTCCAAATTACCGTTTTGCCCCTCATGGTATTTTAACCGTAATTTCTTCGTTAAAGGTCCGATTCGAGCCCACTCTGTGTCTACCGACTCGTTTCGTCGCGCTTTACGCAACGGCGTAAGTGGAATTGTCAAATTCCTTTTCGGTCAAAAAGTCAACTTTTCCTTAATAAAATATTCCAATGGCAAAATTGTCTTTCCTCATAATAAATTACTAATTAAATATGAATTTTAGTTTTGGGTCATTACAATATATATATATATATATATATCAGAGTATATATTATATTTAGGTAAAATAAATGTATTGGCGCGACGAGTACTATACATTCGTCGCGCAAAATGACTTGACGCGACGAATGTATAGGTTGTCGGGCAAAATTGTAACTTTACGCGACGACAAATGTATTTGGTCGTGCATAATTTCAAGTATCGCGACGAGTAACTTCGGCGTCGCGCAAACTATGCGTGAGGAGTTGAGATTCGTCGCGCAAGTATTTGGCCCATTTGTATATTTAGGTCAAATTGTGTCTCATTTTCATTTTTTTAAAAACATTTTGTAAAAATAATTTTCAAACTTTGTATCAAAAGGGTTTGGATATATTTATTTACCAATGTTTTATAACTAAATTTAGTTTCATTTTTCATTTTCTTGTATATCTCAATTTCTTTAACAATGTCTCACGCGATTTTTGTTGCGTTGAGCTAACTCACTTGTCCTTTTTCTTTTGTAAAGAGCATTGTATTTGCGGCCAAATACATATTTAGGGAGGTGTATCCAATTATAACTTTTAAATACTTTTTTTAATGACTTTTACATACTTTATAAAGTGAAGTGATAAATTTTCATAAACTCATGAAAAGTCAATAAAAGTTAGAATTGGATACAACCCCCTTAGGTCAGATTGTTTCTCATTTTCATTTTTTTAAAATGTTTTGTCAAAATAATTTTCAAAATAATTATCAAAAGGGTTTGGATATATTTATTTACCAATGTTTTATAACTAAATTTATTTCATTTCTCATTTTCTTGTATAGCTCATTACACAAAATCTGTACACTAAAATAATAAAATTATAAAAAAATTCATTATTCATCATCAGAACTATAATAACTTTCGTTATCGTCGCTGTCATCACTTTCGGTCTCCCAATCCTCCTCCTCCTCCTCTATAACTACATCATCGTCGTTGCTCGAGCCCACTGCAACATCGTATCGCAGAAGATCACCGAGGTCAATTGTAATTGACTGAATCAATATTTCGATTGAAGACACTCCTTGTATTTGAAAAGGTTCTTGTATAACATTTGTATCTTGAAGTATTTCCGCATCATTTTCGATTGAAGATTCTAAACGTTGGTCAGCCACGTTGTCGTCGTCGTTGTCAGTTGGCTCTAGTTCTAGTATAGCATACACGTTCCTATGATCCATCTTCTAAACAACTTTCCAACCGCTCCCAGCTTTAGGGTCATCTAGATACACAATTTGTGTTACCATGTTTGCCAAAATGTAAGGGTCGTCATCATACCAAGTTCAATTAATGTTCACAGATAGTAAGCCATGGTCGATTTTAACACTTCTCGGCCTATTTGGGTTGGTATCAAACCATCGACACTTAAGCATGATCACTTGGTATCGATCTTTGTAAAGCAATTGCACGACAGTTGTGAGTTTTCCATAGAAATCAATGTCCGTACTTTCGCCTCCACCTGGGACATGGACACCATTGTTTTGCGTACACAACTTGTCATCTCGTGCAATCCCCAAAAATTTGACGCCGTTAACATTACAACCCAAGAACAATTCAGCTTGAATCAAGCCGAAAGCCAAGTTATATAACTCATCACTGTAAGTGGGGGAATTCGATGATTTCAACTTATTCACCTAATATTATACAAAACCATTCACATGTTAGTTTGACAAAATTAAATACTACAATATATATTTGTCAAATACAAAACACTTATAACTTACAGAATCCAAAAACCATTGTGGAAACAATTCACGGTGTTTGTTGGCATACAAACGTGATGGATGTTCTCGCTTCATCATCTCTTCATGCTCATCTAAGTATGCCATTATGTCATCACAATTGTTCAGTACGAACCAATGCGCTACCTCCATGTCATTTCTAGAAAATGACTCTCCTCGTCCAGTATCTCCAAAAGGTCGTGCGCTTTGGGCAAAAACAGAAGGTTTTTCATTTCTCATACCCCCGTCATTATTGCTCTGAGGACGATTGAAAGCTGTCTCCACATCTTTTAAATACATTCCACAGAAAGTAAGCGACTCATATTGAACCCAAGCCTCTATAATTGATCTTTCGGGCTTCGCCCTGTTGCGTACACTTTTTTTAGCTCTCGAAGAAGCCTGCCAAAATAAAATGATATTATACAAATTAGCAAGCGTGTGATAATGATGCATACACAAATGATAAGGATTATATATCTTTCTATTGGATACATTCAGTGATAGTTGACAAGACCAGCAAGCAATGCCTCTTCTGGCAAGTGAACCATCAAGGGCATCATACTTGTGAAGAAAGCTGGAGGGAATATCATCCTCAAACTTGCATAGGACTTGGACAATGTCATGGCGCAACTGAAACATGTCTGTCTTTCACAATGTTTTTGCTGTTAGTTGGGAAAAAAATCTGGACAACAACAAGATTGGCTTCACTACATCTTCCGGTAATAGGTGTCAAATACCCACAGGAAGTAGGCGTTGTATAAACACATAATAGTCATGGCTCTTAAGTCCAGTAAATTTACCCTCGTCAACATTCACGCAACGTGTGAAATTAGAAGCATACCCATTGGAAAACTTTATAGACGATACAAACTTTAGAAACTCTTTTTTGTCATTCGGTTTCATAGAAAAAAAATGCAAGATCCCTTCTAGCTTTATCACTGTCCCTATTCATCCATAAACCCCTTTGTATGCCCATTCTTTCCAAATTAAGATGAGCTTTGATCGTGTCCTTTGTCTTGCCCTCGATATCTAGAATCGTGCCCACCAATGTGAAGAATACATTTTTCTCAACATACATCACGTTTAGATTGTGCCTCAATTTTAGTTTCGACCAATATGGGAGCTCAAAAAACATAGGCTTGTGCGTCCAGTTCATATGTGTAGAAGGTCTGGTTCGACTAACTGTTTTCCCGAACGGAGCAAAATCCAAACGGTTAAACTGTTCCAAGATCTCATCACCGGACCATTCTTTAGGTCTGAAGTGACGCTT
This sequence comes from Prunus dulcis, assembly GCF_902201215.1. Taxonomy (NCBI): domain Eukaryota; kingdom Viridiplantae; phylum Streptophyta; class Magnoliopsida; order Rosales; family Rosaceae; genus Prunus; species Prunus dulcis. The sequence goes on along the minus strand of NC_047653.1, from coordinate 8,523,257 downwards.
TGTGTTCCCGTTGAACTCTCTATCACTCGTGGTCCCATGGCAGCCATCTCCGATGACCAAGGTAACAAATTTTTCCAGCGTGCCAACCAGAAGTTACATCTTCCTTGCATACAGGACATGCCATTTAACTCTTTGTGCTCCACCCAGAAACCATTGCATATGCGAAAAAATCATTTACAGTCCACATAACTGTTGCCCGCAAAGTAAACATCTTCCCAGTTGATTTATCGTACGTGCGCACACCGTTTGTCCATAAATCCTTCAGTTCATCAACCAGCGGCCTTAAGTAAACATCGATTGACCTGCCAGGATGCTCAGTTATCAAAACAGTCATCATCATGTATTCTTTTTTCATGCATTTCCAAGGTGGCAAATTATATGGGAATACGAAAATCGGCCAAGTGCTGTGGTATTGGTTTAGAACCCCATACGGATTGAATCCATCAGTGGCAAGTCCCAATCTAACATTTCGGGGATCAGTAGTAAACTCAAGGAATGTTCGATCGAACTCTTTCCATGCCTCCCCATCTGCAGGATGCCGCATCACATCGTTGTCTATCCATTTTTCCTTATGCCATCTCATGTCTGTGGTAGTATGCGTCGACATATACAATCGCTGCAACCTAGGTTTTAGGGGCAAATAATGCATGACTTTTTGTGGGATCTTAGTCGTTCTATTCTGAGATGTCATTTTGAACCTCGACTCATTGCATATAAGGCATGTATCTAATGTTTCATGCTTTTTGTAGAATAACATGCAATGGTTTTCGCAGACATGAATTTTTTAATAACCCAATCCAAGACCATTCAACACCTTTTGCGCATGTTTATGGTCTTTCGGCAAACAATTGTCCGTCGGAAGCATTCTCTTGAAAACTCCCAAAAAGTAATCGAAACACAAGTTCGACATACGATACCTTATTTTTCCGTGCATTAGCTCCACAATGGCTGTCAGAACGGAAAAGCTCTCGTACCCCGGGTATAAGTCTTGGTTGGCATTTTTTAAAAGTTTTTCATATTATTCAAACTCTGCACTGTCTATCGGTGTATGCACTTCATCTTCCCCTTGCTGATTGATGTTGGTCGATGCAAATAGAAAAACATAGTGTATAATATCCATGACTTGATCATTAGGATCCAAAATAGGTTCAACATTGTCCACTCTTGTGGCATTTGAAGACGAAGCATGGTCTAATTGTTCCCCGTGAAGGTTCCAAATTCTATATGTCTCAATCATTCCATTTCTTACTAAATGAAATCCAACATTTTCAATTGTCTCTCACAACATGTTGTTACACCTCTTACAAGGACAACGGATTCTAGTTGCACCCGGGTTGTGTGTACGTGCAAACTCAATAAAATCCTCGATTCCATCCAAGTATTCCTCTGTGCATCTATTCGAATTCTGTATCCACCTCCTGCTCATAATTCCTGGAACCAAAATCACAACATAACAATCACAACAACTTCATATGAAGTCATAATGTCACCTTATGCCTCCGGTAAGGACGCTATCCCATTCAAGAATGCATAGTCATGTCACGTAATGTACGGCTACATGAGATTAGATTTCGAAGTGGATGAATTTAGGCAGCATCTCGATATAGTTCTTGAGGTGTACCGTACCTACGTACCACTCGAAGAACGTACAGAGATAATACCGAAATCTCCATAATCGAAACCTAATCATGTAGCCGTACATTATGTGATATGACTATGTATTCCCAAACTGTCCAAATAATGGGACAATTCAAGAATTAATTGGACCGCAGTCATGCTTTATGCATCCATGCACGAAATCCAACTAATCTCGAACGGGAAACTAAGTGTTACTAAAAATAAAAATAAAAGTACGAAGTTAATTTCAATTAACTTCGTACATCACAACACATTGTGCTACATTACGCACAATTTAACAACATAATATAAATATAACTTCACAAAAAAAAAATATAAACATAACAAACTAGGTTTAACATCATGTAATTAATTTAACATTTTTTAATACATAAAACGAATAAAATACATTCTCAATCGTTCTCCACCAATCTTTAATTACAAATATCCCTAACGAGAACGAAATTAATAGCGTTAGTATGAATTTACATTAATACTTTTAAACTAACGAAAAAAAATACTTATCCAATAAACATACTGAATTCCCAATAGAGGCAGCGGCAGAGAGGTGCGAAGAGAGAGACATAATGCTTTTATGTTTTTGCATTCTGCCTCTGCAATAGCAAAATTCAGATATGAAGAAGAAAGACTTTGCGCGACGAACACATGGTTTTGTCGCTCAAACTGCCGTCGCAAAAAAAAAAAAAAAAAAAATTTCGTCGTGCAAAACGTCACACAAAATAAATTTTTCGTAGCGCAATCACGTGTCAACATCACACTTTTGCTTAATGCAAGATTTGATTTATTGCACAAACATTCGTCGCGCAAGAATGTAACGACATCAAACTTTACATGACGAACTATATTTCCATCGCACAAGGCTTTGGCGCCAAAAAAATATCCCATGCCAGTATTTTGGGCCAAAAAAAATATCACGCGTTTTTCTTATGCGACGATAAATCTTGTTGTCGCTCTAAGTTGTCTTTCGCAACAACAATTGTCGTCGCACAAGTTTTTGCCCCCAAATAACAAAACCCACTGTTTTCTGTCCACCTTTATGCGATGAAACGTCCAACCGTCGCGCTAGGTCATCTTTCGTGACGATTTTTGTCGTCGCACAAGTGTTTGGTTGCAAAAAAAAAACCCGCGTTTTTCTTCCTCACTTTGGGCGACCAATAAGTTTTCTGTCGCGCTAAGAGTTTTTGTGCGACGAATAATTTTTTCCGTCGCTTTAGTGCATTTTGCGCAACGAATTTTCCTTCGTCGTGCAAATAGTAAAACGTAGTGGTATATACATTTGAAATGCCTAGGCATGCTCATTCAAAATTCTATATGTTTGGCACAACCTACATTTTGAAAACATACAAAAGTACTACAATTGAACTGGCTACACTGAATTGTATAGAGTACAACCATTCAGGGGCAGATCCATTCAAGGACAAAAGGGGTCACATGACCCCATGAGATGGCCGAAAATGTGGCTGTGGACAGCCTGTGGAGGTTTGAGACAACCCCATGGAGAGAAGCTCGGCAACCACAAATGAGCATCCTGTGGAGGTTTGAGACAACCCCATGGAGAGAAGCTCGGCAACCACAAATGCACACAAGATGCTCGACGAAAAGCCAGAAAGGTAGTGGAGAAAGCAGCCTTTGCTGCAGCAAAAAACTTAAAAAGTAAAAAGGGCTTATTTACTGTAGTGCCTCCTGAAACTTCGGTCAAATCTCATTTTACCTACCTAAAGTTAAAATGACCCACTTAACCTCCTTGACCATGGTTTCGAGTTCCATTTTAGCCTTCATTGTTAACTCTGTTAAAAAGTTCTATTAAAACACTGATGTGGCACAAATAGTACCCACTATTATATGCCATTTGTAAAAATTAATAAAATATTTTATTTTAATAAACATAACAAATACAAAAAAAAAAAAAGTTTAGAAAATTATTACTTCTTTCTCCTCCCCTTCTCTTTCTCTGTACCCGACCCCCTCCCCAACAACTCCTCCCTATCTCTCTTTATCTCTCCCTTTTTCTTTCTCTGTTCCGAGCTTCACCACCTTCACGGCAGAGACCTTGAGATAGTACTTGATCCCAGAAACCATTCGCCTATGCGCCTCCACCACCTCCAAGAACTGAATCTCTTCGTCGACGTTGCTCTTGCTCTAGTGGCTCTTTCGCTAGCTCCGGTTGTCTTGCGCCATTGAAAACCTCCCCGACTCTTGAACCTCCTTGTTTGTCTTCACGTTTTTGATCTGTCGCCTACCTCTGACCTTGGTTCCTCCATACCCATTTGACAAAGCAAACAGGAGGCAGATCAAAAGGGCCAAAATCAGATTTTTTTTCATTATTTTTGGGTGTTGTTTATGAGGGAAATTGGTGAATTGAGTTTATGGGTTTTTGGGTTTGGGTGTGAAGAACTGAAAGATTTTGTTATTGTTGAGGATGGGGATTGAATTTGATGAGTTTTTGGGTGATTTGAGTCGGTTGTTATATATAAGGTGCTTGTGTGAGAGAAGGGGAGTGTTTGGACACCCAAAGATCAGCCTTCAACTTTGAAAACATAATTCTTTGATTTCATATTCAATATTGAAATTCACATATCCATTTTTTTTTTCATGGATTGTGCAGGATAGATATAAAAGGAAATATAGCTAGAGAAATCGCTGAAGGGTAGAGAGAAAATGAAAGAGAACCAGATGGGGGAAGAGAACGAAAGGGAAAAAAAAGAAAAAAAGAAAAAAAAGGAATTACATTATTTTATTCCACTTTTTCGACCAAATTTTTTTTTATTCCACTTAAGGAAAAAAAAAAGTGAGCTCTTTATATGACACATCAGCACTTATTGTAAAAAGACTAAAATAGTCATGCACGTCATTAAAACTAACAGAGTTATTAATGAGGATAACGATGAGGGGTAAAATGGAACACTAAACCATGGTCAAAGAGGTTTAGTGGGTCATTTTAACTTTGGGATGGGTAAAGTGAGATTTGATCGAAGTTTCAAGGGGTGCTACAATAAAAAGGCCAATAAAAAGTGGTAGGCTAGATACTGATGCAGCACACTAAGCATAAAGTGATGGGCATGTAGTTGTAGCAACAAAAAACTAAAAAAATAAAATAAAGAAAAGTAGGCCAATGTCCAAGTCTTTTTTTTTTTTTTTTGGGGTCAAACGGGCTGGTCTAAGTCCCTAACTCAAAAATATGTTCATTTCATTAAGCAAGCAAGCACACAAATCCAGGTTTTATTGTTCCTTGATCCTTTAATTAAATTATTATACTAAAAAGTTGATTTGTTATTATTGTTTCTAACTTCATTATGTGTTGATGTGATTATGGAGATTTTTATTTGGAAATTAAAAATGATTCGTAGGAAATAATTATCTGGAAATCTTAAAAGACATAGAAAGAAAAGGAAGAAGAGATAGCTCAAAATCTTAAATTTTAGTGATGAATTTATCTATAAAGGGGTTCTCCAAGAAAAAAAAAAAATTTCTTCTTCCGCTTATTAGACAGAGGGTTTCTAGGGTAGGTTGGGGTTCATTGTAGAGTATCAGTGTGTGTGTGTTTTTAATCAAAAAAAAAATTATTATTATTATTTTTACATTTAAAAAATAATAATTGGATAGGAAATGATGACTCATTTGTTCTACAAAATGCCTTAACAGTTTAGCCTAAATTTTTTTGACACTTATACACTGTGTCTTGAACTCTTAGATCGAACATTCATTTGACTCCAAGTTTCCAACAATTATACTGTTTTATTGAGCTAGAAAATAAGCAAGCTATCAAAAGCTGGCTTACAATTTTATTGATATCGCAACGATCGCAGAGGAGGGCTGTCCTAATGGCCCGCTCTCTTATCAGTACTCAGTTGGTGACCCTAGGGTCCAGAGAAGCATATGCAAGCAGCTCCTTGTTGCTTTCAAATAAGGCCATGTTCTCATGGCTCAGACTCACCCAAGCTTCTATTCCGTTTCCATCTCTTTTGTCCATCAAAATAGTTACATTGTTAATTGCAACAGCAACGCAGCTCACCCATGATGGCTTTCCCCACCCGAAATCGGCTTCATAAAATGGAAACCTACACCAACTTGAGCAGATAAACTTGTCTATGTCATCCATTTTCATCAGGTTTAGGTACGATTTCATTTTTTGCCATGCTTCGTTAGAATCAAACTTGTCTACTGCAGCATAACGTTCTTTTCTTTCTTCAAGTGCTCCCCTGATTTTTGCAACCAAGCCTTTCAAATCTATCACAGTGGAATTCTCTCCAGAGTGAGAATAGTTGGTTGTCGAAAAATCTACTAGATTCCCAACCAAGTTTTCTGGCAAGGGTGGCACTGCCATTTTACGCACGTTCACAGAGTGAGAGAAGACTGATGGCCTTATTAGGCTAGTCCCCAACGTGTTTGATGATGATCGGGATGATGCTTCAATTTTGCATTTCCAAATGAGTGCTGAAGCTGCTTCTACTCTTGTTGGTTTGGGCACAACTGTGCTGGTTACCTTAGATTGGAGAGCAGCAATCTTTGAGGCCTCGAACACAAACCTCCTTGTTATGAACTTTTCCTTATCGACTTCCACGGATGGCAGTGGCTCTGAGTTAGAGAAATTTAGTGGAGAAAACAGAGATGCAGCACCAAATTTGGGAAGCATTAACATATTTGACTGATCATGGGCAGCTGCAGTCCAACAATTGATGAATGTGCTTAATGTTGTGGCATCACCGAACTTATGAGAAATGCTAAACCCAATTGCCATTCCACCACACTCAAACAAGTTGACTTGAACAAGAAGCAACGTGCCGGTGCCCGCTTCTCTAGACTCGGGTTCAACTGGTAGGAATCGTCTTAACATCTCGGCATCTGGGTGTTCGAAAATCTCCGATAAGGAACACTTGACTCGGGATTCCACAAACTCAGCTCCATCATCGTTACATTCAATCACAGCGTCACCTTTGATTCTTCCAGCCAAAGGATAGAAGTGAGTGAGAGTTTTAGCTAAGGATTGCATTAGATGCTGACATCTTTCATTGGTGGCCATGACATTGTTGCTAGTAGCGTCAGCAGCATTGGGATAGAAGAAAAGGATTGGGATGTAGGTTTGAACGGCCATCTGATCCAAAATAGAGAGCTTATAATTTCTAAGGTGATGAGGAGTTGGGGAGGATGGTTGAACTGTTTGCCTCTGGATGATTTCAACCTTGATTTCTGTGGCCATTTTACTCAACCTTGATTTCAAGTGATGGAAGCACAAACTGTGAACTGGAACAATGGGGCTGGTCTACCTTATAATGGATCGGGTTCTACATTGAATTGAATATAACTAGAACTACTTTGTAGGCGAAAGCCCCCACTACTGGCTGCCTCTCAAAGATTTCAAACTTGATGCTCTGTGGCCATATCTTGATAGTAGATTCTGCCAAGTGTGGAAAATAATGTCATGAATATTAGACCGTGGCATGGCCTGCCTACCTACTTTTGTGGAATTTTGTAGTTTATTATCCAATTGTACTGGGATACAATTAAGACAACTGGACAGTTGAGTTAAGTTCTGGGGCAATTAGGCTGCTGTGTTATATAGGTAGCAGTCCCTAGCAGTTGCTTGGCTATTATGGCTAATCACTTCCGAAAATCCATATACTAGCAGTTTTCTTTTAATCTCTTGAGAGAGGGCAGCATTCTACATTGAAGAACTGCGTTGGAAAAGGCCAGCATTCTACATTGAAGAACTACCTACTTTTGTGGAATTTTGTAGTTGATTATCCTATTGTACTGGGATACAATTAAGTCAACTGGACAGTTGAGTTAATCTGAAGCAATTAGGCGGCTGTGCTATATAGGTAGCAGTCCCTCGTGGTGTGTTTGGATGAAGTAATTATAATTTTCATGGAAATTGTAAATGACAGAATTGCCAATTACATCATTTAAAAATTCCGTCAGTTGCAAATTTCAGCATTTGGATGTCATATATGCGGAATTTAAGAAATGATAGAAATTACAATTTCACCTGTTTGGATAGTCATCACAGAATTAGAATTTACTTAGAAGTAACAACATTCTTTTTTACAATAGTCTTGTATATAAAATCTGGATAGGAATAATTAGCATAGTTCAACACATTATTATTATATATATAATTAGAAAGACTTGTGCAATATGAAAATTGTCTAACAGCACATACCTCAATTGTTACTAATGTAAAGAATTGCAACGGTAGCTTGTCTAATTTAAAAAAGCATAAATCACATAATTAAAAAAATGAAGCTAATCATCCCTCTCCAGTAGCTCTATCTCTACCACATAAATCCACTATATCATCCCAGTTTGCAATCACTTTAAATCGAAAAGTTCTAGCATCTTTATGAGACTATCAAGCAGAAAATCAAAGTTAACCATTTATTTACCACAATTATAGTCATACAAAAAGATATAATTGCATTATAAATTACCTTCTCGTACTCATCCCAAACATTGTCTTCATCTACACTGATCATCTTCTTTGTTGCATCCCAATTGAATCCTCTCTGACTTAATATATCACTGACTATACCATAAAACCTTTTCCAAGTTTTAACACGATTTCTTATGTTATCAGCACTTACTTCAATATCATTATTTTAACTTTTATGCATAGTGATTGAATACAACGTTTATCCTAATTTTAACCTTTATCCTAAGTTAAAGATGTCATTATTTTGCATTTTGATATTGACTCATCAAATACTAAATGTTGCTTCTTTTATATCAGATCAAATACCGAAAATTAAGTCATAGTGGGTATTGTAATATTTTTTCCTTCACGACCATAGTTCATGGCTACAACCAAAAGATTGGACACTGATTATAATACAACTCAACCATATAGATCTAATAACAGTACATGTTACAGCTCAAAATGACAAGAATGTGCTTGAAATAGCTTCATCGAAAACTTAGTTTCAACTTGATTATGATCTTTCAAAAAGCACTTGGATAACACTTGAGAAGTAAATTGATTATAATCTTTCCCAACTCCAGCCATTACCTAGTGTTTTGTTAAGGAGCAATGGTCAAGTAATCTTTTTCTTCCATTCATGATTTTTGTTCTACTGAGACCAAAATATAATTAGGCAAGCATGACAGGTGTGACTTTATAAAATGAGAATCAAAATACCACCTTACATACAGGTAAGGTGGCTCACCATAACCAGTATTATTCAAACTTCCAGGAGATGTTAAACATTGACTGCAATCATTATCAGTTACAACTAACACACATCCTTAGTAAGGTCAATACTAGCCATCATGACCAAGCCATGGCCATGAATGAAAGATGTCATCATCTCATTCAGACAGTAGCCAAAGCTCTCTCTCACTCACTTTTACCCTTTAGTAAGGACCAATGTTTTAAAAGGTCAAGCGTAGAGGCGAGGCGTTTTTAGTCCTCTATGCGAGGCGTAAGTCTTGAAGCATTGAGGTGTAAGCCTTTCAAACATTAATTTATTTTAATTAAAAAAAATTCTAAATAATACAATACAGATAAATTGTACTACTAATTCTTATTAAGCCAGAATATTCTATCAAAAATATAAGTACTAAATGTCATTCAAGCTTAATAATCAATCTCAAAACATAAAATACTTATTCAAGAATAACTCAATTCATGCATCCCACTCCCCATCATGAAAGATAAAATGCTATGATTTTCGGCATTTATGTGTGGACTTGAGTGTTATTTTTAGTGAATTTTATGGATATTGTGTTGTTTGATAAAAATAAAAAAAAACTAACATATATATATATATATCTTTCGATAATTGTGCCCTATGAAGAAGGCCTAAGGCGATTTCCTTGGCCTAGGCTAAAATAACAAATTCCATTTGTGCTCTTTTATGTCAAATAGCATGGATAATTGTGCCCTATGAAGAAGGCCATGGTGCAGCCACTTTAAAGTAGTTGGTGTATAGAGCACGAATGCCAAGCATTTGTGCTCTTATTTTGACAAGTGACTGAATTGTTAGATAGAGTGATTTGACAGATGTGAGCAAGCATAGTTTCAAAATCGTGCTCAACAGGGTATATATTTCTTGTAAAAAAATATAAACACAATTTGAAAACTGTACTCTAAACTGCCGAAATACCCCTTGAATTTGTACCTAATTATCAATTTACCTCATGACTTTTTTTTTAGAAAATTAAAGAATTGAACTAAATTTTATTGTCAATTCCCCCCCTACCATCTAAATCTCAACATTTCATCCAATTTGCCGCTAAATATAAGGGCAAATTGGTCACTTTAAATCTTGAAATAATATATATATATACATATAAACTATTTTAATAAACAGAGAGGCCCACCCACTTAATCTTTTTTCCTTTTTTTGTAGTTAAAGATACAGATTACAAAGGCCCCCGGGGGGGGGGGTGTTGGGGGAGAGCTCAAATGGGAAAGGGAGAAAGAAAGGGGGGGAGAGAAGAGAGAGGAAGAGATGGAGAAAAGGGAGGGTGGCTTGCGGTGGTGGTCATGGGGGAATAATGGTGAAGAAAATGGGTGGTTGCTGCGGTTATGGGTTCTGGGTTCGAAGGGTGGTAGTGTAACATCCCACATTGACGAACGGAGAGGGGGTGATGTGCCTTATATGTACATGCCCACCTCCATCTAGCACGAGGCCTTTTGGGAGCTCACTGGCTTCGAAGTCATGGGAACTCCGAAGTTAAGCGAGTTGGGGCTAGAGTAATCCCAGGATGGATGACCCACTAGGAAGTTGCTCAGTAGTTCCTAGAAACAAAACCGTGAGGGTAGAGAGGAGGCCCAAAGCGGACAATATTGTGCTACAGAGGAGCCGATCCGGGGATGTGATAGGTGGGTCTGTGATGGGGGATGGAGGGATCTCAAATAGGAGAGAGAGAGAGAGAGAGAGAGACCACGCACAAGATTGTTGTGGTCAAATTTGTGGTTTTCAGAAACCAATTAGGTTTGTTTTTTTAATTTGTTTTAATTTGGAATAATTTGGTGGTTGTGAATTTGGAGTTAGGATATTGATTTGAAAGGTTGGGGTTGTGTGGATGCTTTCTATGGGGACTAGGGATGCGAGGAAGGGTGGCTTGAGGCGATGGTCATGGGAATGGGGGAGAAGAAAACGGGTGGTTGCGGGGGTTATGGGTTCATGCAAGGGCGGAACCACACTAAGGGCTACAATGGGTTGTAGCCCAGTGTGGTTTTTTAAGAAAAAAAATAATATAAAACCTATATAGTTAACTTATTTTCAATACTAGCCTAGTCAGTGGCGTTGTACAGATTATCTTATTTTACTTTTATTTATTTTTATATTACTCAATTTACTTAAGTTTACAGTGTAAATAAGGAAGTACCCCCATTTAGATTCAAATAAAATTACTAGAAAATCAAATTCCCACCAAATCAAAATATGAAAAATCGGTTTTAGAGCAAAATACGATTTAGGCTAAAAATGATGGCTCATTAAGTCAATATATACTTCATACTAAAATCCCATAAAATCAAGTTTTCTTATTTGATGTATAAGGAATAAAAGCCGCCAAAAATTATCTTGAGAAAATGATTATTCCGAAAACCCATTTTTCATACTTCGTCAATATTTTTACATAAAACAACTTTTCATGTATGATATGAATGCATAAAGGAACCTAAGGTCAATCTAGGTAAAAAGCCTTAGATGTTCAATCCACTGTGGTGTTAAACCCTATTTGGTTTATGTTAAAACTTATTGAAAATTAGTCTATGGAGCTATGAACTAGCTTGGTTTATATGATTTAATGTTTACTTTTATTTCTTGAAAGACTCTAGAAATTGTAATTACCAAAAAAAATAATCATTAAATTCTAAACTAATAACTTTTGCTAGTCCACCTGTTGAAAAATTTATGGTTCCGCCCTTGGGTTCATGGGTGGTGGGTCTGTGACGGGGGATGGGGGATGGGGGTGGGTTCTGGGTTGGTTGAGGTGTGGTAGTCATGGGGGAATCGGGTTAGAATGGGAAGGGGTGAGAGGTGGGGGGATTGGGTCTGGAGTGAAGGGTTGGTGGTCATGGGGGAATCGGGTGTGAACTACAGAAGCCATCTGATCCAAAACAGAGAGCTTAAAATTTCACAGCTCCAGATAGTGGTGCTACGAAATTGAGATTGAAAAACGACCAGAAAACTTTTCAAATTGCGAATAATGTGAGAGATTTCAATCGATCCATTAGTTTTCTTGAATTCATTAGTTAATTAAAAATTACATTTTTCAAGGTCAGGTTCAATGAAAACATACAAAAGTACTACAACTAGCACATAATATATATTTTTATAAATAAAATTTTAAAATTGGCAAAAAGTGAAGTTTATTGAGGAAATTATCCCCACGCAACGCATGGGCTCTATTTAAAATTCTCGAAGTTGTATTCTATTATTAGGCATGCAACCCCATTGTGCGCACATATATATATGTCCCATGTGTAGATATATTTTGAGTATGTCTCATGTGCGCTAAATTTATCTTACGTACAAACCTACTAAGAATATAGAAAATTCGATGGTATAAATGAATTTCATTGATAACAAAAAAAATCCCAAAAAGTCTTTGATCACTTTAGGATTTTGATATTGATCAAATTCGAGCTTAAACCATCAAACCATCCAGGTTTAATCAGGCTGCAAATTTTCACAGCCATATCCCACCAAGTATAGTTAAGAGACCAACCCAAATCAAACCAATGAAACTTGGGTCGGTTTCGGGTTTATTTAGATTGCTTCTCGAGAAAAAAAAAAGAGGAGATATTTAGTCATATACTCATTTTTAGCACTAAAACTATAAATAAATTATATACTATTTAATTTCTATAAACAAACCCAAAAAAAAACCCCAAAAAATGACAGCTGACTTATTGAATTGAATTTTGATTCTTAAATTACTTTGATGTTTTGAGCTTTTTTATGAGATTTTAGGGTTGGGTTTGTTTTAAGAAATCAATGACAGTTTTGTAATTTAAAAGAAGTTAAAAGCTTTTTTGTTATGTTGTAAATGGATTTTGGGTGTGTTTCTAAAGTCCATCTCATATAGGGTTTTTTTTTTTAATTTATAATTTGGGCTCCTATATTGGATATAATAGTGAATCTCCCTAAAAAAATGGCTATACAATCTCTGCAGCTAGCGAGGGAGAGTGGTGCTGCCAGTGCCTCCCTCAGATTATGCTTCTTGAAGAAACACCTGCTTAGAAAAGTGATTTTATAATCAATACTCAACTATATGAATGTTGTGCAACGTAATGTTTTTATTTAAATGAATGTGGAGTGAGGTTGCATGCACTGAGACATTGCAGGCTTAGCTGGGAAACGATGACCTGAGATTATTCATATTCTGCAAGACACATGTTTTGAATTATAAATTTGCAAGTTTTGAAAAATCAAAAAATTAATATATAAAGATGAGAATATTTTAATCACAATGTATATAAGGATTATTTAAAATCCCCCCACGCAACGCAAGTGTAGATATTTAATTCTTAATTACTGCCCAATAATTTGAACTGTCTAAACACTTATGTATCAGCCTATTGTTTGTGTGAATATATATACCCAACACCACACAGGAGTGAAAACCAAACCATCAACAAATATTTAGAGAAAATGAATGTTGAAGTCATCTCCAAGGAGATCATATCAAACCCTCTTCTCCAACCCCAAACCAGCTTCGCCATTACAAATTGTCTTTTCTTGATCAAATATCTCCCCCATTCTATACGTCTATTGTCCTTTTCTATGAATTCAACAGAGAGACCCAACCCGCCATTACTGAAACATCAAAACACCTTAAGAAGTCCTTAGCCGAGGTCTTAAGGCTTTTCTACCCACCAGCCGGGCGGGTGAAAATCCACGACCATTTTGTAGAATGCAACGATGAGGGCATCCCCTACCTTGAAGCTCAAGTAAACAACTACCGACTTCATGATGTTCTCAACCATCTTGTCCTTGATGAACTCAATAAATTTATCCCATTTGCACTGGACGAGCATATTGCAAACGAATTTTCCCTCGGTGTCCAGCTCTATATGTTTGCTTGCAGAGGCTTTGCCATTGGTCTATGCATTTCTCACAAGCTTGCAGATGGACTGTCCATATGCTCGTGTTCACCAAAACTTGGGCTGCTATTGCCCGTGGAGAGACCGACGAAGCCAAAATAGAGCGTCCCCAATTTGTTTAGGCCACACTCTTCCCACCCAAGGAGATCACCGGCTATGATTCGATTGCCGGTATCACAAAGAATAAAGTAACAAAGAGGTTTGTTTTCGATGCCTCTACGATAGAGGACCTCAGAGCAAAATATAGAGACTTGCAAAAGAGTGAGAAACACCCATCACGTGTTGAGACCTTGTTAGCTTTCATGTGGAGGCGATTTGTGGGAGCTACCAAGGCTGATCATGATGATGATAATAAGATGCACAGAGTGATCTATACTGTGAACTTGCGTCCACGGATTGAACCGCCGTTGCCTCAATACTCTTTTGGAAATATTTGTCGTATTGCCTTGACTGCTCCCTTATTAGGTAAAAGTTCTAGTGGGGATGATGAGGATCAAGAATCTTGTTATGGCATGGTAAGGCGGGTACGAGAAGCACTAAGCAAGGTTGACAAGGACGTGAAAACACTACAACACGGTGGTGAGCACTTGAGGGTCATGGACCGGCTTGCTCAAAGTTCTAGCACAGGGGAGGTGGTTACTTCTTCCTACACTAGTTTGTGCCAATTTCCTGTCTATGATATTGATTTTGGTTGGGGGAGACCTACATGGGTGGGCTTAGCACCACTGCCCATAAATGACCTAATGCTTTTCCTGGACACCAAAGAGGCTGGTGGAATATAGGCCCGTGTTACGCTGTCGGAGGAAGTCATGACTAAATTTGAAAGTGACCCCTTCCTTCAACGACGGGTGAGCATGGACGGGTTTGGTGCTGCTGCTGATTCAAGCTTACTTCGTCAACCGGGCCTGTTTGTTACAAAATTCATACCCAAAATAAGCCGTTTGTAATTACTAGCATTTTCGTACGTGCTTCTCACTTGTCAGGTGCTTTTTAAAAAAAAAATAATTTTAATTTGTTATAGAATTAAAAAAGATAATGGATGGTTGTGTTCCATAAAAATTAGATCAATTATCTTATTTTTCTTTTAATTTTAATTTTTTTAAAATATAAAAGTGTGAATTTATCATATTATCCTTATTTAATTAATAATTTCAATTCTTAATGTTTGCATTAACCAAGGGCATTTTCTGGTATTTTGAATGTTTCACCATTCTCTGCCTTTTGCATATATAGATAGATATATAGAGCAAAGGACCCACTAGTGTAGTAGTTTAGAGTATTTACTCCCTCAGGTAAGGTCCTGGGTTCGAGTTCTAGCATTCGTGTAGTGTGTGTGAGTTTAGTATGCTATCGCCCCTCTTAAAAAGAAAGGTCTTTCAAAAAAAAAAAAAAAAAGATATATAGAAGAAACGAGACCCAAAAGAAACTAATAAAGCTTTTCAAAAAATAGTTGGCATTAAAAGGCTTCGCAATACCGGCCCAATTCTTGATGAAAATGTTGGGTATTACCCAAGTACTTGAATTGATGAATCGCCACCCAATGACTAGGATTATGATCAGCTTTCACTCACCCAGAGATAGTTAAGAAAATTACAACCACTGCCATTGGGAGAAACGCACATCCAGTTCGACAATATCCCAACCCTTCCGGAATCTTAACACGCGGGTCATTCAATTTGTCGACGTTGCTGCTGAAATCAAGCTGCGTTGGTTACATATTCAATTGAATGGCAGCATACAAACGTTACATAATGATTATTATTCCCTACAGATCACGCAAAACATATGAGAGCAGGTTGCCGTCGGCCGGAGTCGGGGACAGGATTCGATTTCCTTTTACACACCTGGTTTCGTTTTTTTGTTTTATTTTTGTGTTGTACCTGTACAACTTAATAACCACACAAGAATGTTTTGGCTTGATATACATCAGCATGATGGAGCCCTTGTATTTATAATACAAACTGATACACAGCCGTTACAAACGGACTACAGTAGGGTAAATCCCTATCAGAGTTATCAACAATTTAAAACACGCCTAAACAATCTTAGCTAGAATCCGAAAAACACAATCAGATAATATCAAGAGTTGGAAATTGAATGTAGAGATTGATTCTGTCTAACATGCCCCGCAAGCGAACAGGTTGAGAAAGAACCGAAAGCTTGGAAAATTGAAGGTGAAATGTGCCACATTAGAAAGTTGAGAAACTTATCAAGGGCTTATAAAGTGTTTAGGGTGGAATCTTGTGCAGTGAAGTCAAATTCCACTAAAATTCGATCCTGACTGAACTCATAACAGCTTTACAATTATTGATCTTAAGCTTACAGAACAAAAAATTCAACCCCAGATCAGCAGAGAGACCCAAATGCTAAGCTCTAATATTGGATAATTCAACAAGCAAACAACAGCATGTGAAAAATTTACAGAGCAGACTTCCTTGTAATGGGTTCTACTTCTAAGACACTTGGATTCATGAAAGCAAAAGCAAGAAGTTCCTGATCCTGTTCAAAAGCAGCCATGTCTTCCTCACTCAAAGTCACCCAAGCCTCTATGCCACCATCCTCTCTTGTGCTCACCAAAGAGGCAACATTATTGTTTGAAGCAGCAGGGACATTACTAAGCCAGATTGGCTTTCCCCACCCAAAACTTACCCCATACAATAACTTATAATTACACAAATCTGTGCCCACATAAAAGTTATTAGTGTCATCTCTTTTGATCAACTCATCTGCGTCTTTGAAAGACTTGCAAACCACCTGCAATGCCTGATCTTTTGGAAGTCTTTTGGCATAACTGTTGTTCAATTCTTTTATTCCTTTCCTCAGTTTAGCAACCAAGCCTTGCAGCTCCACCTCAGTCTCATCTGTATGTGCAGCAAAGTATCCCACAAGGTTCCCAATTGAGTCATCTGACAACGGCGGCACGACCTTTTTGCGGATGTCCACAGATTGGGACAAGACAGACAAATTAGGAGACTGCAGTGAGCTTGATGATCTTGATGCAGCAGCCACTGCACATCTCCAGATTAGGGCTGTCACAGCTTCGGCACGCGTAGGCTGATCCACGATTGCACTGGCCGCTTTAGTCCTGAGACCTGCAATCTTGGATGCATAAAAAACAAACCTCTTTGTCACACAATTCACTCCCTTCACATCCACTGAAGACTGCTGGAATGAGGAGGCGTGATCAGTTGGTGGAAATCGGAACGATGCAGAGAAATCTGGAAGTAGAGCTTGACTAAATCCAAGGGCAGTGGCTGACCAGGCCATAATGAATGTGCTCAATGAGGCTGCATCGGCCAACTTATGTGACATACAAACCCCAATTGCCAATCCACCACAATCAAAGACATTGGCCTGAACAAGAAGCAGAGGTCCCCTGCCTGCTTCAGGGGACTCTGCGTCTACAGGAAGGAGCTTTCTCAGTGTCTGAGCATCAGGTTTTGAGAGAAAGGTAGACAGAAGGCCATTGACTCGAGCTTCCACATAGTCAACCCCATGGTCATTGCAATCAATGGAGATGTTACCTTTGATTCTTCCGGCAAGCGGGTAGAAGCGAGTTAAGGTTTCGGACAGTGATTTCTTGATGATCCAGACGGATTTTTCGGGGGTTGCAATGCCATTTTTGGGGTAGAAGAGGACCAGGGGTTCATAAGCGACAGGACCAAGTTGATCCAAAAGTGAAAGCTTGAAGTTTCTAAGATAATGGGGAGTTGGAGAGGATGGTTTTATGGTTTCTCTCTTGATTATTTCAAACTCCATGATCCGCTTCAACTTCTCGTTGGTGAATCACAATTCACAAGACTGACAACACACAGAACAATTGAACAATTGGGTTGCATGAATGTTGCTTGCTCATAAGAACAATTTGGCCTGACAAATGTGTGAATGTTAAGTAATATGATCTAGACAGGTGTCTGTCTGTATTTGTGTTTATGTAATATAATTCAAACATATGTGTGACTTATGCAATTGTCAACTAGGCCATGCAATGAAAAAGTCGTAAAGTAAAATTTGGGTTTTAAAAAGAGCTGTGAAAGTCACCTCAAATTAGGCAACTGGGTTGAAAAACTTCAAAAGTTAACAAAAGATGCCGGCCAGAGGTAGTGCGGGGTGAAAAGAATTATTAAAAAAAAAAACAAATCAAAATGCTTTTCCAAAGGGAACAAAAAGTACCTGTAGAAAAAGCCCGCCACATAATTGAGATCAATATAAAATAAAAAGAAATTTAGTTTGAGATTACATCTTTCTAAATTCTATAACAATTTAAAAAAAGTTTAAATCTCACAAACGACAATTATTAAAATGAAAGAAGAAAAATTCAACGAATAGCCGGCTAAGGCCGGCAGCATCTAAGAGCTATTGAATTTGAAGCACTATAATTTGTATGTATCTTTAGGAGTTATGAATGGTATTCATCATATAAATAAAATATGTGAAGCTTAGGCGAAGTCGTGCTTCCAATAATGATATATGCACAAGGTCCTATAATTGCTATTAGCTTTATGAATAAAAAAGATTATCCCTTAAGCATTCTATTTAGAAAAATTTAATAAACATTGTATCCTTAAGCAACTACCTTGACTTTTAATACGAAGACAAATGGAGTGGGTGGGAACTTGGGACATGATGAAGCAAGCAATGGCGTCGAAAATTAAAAATGTATAAACTAACTAAAGGACATTAGTTTGTAAAAAAAAAGAAAAGAAAAAACCTTGCAAATTATAAAATTTAACCGACGCACAATTCCAAAGGATAATTGGATTCTCGGTACAGGAGCTTACATACTGCCATGTCATGTTACCAATTTATAAGTAAAAGTGTACGTGTATTTACTTATTAATTAATATATTCTCAGTCTATGAAATATCAATTATGTCATTCGTTTCATATCAATTATGTCATTCGTTCATATTTATTTAACTGAAGCACAATTTCACGCACCTAGCTTAGTATCGACGATTTTCAAATGGGACTCTGGGATGTTTTTTTTGGATCAATAAAGATGAGAAATTCAAACTTGAAATATCTTCCAACATTGGGAGAAGGTTAAAATGACGTGTTAAAATCATTATCCAAGATTGCGGCAACCAAATGGGCCGGAGTTTATTGGTTATTTGAATGTTTACCATTATACTATCAAGTCGTTTCTTGGGAGTATCGTTAAGCTATTGTCTTTAGCTATAAATCATATTATATATCATGAGTTAACCATAGTATAAGTTCTATATAAATATAAATATTAGAACATATAACTTAAGTGGTTAAGAGTATTTATCTGTGTATCCGATGTCCTAAATACGATTACCCCTTTCTCAATATCACTTGTATAAATAATTAAAATTTATATATACATATATATATATATCAACAAAACTTGACCTTTAATATGAAGACAAATGGAATGGTTGGGTACATGATAAGGAAAGAAAAATGGTGTCAATTTATTTATAAATGAAAAATTGGAAACTTGTTCATAAACTCTCATTCAACTGATGAACAGTGTGGGAAAGCATCGTACCAATGATTGAGTATATAGAACATGATTCAAATGGGGACTGGATGTATTTGGCCAATTGCACTTTCACAGTACATAGACAAGATCGTATGCTTGAAGACAGTAGATAAGCTATCAATGTTATTCCTTCCCTTTTTTATTTTCAATTTATTCAAGGACACAATTAAGTGGTGATCACACTTGGATTTACAGAAGCATATCCGAGCAGTTCCAAATTAATTTCAAATAAGGCCATGCTTTCTTGGCTCATAGTCAACCAAGCCTCAATTCCATTGCAATCTCCTTTATCCATCAAAACAATTGTATTCTTAATTGCAATGCTAATTACACTCACCCATGATGGCTTTCCCCATCCGAAATCGGCTTCATAGAAAGGAAACCTACACCAACTTGTGCAGCTATAAATCTCCATTTCATCATCATTTTTCAGCTTAGTGTGCTTATCTTTGATCCCTTGCCATGCCTCATTAGAATCAAAGACAAGTTTTTTAGCATACTTTTCTTTCAGTTCTTCAATCCCTTCCCTCAATTTAGCAACCAAGTCTTTTAGATCTATGGTACCCTCTTCAGCCGTTGATGTAAAAGAGCCCACAACATTCCCAACCAAGTTTTCTGGCAAGGGTGGCACAACCCTTTTGCGCAAGTTCACATCTTGACAGAACACAGATCGTCTTTGAGTCCCCAACTTTGATCTTGATGACGCTTCCATTGCACATTTCCAAATGAGTGCTGAAACCGCTTCTACACGTGTAGGTTTGGGCACGACTGAACTGGTTGATTCAGATTGGAGAGCAGCGATCTTTGATGCATCAAACACCAACCTCTTTGTTATGCAGTTTTCTACTTTGATAACTTCCCTGGCTGGTGGTTGTGTGGAGTTAGAGAAATCTATTGGTGGAAACATAGATGCAGCACCAAATTTTGGAAGCACTAGTAGTACCTGATCACTGTCTCTGGATCCAAAGGCTATTGTGGCCCAACACTTGATGAAAGTGGATAGTGTGGATGCATCAGCAATCCTATGTGAAATGGTCAACCCAATTGCCATTCCACCACACTCAAAACAGTTGATTTGTACTAGAAGCAACCGGCCTGTGCTTGCCTCTTTGGATTCATATTCAATTGGAAGGAATTCTTTCAACATCTGAGCATAGGGGTGTTCCAAAATCTCCGATAAGGAACAGTTGATTCGCGCTTTGACAAACTCAGCTCCTGCATCATTGCATTCGACCATGGCTTTACCTTCAATAATCCTTCCTGCTAAAGGGTAGAAGTGAGTGAGAGTTTTGCTTAATGATTCAATTAGATGCTGACATCTTTCATTGATGGCCACGGCATGGTCATGGTGACCAGTTCTGACCTTACTAGTAGAACTAGTATTGGGATAGTAGAGTAGGATTGGGATGTAAATTGCAATTGCTGTCTGATCGAAAAAAGAGAGCTTAAAATTTCTCAAGTGAGGAGGAGTTGCGGAGGATGGTTTAATTGTTTGCCTCTCGATAATTTGTACCTTGGTTTCTGTGGCCATCTTACTTTGCTCCAGCTAATGCCTTCCTGGTTCATGTAAACACATGTGGGTTAATCATATATAGACCCTCCCTGGTATACATATTTGTTTAACAGCAACTCTATGCAAAGTACCAAAGTCTACTATTGTTAGCTTGACCCCATATCGTCCAAAAATAATATTCTGTGCTAACTAGTACAATTTACATAGAATAATGAGGTAGTAATTGAAAATTAAATCTGTTTAGTTGAAAGCAATACATTGTCCATCGTTCCGCATCAAGAACGACATCAGACCAACCATTCAAAGTAACAAGAGAGATCATCAATTTTCCAACATAGCATAGGTGTGAATTCTAAAAGAAAGAGGAGGACTTTTTGGTACTAATTAATAACAGATGACACTCTGACTCAGATACAGAGAAGCATGTGCAAGCTTCGAGGATCATGACGATATTTCCTTTATTAAACAAGTTCGTCACTTTAGAAATGGTATTTGAGATGCAGAAGACGCAGATTAATTTTTGCATGCTAATTAATTACACGACACTCGGATTCAGAGAAGCATATGCACGCATCTCCTGGTTGCTTTCGATTATGGCCATATCTTCGTCTTTCAAAGTCAAGCGCACTTCTATGCCAATCCCATCACTTACATCCACCAATGAAATCATGTTCTTCATTTCTACAGTACTAGGGATACTCATCCATGATGGCTTTCCCCATCCAAAATCGGCTTCATAGAAGGGAAATCTGCACCAACTGGTGGAACAATAGGTGTCTATATCAACCTTTCCAACGAGCTTCGATAACTCAATGCACTGTTGGAACACATCCTCCCTACTAATTCCATTACCATATTTTACCTTAAATTCTTCCAAGCCCTTCCTCAATTTAGAAACCAAGCTTTTAACATCATGTTCTACTTCCCTCTCCTCTGTCTTTGCTACAGAGTACCCCAGAAGATTTCCCAATAAGTTTTCCGCCGGGGCCTGCGGTAATATCTTCCTCATGTTCACAAATTGACACCACACAGATGGCCTTACAAAATCTGAGTTTGATCTTGATGCTTCCATTAAGCATTTCCAAATGAGCGCTGACACTACTTCAACACGAGTTGGGTTTGGCACAGCAGCACTGGCAGCTTTTGACTTAAGAGCAGCTATCTTGGAGGCATCAAACACATATCTCCTTGTTATGCAATTTTCCTTGACAAAGTCAATGGAAGGTTGGGGTGAATTGAGGAAATCCAGAGGTGGGAAAAGAGATGCTGCAGCACCAAATTCTACAGGAGGCACAACATGGTCAGTATTGGCTGAGCCAAGGGCAATTGCAGCCCAGCTATTAATGAATTTGCAGAGCGTATAAGCATCAATGATCTTATGTGAAATGTTGAGTCCAATTGCCACCCCACCACATTCAAAGAAGTTGGCTTGGACTAGTAGAAGATGGCCTGTGCCTGATTGTGCCATGAATTCTAATTCATTTGGATGCAACTGTTTTTGTATCCCAAGATCTGGCTTCTCCAATATCTTTGATATCAGACAGTTGACTCTGGCTTCAACAAATGTAGCCCCACGGTCATTGCAACAGATTGAAACATCATTAGATTGGATTGTTCCTGCAAAGGGATAGAAGTGACTGAGGGTTTCGGATAATGACCTTTTTAGAAGCTTGGATCTTTCAGCAGCCGAAGCCGAAGAATGGTGATCACTATTATTGCTGGGATAAAAGAGAAGTAGTGGGACATAAACTTGAGGAGTAAGCTGATCAAAAACAGAAAGGTTAGAACTTCTGAGGTGGTGAGGAGTTGGAGAGGATGGTCTAATTGTTTCCTCCCGACTGACTTCAACCTTGATTTCTGAAGTCATATTTTTCTCCGCACTTTCAAAGTTTCATAACATAGACCGTCCTTATAGAGACATCACAGCTGCAGCTCCTCCGAGACGAAATTCATCTTCTTTGTTTTATTCAGCTTATTATACTATCCAAATAGTATACACATCATAACAATTTAATTACTAGAAGGGGATTAAAGAAATATAATGGCCGTCTGATTGAAAAAAGAGAGCTTTTAACTTCTCAACTCATCAAGTTGGGGGGATGGTCTCAACAATTTCTTCCTCTGTTTTGGTAGACATCTAACTTTGCTCCTGCTGAGGCCCTCTAGATCATTTGTTTGGTTGCAGATCATGTAAACATTTGTGAATTGTTCATATTTGTATAAACAAAAATTCTGTAAGCAGGTTATGTTCTGATCATCACAATTATAATCTTCCTAATCAACGGCTATCACAAGACTTAGGCTAAGACTGTTAGTTGGTCATGATCATAGTTATTATTGCTAGATTTCTCACAACAGTTTAGCTTCAGCTGGCAGCTCTTAGATGGTGAAGGGCTCTCGAATTAATATTAGGGAGATTCACTATTATACCCAATATGGGGGCCCAAATTATAAAAATACCCTATATAAAATGGACTTTAGAAACACACCCAAAGCCCATTTACAATATAACAAAAAAGCTTTTAACTTCTTATAAATTACAAAACTGCCATCAATTTCTTAAAACAAGCCCAACCCCAAAATCTCATAAAAATACCCAAAGCACTCAATAGGGCATCAAAGTAATTTAATAATCAATATTAAATTCAATAAGGCTAGCTATCATTTTTTGGGTTTTTTTTGGGTTTGTTTATAGGAATTCAATTGTGTAGGGTTTATTTATAATATTAGTGCTAGAAATGGGTATATCACTAAATATCTCTTAATATTAAGAGCACTGATTAAATTATTAATAATAATGAGAAAATTAGTCCTTTATTCTTCCACTCTCTTTAAATTCTATGCAAAGTTCCAAAGTCTACGATGGTCCGGTTGGATTTTATCCTGTCGGATACAAGTCATAATCAAGTGGAAGGTTTACTTGACCCCATATCGTCCAAGAACAAGAATAATATTCTACAACTAATTTTTAGACCAATAATCAAAGAAATGAGTGAGATCATCAAAGGCAACAACATAAAATTCATATTAATTTTGGTACTAATTAGTTATACATGGCCGACTAGCTCTTCGTCTAGTAAGATTTCGCTTTTATTGGAAGAGGTTCCATGCTGGGCTCGAAGAGAAGTAGTTGGACATAAACTTCGGATGTGACTTGATCAAAAACAGAGAGGTTGGAAATTCTAAGGTGGTGAGGAGTTGGAGAGGATGGTTTAATTGTTTCCTTGCAACTCCAACATAGCAAGGAAACAATAACTGAAAGATCCTCCATATATAAGGACACATATTTAATCAACAATAATTCTAGGCTCACCTAATTTTTATTGGAAGAGGTTCCATGCTGGGATAGAAGAGAATTAGTGGGATATAAATGTCATGTTGAAACTGATTGGACCAATAACTGAAAGTAACCAGCTAGAGAGATCATGAAAAAACTCCAACATAGCATTCATATTAATTCTAAATTAAACCAGAAGAGGTAGATCTTTCTGTACTAATTAATTACACGACACACGGATTCAGAGAAGCATACGCAAGCAGCTCCTCGTTGCTTTCAATCATGGCCATGTCTTCTTCTTTCAAAGTCAAGCGAGCTTCTATGCCAATGCCGTCACTTACATCCACCAATGAAATCATGTTCTTGAGTTCGGCCGTGCTAGGGATATTACTCAACCATGATGGTTTTCCCCATCCGAAATCAGCTTCATAAAAGGGAAACCTGCACCAACTGGTTAAACAATAGTTGTCTATGTCAACCTTTCCGATGAGCTTCCCTAACTCATTGAACTGTTGGAACACATCCTCACTACTAATTCCGTTACCATATTTTTCCTTAAGTTCTTCAACGCCCCTCCTCAATTTAAAAACCAAGCTTCCAAGATCATGTTCTACTTCGCTTTCCTCTGTCTTTGCTACAGAGTACCCCACAAGATTTCCCAATAAGTTTTCTGCAGGCGACTGCGGCAATATCTTCCTCATGTTCACAAATTGACACCAAAAGGATGGCCTTATGACACCCGAGTTTGATCTTGATGCTTCCATGGCACATTTCCAGATCAGCGCTGACACTACTTCAACACGCGTTGGATTTGGCACCGTGGCACTGGCAGCTTTAAGCTTGAGAGTAGCAATCTTGGAGGCATCAAACAAAAATCTCTTCGTTATGCAATTGTACTTGACAAAGCCGACAGAAGCTCGGGTTGAACTGAGGAACTCAAGAGGTGGGAAAAGAGATGCTGCAGCACCAAATTCTACAGGAGGCACTACATGATCAGTACTGACCGAGGAGAGGGAAATTGCAGACCAGCTGTTAATGAATTTGCAAAGTGTATAAGCATCAATGAGCTTATGTGAAATGTTGACTACAATTGCCATCCCTCCACATTCAAAAAAGTTGGCTTGGACTAGAAGAAGATGGCCTGTGCCTGCCACGGATTCTATTGCATTTGGATGCAATTGTTTTAGCATCCCAAGATCTGGTTTATCGAAAACCTGTAACATGGGACAGTTGACTCTGGCTTCAAAAAATTTAGCCCCACGGTCGTTGCAACAGATTGAAACATCCTTAGATTGGATTGTTCCTGCAAAGGGATAGAAGCGAGTGAGGACTACGGATAATGACCTTTTCAGAATTTTGGACCTTTCAGCAGCCAAAGAATGGCTATCGTCGTTATTGCTGGGGTAGAAGAGAAGTGCGGAGACATAAACTTGAGGAGTAAGCTGATCAAAAACAGAAAGGTTAGAACTTCTGAGGTGGTGAGGAGTTGGAGAGGATGGTCTAATTATTTCCTCCTGAGTGACTTCAACCTTGATCTCTGAAGTCATATTTTTCTCCACACTTGAAAATTTCACAACACAGACCGTCCATATAAAGACATCACAACTACAGCTCCTCCGGACGAAATTCAACTTGTTTGTTTTATTCAGCTTATTATATTATCCAAATGGTACATACTCCATAACAATTTAATTACTAATGGCCGTCTGATTGTAAGAAGTTCTTAATCTATTTTGGTGGGCCTCTTAGATAGTGAAAGGCTCTTGTATTTACATTAAGAGCACTTATGACATTATTAATAAGAAAGAGAAAAATTATTCCTTTATTCTTCCACACACTATAAATTCTATGCAAAGTGCCAAAGTCTACCATGGTTAGGTTCGATTTTGTCCAATTGATGCAAGTCATCATCAAGTGGACGGTTAACTTGACCCCATATTGTCCAAAAATAATATTCTACACTAATTTTGAGACCAATAATTAAAAGAAAAGAGTGAGTTCATCAAAGGTAACAACATCGCATCCATTTTAATTCTAGAAGCACAAGAGTGGTACTAATTGTTTAGGGTTTAAAATTGATATGTTTATTCTTCTCCCAAGGAGAAATATATATACTACATTCAGAGTGGTTACAAATAGAAAATATGTACAAAATCTCATAATTCTACTCAAATTAGATAATTACAATAAAATATAAATTCTATTCCTAATAGGAACGTTGACTCACGCCAACACTCCCCCTCAAATTGGTGCATAGATATCGGTAATGCCCAACTTGTCAAGTAAGCCTTCAAATTGGCGCTTTGACACGACATGGGTCAACATATCTGCAAGCTGCTCTGAATGTGTACAAAATCTTCCAATTCTACTCAAATTAGATAATTACAATAAAATATAAATTCTATTCCTAATAAGAACAAATTCTGTTCCTAATAGGAACGTTGACTCACACCAACAAAACTTACCTGCCAAAGTCAACGGTACAAGCGAATTCGAATTTGATTAATAAACATAAAAAACACACATAGGGGAAATCATAGATAGATCAGAGAATTGGACTAAGAAAAACGAAAAATGAAAAAGAAAATTCATAAATTATGGATAAAAAATGGGACGCACGTTTGCTACATCAGAATTTAATAGACCAATTGATGGTTTGATTAATGGAGGGTCTCATTTGTAGGGTTCCATAAGTTTGGGTACCAAATTGTTGGGTCTTCAAAGTTTAGGTATGAGTTATTGTGACGAACCTCATAGTTCAAAGAAGCATATGTAAGCAGCTCCCGGTTACTTTCAACTACGGCCATGTCTTCCGCGTTCAAACTCAAGCGTGCTTGTATACCATTCCCATCTCTTACATCCATCAATGAGATTATGTTCTTGATTTCTACAGCACCAGCTGGCATACTCATCCATGATGGCTTTCCCCATCCAAAATTGGCTTTGTAGAAGGGAAACCTGCACCAACTGGTGGAACAATAGTTGTCTACATCCACCTTTCCAATGAGCTCCCCTAACTCTTTGCAGAGCTGCAACACATCCTCCCCACTAATTCCATTAGCAAAATTTACCTTCAATTCCTCAAAGCTCTTCCTCATTTTAGCAACCAAGCTTTGAACATCATGATCTACTTCACTTTCCTCTGTCTTTGCTACAAAGTGCCCGAAGAAATTTCCCAACAAGTCGTCTGCCGAGTGCTGAACCAAAACTTTCCGCATGTTCACAAATTGACACCACGAGGATGGCCTTACAAAACCCAAGTTTGATCGTGATGCTTCCATTACGCATTTCCAAATGAGCGCTGACACTACTTCAACGCGCGTTGGGTTTGGCACGGTGGCACTGGCAGCTTTGGACTTGAGAGCAGCAATATTTGAGGCTTCAAACACTAATGTCCTTGTTACACAATTTTCGTGGACAAATTCCACAGGAGGTTGAGGTGAATTGAGGAAATCCAGAGGTGGCAAAAGAGATGCTGCAGCACCAAATTGTGCAGGAGGCAGTACATCAGTAGTAGTAGTGGAGTCAAGGGCAATTGCAGCCCAACTATTAATGAATT
Source organism: Prunus dulcis (assembly GCF_902201215.1). Lineage (NCBI taxonomy): Eukaryota > Viridiplantae > Streptophyta > Magnoliopsida > Rosales > Rosaceae > Prunus > Prunus dulcis. Next base: position 8,495,703 of record NC_047653.1, on the reverse strand, counting down.
TGCTTAGTGTATAAGCATCACCGATCTTATGTGAAATGCTGACTCCAATTGCCACTCCACCACATTCAAAGAAGTTGGCTTGAACTAGTAGAAGATAGCCTTTGCCTGATTTTGTCCTGCATTCTATATCATTTGGAACCAATTGTTTCTGTATCACAAGATCTGGTTGGCCCAAAATCTGTGATATGGGACAGTTGACTCTGGCTTCAACAAATGCAGCTCCCTGGTCATTGCAGCTGATTGAAGAATTATATACGAATTCTCCAGCCCAGGGGTAGAAGTGAGTTAGGATTTCAGATAATGATATTTTTAGATGGTTGGATTTTTCAGCAAACAAAGAACGTTTATCAATATTATTGACCTCATCACTACTGATGGGATAGAAGAGAAGTAGTGGGACATAAACTTCAGATGTGATCTGATCAAAAACAGAGAGGCTGGTGTTTTTAAGGTGGTGAGGAGTTGGAGAGGATGGTTTAATTGTTTCCTTGTGAATGACTTTAACCTTGATCTCTGAAGCCATCTTTTGCTCCAAGCCTGAGTTTCGTAACAAAGACCCTCTATATATAAAGAACACAAAAAGAGAAGGATAGAGTTGTGGAATCCATTGACATTGACTTGGTAACACAGAAGACCTGGTCTAATGAACAGCAATGCTAGTCTGCTATCCAGTTGTTTATTAGACCAGTTTTTGTACATTGGTTGAGCCGATTGCACGTACCACTATACATTATTTTTTTCATTGCATTCATCCACGTGATTTCAGTATTTAAATCTCTTTAGTTCCTGTTGGGTGAGTTGCCGGCATGTAATAATTTGTTAATTTGCTAAAACATGTGGTATATACCGTTTTTATTGAGAAGACGATAGCATACTAAATTCACACACTACATGAATGTTAAGACTTAAACCCAAAACCTTTCCTGAGAAAGCATTTGCTCCAAACCACTATATTAGCAGGTCATTTGCATTAAACAAGTTCCTTATACTAGTGAATAGTTGAGAATCTTGATTTTTTATTTTTATTTTTTTGCAAACTTGCAAACAATTTGGAAAATACTTATGTGTCAGAAGCCCAACATCCCTCACTCTTCCTCCATAGCCATTACTCCACTCTCACCTCATCATCTTTAGTGAAATGAATGCTGCCTCCTCCTGGTCCCAACCCTAATCCCCTTTCCATTTCTCTCATCAAATTTTGCCCCTCAATTTAACCCCGTTCTTTCATTCTTTCAATTTACTAACAACTTAAAGAAAAAGAATCGACCTTTAATTAACTTAGAAAGGGGTCTTAAAGGTTGTGTTGAGGAAGACATAGCTTCCATTGTTGCAGGCTGTTCCACACACTCGCTCGATCTCATCAATCTCGGGCGAGTGGAACCCATCTATGTTGGGGTTCGCATAGTGCATACTGAAGACGTCGTAACATTGTTCTCCCGCGTCTTCGCCACCTTTGGGAAAGAATGGGAGGTTTATGTTATGGCTTACGCAGAGAATTTCTTCCTGCGTTGGTATGGTTTGGGCATGGGTGTCGGGTTGGGAATCTGTGGGTGGTCCGGTAATCTATGTGTGCATTGGGTGGGTATCAGTTGGAATCCATTGGACTTGATTTGTTGACAACGCGAATTGTGATGAAGAAATTGGAAAAATTAACATTTTGGTGGTCAAATTTAAATTCTACCTTAACACCAGCTACCAAAAATGTAATTACCCCTAAAAAAAAGACACTTTATGTAGTCAATGGTCACATAGTATCGTTTTAGGGCTTTGACTGATTCCTTACACACACCACACAATCTCATAAAACCCACAAAAAATAGAGAATTTGTTTCTTTTGTTTTTTGTTTTTTTTTTTTTGGGAGCAGATGCTTCTATTTACAGAAGCAACCTCAGAGACAAAAGATAGCAAAACCATCAGAAATCCAAATATGAGAGGTGAAGGCAATAGCGTAATCCTAAAAAAAGATTTGAGGTATGAACCAAACACATGGAAACAAAAGAAAAAAAAAAAAACAGAGGACTCTTGGACACCTCTTCAATCGGCTCACTTAAATAGCAATGCCAATAACCGAAATCACCAACCTACAAGAGAAAAAGAAAATCAGAAAAAACAGGAAGAAAAAAACTGCAACAAAATTAGAAAAAGAAAAAGTGGTTGAAGAAACTAAAAAAACGATGAAAAGAAAAACCTAGTGATAACCAACTAGATATCTAAACAAGAAGAGGTAAAAGGTTAAAGAAAACAAACAAAAAGGGACAGACGGACAAACCAAAGAGAACACTAGAAAACGAATCCTGGAGCACTTACCTAGGCATCTGCAAGTTAAAAACTTGCAAAATAGATGTCAAAACAAGGAACTAGGAGTTAGGTATGTGGACCAACTGTGGGAACCAAGCAAAAAGAATAGAAACGAAGACAAAAAAAACAAAACAAGCAGGCTGAGAAAATAGCAAAAGCCTCAATAGAATAATAAAATTTACACACAAAAATGTAATTATCAAAAGGTCGGGTTGTACTGTGGATTGGGAAGACAATTGTAACATGGATTTTGTCTCTATGTTGGACTTAAAAGATTTGGCGGCTATACTTGTTTTCACACGTGAGCGCCTAGGAGCTATGCGGGGCCTTTTTTATTATTTATAAATAGTATAGCCGTCCGACTTTACTATAGTGTTTTTTAAGAAAAATAGTATATCCGCGCGGGTTCACTAAGTTTTAAAAAATAGTATAGCCGGCTATACTAGTTCTCACACGTCGGCACCCAGGCGCTAGGCTTTTTTTAAAATTTATAAATAGTATAGCCGAGCGGCTATCGGCAAGTATTTTTATTTATTTTTTTAAAAAATAGTATAGCTGGGCCGCTATACGCGGGTTTCTTATATTTATTTATTTTCAAAATAGTATAGCCGTGCGGCTATACGTTTTTTGACAAGTGGATCCCTTTTTTTAATTTAATTAATCAAAAAAAGGGCCTTGGACCTTTGGGCTCTTTGGGTCTGTGATTTAAATGAAAACCGATTAGTTAATTAATTAATTATTTATTTGAATTATTTTTAAAATTCAAATATCATATAATGTTTTTGTCTTATTGGGTTTGTCTTTTTCTAATACCCGTTAGAACATGTATCAACCACTCTATTTAAACATAAGCTTTGGGTCTGTACAATTACATCAAATTCGCAGAGAACATTCATATCATTATTCATGTATAGCCTCAGAGATAAACACATAAATTTCGCCAGAAATCAAAGTCAATCAAAGCCCTACTGCTATGACTTTGATTTAGATAGTTATATCCTGGTGGAGCAAACACCTGCAAAATTACAAGCACTGAGTAGGGGTGAAATTCAGTTTTAAGGACGACATTGCAATTTTGCAAGCCTCTATCTGCAAGAACAGTCAGTTTTTAATTTACTGCCATATGTAATTTCATTATTCTATTTGTTGTTTAATTAAATTATTAGAATAATATTGATTGTTGTTCCTCCAACAAGTTTCACTCGAGAGAACAAATTAGATCAAAGGCAAACATTATCACCCCCAAAAAAAAAAAAATACAGAAAGCGAGCAGAATTTACTTCATGAGCAGTACGTTTGTTGGACAGTGTGATCATGATTTGTCATGTAAAATGAAGGCAGATATTCATGTGCTTAATTCCCTTTAAGCCTTTGGTTCAGATAAACCTGGATGTTCCAAATATAACTGCACAGATAGAGGTTCGCTACTCATCGATTTAAGAGGAGTTATTAATGGAGGCTGTTGCCATTGCTGTGTGTCTGTTGGAATCCATAACTCTGCATCCTTACTTGTACTTGCCTGAGGCAGGGACCGAAAGTACACGGTTATCTCCCACCTGCAATCTTTTATAAAGGAAAAGCTTACCCACCTAGCAGCAATATCTGAAGGAAAACAGACATGAAAATCCAAACCACGTTCATGCGCTCAACCACCACCCAAGCATATGGTCAATACTCAACCAAATAAACCAAAGCATTTGATAGAAAGTAGCTATTTTAAAGCGAAAACCAAACGGAACTACACCATTGAAAAATAATTATATCAAATAGTATTCTAAGAGAAAACTACAACACTGAAGGAAAATAATCAACATAAAACTTACCCTAGGGAAGAACCCGTGTAAGGGATTCTGAGAAAGGAAGCTTGATAAAAAAACGACCTTAGTGAGAACTCCAGGTCAGCTTCTTCCACCCTTGAGCCATAAGACTGATTCACAGTGAGCTTAAACATAAATCTTTCCACAGGGATGTTATCACTGTTAAAGAAAATAACTGCTACTCTCTCCACCAGACCCTAGTTTGTAAAATGTACTTCTGTTTTAGTGAAAATGGAACATCACCGGAATAAATACATTAAACGAATAAGAAAGACTGCATCTTTCTTCAAAAAATCAAAACGAAAAATGAAAAAAAAAAATTCCAACCCGCCTAGGCGCTAGGTCTAGCCGCCCAGACCCGCCGAGGCTGAATTTTCGAACACATGAGATATATGAGAAATTTTTGAAGGAACAAGAAAGAAAAAAGTAAAAGGAAATAAATGAGTAAAGGATCAACCTTTTGGATGAAAGGATGAAGTCCCGAGACAGCAGAATGGATATAATCTCTGAGTTGAGGGTGACGAGCGCTATGAACCACCAAATTCATATATTTCCTTCTTTCAAAAGCACCTTTGCCCAAAACCAACCATCAGTGAAAGCAGTTGAGAACTGGGTTTTGCTTTCTGGGTTCCCCAGATAATGAAGAAAAACAGAAGTCAAAACCACAAGTTTTTTTTCTCAGCAACCAAAACGAGAAGTGGGTTTAGAACAAACCTGGAGGGTAAATTCCTTTGAGGAGAACGATTGAAGTGATTGCCACCTCCAGGAATTCAACCAGAATCCGAGCTGTCTCACCTGCACCATTTTCAATTTTAATTATACTCATCTAATAGCCCAAAAATGAAGACGAAAACATACCGGAAGTAAGGAGGTCACTGAAACCTTGGGGAGATTGATTATCTTTGCGTTCCATCTCTACAGTTTGGAAGTGCGGAAACTTGGAGTTTTGGTTTGGGAATTTGAATGGTTTCGTACCTTGGAAGTTGCAAACTCTGTTGAATAATATTAAGGCCTGTAGCCCGCTATTTGGCGGGCCTGACAGAGAGCCCATGGAGACCCGCCTCCACTTTTTTTATGTATTTGTTTAAAACAAATATTAATGGGAGGAGGGAGGCAGTCCAATTTGCTTTCTCCTGGGATACTTCGAAGAGAAATAGAAGTACAACTAAAGTTTAAATTAGTTAGTTAAATTGATTACTCCAGTATTTTCTTTTAATACAAGCGATACTTTAAATTACAAGTGAGAGTTAATTGTTAGTCTAGCATAGTATAAGAGACTAGTCCGAATTATAAACCCAACTTAAGTTTATATTACATTGTGCTCCTTCAGAAAACGGACTAAAGAAATTTATAAAAGAATAATTGTAATTTACAAGCTTAAATTTTTGAGTCTTTATGGTGAGGAGTAAAATGAGAGGTAAAAAGCTGGTTAAAGAGGGAAAGGAAAGGAATGTGAGTCAAAGTAAGATTTGTTGAGATTTGCACCAACTATTTTCAAAGTAAGATTCCCCAAGAGAAAGTACGATATATGTCATAACCGAAAACCAAACAAATTAAAATAGCTAAAGACCGAAAATATTGTAGCGCAATCTCCTCAAACTCGGATGGCGGGGTCATTTGATCCTTCACGCCTTTCCTCTTGATCAAACACACGGAGAACCCGAAAGCCTGGCCTGAAGTCGCAGCCCTCAACTGAACGGAGAACCCGAAAGACTCAATGACAGGGAGGTAGGCCTTGATGTTGTAGAATGGGGTACCAGGCCTCTGCATTTCCTCAAACACATGCCCACGTTTCTGGTTAAGAACACAGTAGATGCCACCAACACCTCCTCTGTGGATTGCATCAGCATGAAGAACTACATCACAAACTTCAAAGCAAATACCCCTCATGTTTTCTTCCGCCGATACACCTTCCTTTGAAGCCCACTGGAAACCAGCAACAACAGAGTCCTTAATTTCGTTAAAACACCCCTTACACATATCCACCACCATATTAGGACAGGTGGTCTCAGGGCCAAAACACCAGATTTTCTTAGCAAGATCCTTGTCCCAACCGAACTCCTCAGCCAAGATTTTGGAACGAATTTTGGGATCATCTCTTGGGCCAATACGACCATCATCAATAGCCAGGAAGACCTTCCTCCAAGGGTCGAGCTTCCATATACAGACGGTTATGCTTGTTGGGTGACTTGCTCATCACAGTACGACTAGACTTCTCCAGGACAGTCTCACGGAAAGACACAACAGGGTCAGATTTTATAATCTGAGCTCCTCCCATGAAATCATCCTGTAGATCCTTCAAACAAATCTCAAGATGGTGTTCACCAGCACCAATAATGTGCTCTCCAGATTCCTCAATGGAACAGACAACCATAGGATCAGACTTGGCCAGACGTTTGAGATCTTCAAAAAGTTTGGAAAGGTCAGAAGCGACCTTGCATTGAACAGCAACACGCACAACAGGTGAAACAGAGCACTTCATAGCATGAAAGGGGTCAATAGTATAGCCGCACGGCTATACTCATTTTGACACGTGGACGCCTAGCTGCGGCGTTCCTTTTTTTATTACAAATATTGGGATTTTTTTAAAAGTATAGCCGCGCGGCTGTACTACTTTTTTTTTTAAAAAGAAAATAGTACAGCCAAACGGCTATACTCGTTTTCACACGTGGGCTCCAAGCGCTAGACTGGGGCTTTTTATTATTTATAAATAGTATAGCCACGCGGCTATACTATACTTTTTATTTTATTTTAGTTATTTTTTAAATAGTATAGACGCACGATGTTACTTGTTTTTTTTTTTAATAAATAGTATAGCCGAGCGGCGATACTATATATATACTAGGATCCTTTTTATACGTGGATAATAATCTAAACTAATCTTATCGATACGAGAAAATCAGGAAAAAAATATTAAAAAATACACGTGTTTTTCAAAATAATTTCAATAATACACACAAAATTCACGTATTATAGATGGACACTGGCCGGTTTAAGAATTGGTGGGATACAAAGTGTGGAATGTGTACGATTAACAATGATTTGTTTATTAATCATATACGATTAAACATAGACCGTTGAGATATTCAAGTAAGAAAGACTAACTAAATCACAGTCGGGTTCAGGGTTGCATATGCAAGCAACTCCTTACTACTTTCAATCATGGCCATGTCGTCTTTCTTCAAAGTCAATGACGCTTCTATGCCCACGCCGTCACTCATATCCATCAATGCGACCATGTTCTTGATTTCAATGCTACGGATGCTCACCCATGATGGCTTTCCCCAACCAAAATTGGTTTCGTAGAAGGGAAACCGACACCAACTGGTACACATATAGGTTTCGACATCATCCCTTGCCAGGTTACCAGACTCTTTGATGGTTTGCAATACAACATCACCACTAACCCCATTGGGGTACTTTTCTCTATATTCCTCAAGGCTTTTTCTGAGTTTAGCAACCAAACTTTTGAAGTCAAATTCACTCTCTAAGGCCATTGCTGTGAAGCACCACACAAAATTCCCAAATATATTTTCTGCGAAGGCATGCCCTGATGATCTTTTCCTCATGTCCATTGCTTGACAACACACTGATGGCTTTTTAAAACCCAAATTCGATCTTGACGCTTCCATTGCGCATTTCCAAATGAGTGCTGACACTGCTTCAACTCGTGTAGGATTTGGCACTGTGGCACTGGCCGCTTTGGCCTTGAGAGCAGCAATATTTGAGGCATCAAACACAAACCTCCGTGTTATACATTTCTCTTTAGGAAAATGCACGGCGGGTTGGGGTGAGTTGAAGAAATCTTGGGGTGGGAATAGAGAAGCTGTAACACCAAATTCTGCAGGAAGCACGACATGATCGGTAGTGCTGGTTGAGCCAAGGGCAATTTGAGCCCAGCTTTTGATGAATGTGCTGAATGTTGAGGCATCAGCGACCTTATGTGAAATGCTGACCCCAATTGCCAATCCACCACATTCAAAGAAGTTGGCCTGAGCTAGTAGAAGATAGCCTGCTTCTGCTTGTTTGGCTCCTATAGCAGTTGGAAGCAATTGATTTAGGTTCGAAAATTCAGGTTTGTCCAAAATCTTTGATATGGGACAGTTGACTTGCGTTTCAAGAAAGGCAGCTCCATGATCATTGCAGCTGATGGAAACATTATATTCGAATTTTCCTGCAAAGGGGTAGAATCGAGTGAGGGCTTCAGATAATGATTTCTTTAGAAGCTTGGATTTTTCAGAATGATCAAAATTATCAATCTCATCACTACTGCTGGGATAGAAGAGAATTAGTGGGATATGAATATCAGGTTGAAACTGATCAAAACCAGAGAGGCCCAAACTTCTAAGGTGGGGAGGAGTTGGAGATGATGGCTTAACTGTGTGCTTGTGAATTACTTCAACCTTGATCTCTGAAGCCATCTCTTGTTCCGGGCTTGAGTTTCATAAGAACTTAAGACCCTCCATATAAAGAGGCAGAGTCAGCAGAACACCCCAATGGCAGCTCATCTCCAAAAAGTAAGCTTCATCGTTTTGTATCTGTCTCATTTAAACATAGGATCAATCTGTAAGTTTTTTTTGGATTATCTAAAGGCACATTAAGTGTTTTGGCCTTCAAGGGCCGGCCTTGACATATGCATGAAGACAACAGATAAAGATAAACTATCATTTTCCCATTTCTATTTTTATTTTTTAAATTCTTCTGGCAAGAAAAACAAGCTATATCAATTTATTTTTATCAACACAAATCATCAAATAAAGTCCAAAGTGGGCCTAGAATGAAAACAAATGAAACAATGCCACATGAGTTGGTGTCCAAAAGTTCGCGTAATCATCATAATTAATCTATTTCTCTATATCCAATGAATCGATACTATATACTAGCTAGAGTAGCACTTATGCATGTAAACATTATAAACTCAAGCATAATCTTGTAATAATGGGAGACCATGATTTTTTTTAACAAACTTGAGACTACCAGCGACAATATGAAGGAGGCAAACTCGTTTGTGGAAATAGGATTTTTTTTTTTTTTTTTTTTTTCATTTGGTAGACTGCCAATATATGGAGGAGGGAGATTCAAACTGTGTAAGCCCGGATCAAAAGGTGGACTTATCCCACCAAGTCATCAGAAAGAGTGTTTTGCTCTGTGTACCAAATGGGAAATCCTGCAATACCAAACTTCTATGCATTAACACTTTGCAACTATATCACCAAGCTCTAAAGGGGAAAGGGGAGCAGAACACAAATACTCTTTACAAATTACTTGTTCACATTCATTTCAATACTCAAATTTTATATCCGAAGCACTATGAGTAATATATGTAACTGCAAGTGTTTAAGTGAGAAAGCTCAAGTTTATTTTTAATTTGATTGCTTACAAGAAATGAAAGGCTACAACACAACAACCCAAGGAAACTAAATTATATTGCAGGAATATCTTTTGCTACTAATAATTAAATGACAGTTGGATTTAGAGAAGCGTATGCAAGCAGCTCCTCATTGCTTTCAATTATGGTCATGTCTTCTTCTTTCAACGTCACCGACGCTTCTATGCCTTCCCCATCGCTCAAATCCATCAACATAATTGTATTCTTGAACGTACTACGAGTACTCACCCACGACGGCTTTCCCCATCCAAATTCGGTTTCGTACAAGGGAAGCCTGCACCAGCTGCTGCAAGTATTGGTTTCTAAATCATCCCTTTCCGCGAGGTTGCCAGACCCTTTAATGGCTTGAAATATATCCTCACCAGTAACACCATTCGGATACTTTTCCTTGTATTGCTCAATGCCTTTCCTGAGTTTAACAACCAAGCTTTCAAATTTTACCTCACTTTCCATTGCCATTGCTGCAAACCCCCACACAAAATTCCCCAATATGTTTTCTGCCAAGCCCTGCAGCGATCTCTTGCGCATATTCACAACCGGACACCACATAGATGGCTTTATAACACCCAATTTTGATCTGGATGCTTGTATTATGCATTTCCAAATGAGCGCAGACACTACTTCAACCCGTGTGGGGTTTGGCACTGTGGTGGCAGCTTTGGACTTGAGAGCAGCAATCTTTGAGGCATCAAATACAAATCTCTTTGTTATACAGTTTTTGTTAGAAAGTATTATTGAAAACTGGGGTGAGCTGAAGAAATCCATGGGAGGGAAAAGAGAAGCTGCAACACCAAATTCTACATGATCAGTAGTACTTGCCGAGCCAAGTGCAATTGCAGCCCATCTTTTGATGAATGCGCTGAGGGTAGAGGCATCGGCGACCTTATGTAGAATGCTGACTCCAATTGCCAATCCACCACATTCAAACAAGCTGGCCTGAACTAGTAGAATATAGCCTGCTTCGGCTTGTTTGGATTCTATAGCAGTTGGAAGAAATTGATTTAGGACCTGAAAATCGGGTTTCTCCAAAATCTTCGATATGGGACAGTTGACTTGGGCGTCCAGAAATAAAGCCCCGTGGTCATTGCAGGTGATCGAGGCATTATATACGAATTCCCCTGCAAAGGGGTAAAAGTGAGTGAGGGCTTCAGATAATGATCTCTTTAGAAGCTTGGATTTTTCAGCAAACAAAGATTTGTGATCAATGTTGCCCTCATCACTAGTACTGGGGTAGAAGAGAAGTAGTGGGGTATAAATTTCTGATTGAAACTGATCAAAAACAGAGAGGTTGATTTTTTTAAGGTGGTGAGGAGTTGGAGAGGATGGTTCAATTGTTTCCTTGTGAATGACTTCAACCTTGATCTCTGAAACCATCTTTTGCTCCACGGTCTAAACTTGAGTTTCCCCTCCATTTAAAAAGACTCAGATTCATCATGCAATGGAAGTCGACTAAATACACAATTATCATTTTAAGTTGAAATTGTAAAATTACCTAATTTCTTCTTGGAAAAAGCAACTATAGAATCTAATATAATAACAATAATTAGACAATAAAAAATTCACAAATGTAGTGTTATCTCACTCTTTTTTAGTTCCAATCCTTTCATACTACAAATAGGTGAAATTGTAATTTCTGTCATTTTTTAAATTCTGCATATATGACATCCAAATGTTAAAATTTGCAACTAACGGAATTTTTAAATGATGTAATTGAAAATTCCGTCATTTACAATTTCCGTAGAAATTATAATTACTTCAACCAAACACACCACTAGAGACTGCTACCTATATAGCACAGCCGCCTAATTGCTCCAGAAATTAAGTCAACGGTCCAGTTGACTTAATTGTATCCCAGTACAATAGGATAATCAACTACAATATTCCACAAAAGTAGGTAGTTCTTCAATGTAGAATGCTGGCCTTTTAATTCTTCAATGTAGAATGCGGCCCTCTCAAGAGATTAAAAGAAAACTGCTAGTATATGGATTTTCGGTAGTGATTAGCCATAATAGCCAAGCAACTGCTAGGGGCTGCTACCTATATAGCACAGCCGCCTTATTGCCCCAGAACTTAACTCAACTGTCCAGTTGTCTTAATTGTAACTGTCCAGTTGTCTTAATTGTATCCCAGTACAATTGGATAATAAACTACAAAATTCCACAAAAGTAGGTAGGCAGGCCATGCTGCGGTCTAATATTCATGACATTATTTTCCACACTTGGCAGAATCTACTATCAAGATATGGCCACAGATAGAGGTGTCAAACGGGCCGTCTAGGCCGGCCCATTTCATTTAAACTTGTGCTTTTAATGTTTTCGTGTCAGGCCGGTTCGGTCCATTTAATTTATCGGGCCGTGTAATGCCGGTACATTTAGTAAAATCATTGATCCCAGCCTTGCCCAAAGTCCATGTCCATATTGAAACGGGCAGGGCCGGGCTCGTGCTCGTGCCGTGCCCGTGCTTGTGCTCGTGTCATACTCGGGCCCAAGAACCAATCTATTTAATTTGAATTTTTTTCACTTGATTTTTTTTCCACTAGATAATTCAAATTATAAATATTAAAAATATAATTAGAGGCAAGAAATGATGAACTATTTGAAAACATTAATCAATCAAATATCCAAACAATATGAAATGGGGGAGGGCAAAAAGTGTCCAACTCCACAAAGTCTACTTCAACTTTTCATCTTTAAACAACTTATTATTTTATATGTGAAAAAATGTCTTGCTTTGATTATAAGAGAAGCGTATATGTCATATGTATTGATTAGATATCAAGTCCAATGTTGTTTAATTAATTTGTAGTTGATATGTTTAATTACTTAAGGACCCAAGTAATTTTCCTAAAATGAAAGACATCAAATATATATTTATGATTTTTTTAAAAAAAACATATAAACAATGACATTAGATGTCAAATTATTGTATTTTGACTTTTGAGAAAGAAAAAAATGTTAAGTGGGCCGTGCTTGGGCTCATGCCGTGCTTGAAGCATAATCGGGCCAAGCCCGGCCCGGTACATTGTACCTCATTTTTTGAAAGTTGGATCCATCTGTATTTTTTGAATTATATAAAGAGACTTTTGATCTTAAAAATATATATTCTAATCTCCTTGGGTGACAATTATTATATTGCCACCGACAATTATCATTTTAAGTTGAAATTGTAAAATTACCTAATTTCCTCTTGTGAAAAGCAACTACATAATACTAATATAATAACAATAATTAGTGTTCATCCGTTTTAGATTTGTTCCTGTGATGGTAGGGTAAAGTTTCCCATTGTCTTGAAAACCATTAATTGGTCAACAAGTCAACTTTCTTTAGTGTGCGAGCGTGTCACTGCTAGCAATGAAAAATCCTAGCAGACTTCTTAAAAATAGATAACTTGCGTCCCAAGTTACTGATTTCTAAACAAATGATTGTGAATTTGGATGTAGAATATCTCTCAAGTAAGTTCTTTTCTTGCCTCAGACTGGTGAGAACTTCACAATTTTTCACAGTACAAAACTGGTAGTTCTGGCCATAATAAATGATAAGAAAGTGAACTTTTTTAGGTAGAACTGCCCTTTACAAAACTCAAAAAGGAAGACCAACTCTAAAAAGACAAAAATAGCTTTTGGACTTTAATTTCTGCCTGGATAAATGCTTGTGATTCGGGCTGGACTGGGTATGTCTGTGCTGAACTGGACTATCAACACCTTCGACTGTCAAGTTTCTGCTGTAAATCGATACCAACGTTAGAGTTTGGCAAAGCTTTAATCTATTTCAAACCCTAGAAGGCTTTTTGAACGGGCGGAATTGGAACCTCTTTAGTCTGGAAGGGGCAGAAGTGGCTGGATTTGATGATTATTGAGCTGGAACTGTACTGTAGTACCTGTTCTGCTTGATCAGGGCTCTCCATAAATTTGTTGAGGTTTTCATATTTGTAAAAGCCGAACTTTGCTTGATTTGGCTTATGCTGAACCAAATTTGTAACGAGAGAAATCTCGCTTTGAATGACTATTTCTTTGAAACTGAACTGAAGTTAGAGATTCTAGACTGTAGCTGACTTGTTTCTTGTGGCTCAATGAGTTGTTGGTTGTTTCAATGTTTTAAAGGTTTTTGGGATCAAGTGATCATTCTGAGTTTTTTGTTTTTGATTGATTTTTTGGCTGTCTTTCGATCTGTTCACCTTCTCTCATATTTATAGGAAATGCTGGAGTGGGATTTTTAATCTTTAAAATGGGTGGCAGATTTTCTAAAAAACAAGATCTTTTTATTTTATTTTTAAATGTCAAAGAAAAAAGGGGAAGTTATCTATTATGGCAAATAAACCATCATCAGTCAGTTCTAAGGTAATCACTTCCCTGCTCTCTTTTTTTGAAAGAAAACCAACTCTTCTTTGTTACCCGTTGTTCTTTGTAGAGAGAAAGAACACAATCTACCATGACGGTCAGTTTGCTTTTCCTGTTTGAACAACTCCCTTGCTCCTTATTTATCTTTTGAAATTGTAGTTTGCTTATCTCTTGGAAAGGCCACCTACTTTGGTGCATAGTTTCTTTATATATATAAAAAGGAATTTTGATCTTCTTCCTTTGGCTGCAAAAATGGAGAAGCCCTCCTGTAAGACCTGCCTTCATTAACTCTCTGTCAGCTCCTTTGTGATAGTTGTAAATTTTGACTTTTCAAAGCCAGGTAGTCACGTGGGGTTGTTTAGAAAAGATCTTCTGATTTTGTCAATCTTCTGAGGTAGAGATTAATTGGTAAAAAAGCTGGGCTAGTCTCTTTTCTTAGTGGATAAAAAGCCCTAAATGGTTTGTCTCATGGCCCTTTTCTGAAAAAGAAATGGGCTGGGTGTGTTGGAAATTGGCCCAATATTGAGAAAGATTATGGTTGCTGCCCAAAATTTGACATGGGGTTTTTTTGATTTTGGGCTCTCAATTCCAATTGAATGAAAAGCCCAAATTGTTTGGATACTGAGATTGCTTTGTCTTTCCTAGGCCTCCAGTTCTGGGCTAGGCGTACAGATCTTTGGCCTAATCAATTAGACAACAAAAAATTCACAAATGTAGTGTTATCTCACTCTTTTTTAGTTCCAGTCCTATCATACTAGGTCGTATTATGTGTTTGGCCCCTATAGTTTGGGCAAAGTTCCACTTTAGTCTTATAGCTTACTAGTTGCAATCCAATTTGTCTTAAATTTGCCTGTCGAATTGAAGGTTTTAGGTTTTTTGGCATACTTAATTCTCTCAAGATCAAACCAATTTGTTTCTGTATTTTGTCACTGGAGATGTTGTGCTCATATTTGACTTTGTGGCTACTCTGTACTTTTTATTGTGTTATCAATAAAATTACTGTCGCTTTTAATCAAAAAAATTAGCACGTTTGGGACACATATGAGAGTAAAGACATTAATCACAATTAATTATTATAAGGGATGCAATCTGAACCATTGAATGTGCTTTAATCTAACAGCCTAAAATGTGTATGATAATGCATGTAAAAAATGTGTGTCCCCGATCCTTACCCTATATATATTACTTCTAATTAAATGACAGTAATTCGGAGAAGCATTGCAAGAAGCTCCTCATTGCTTTTAATTATTGCCATATGTCTTCTTCTTTCAAAGTCATGGACGCTGCCTTCAAAAAAATTAAAAAAAGTCACGGACGATTCTATGCCATCCCCATCTCTCAAATCCATGAACAGAACTGTATTCTTCACTGCACTAGGAGTCTACGAGTAATCACCCATGATGTGGCTTCCCAAATCCACATTCGGTTCATCCCTTTCCATGATGTTACTAGACTCTTTAGCGGTTTGAAGTACATCCTCACCAGTAACACCATTCAGACTTTCCTTGTATTCCTCAATGCCTTGCTGTTGATTTTTTGGCCAAATTGGTACCCATAATATGGTGGGCTTTAAGTGAGTCATGTGAGCCCATGTTATGGGCTAGGTTTTCAGCCACAATTTGGTGGCTTATTAAACACACCACTTTACTAGCTATATATACTAGAGGTGGAGTAATTTTTGTATGTTTTGGGTACACCAGCTGTCTGGTGCACCATCCAATACACATGAGACATGAAAGGACCCGCCCCGAATTTTCCCAAAACCCGAGACGACTCCTTTGGAAATCCCGACATAGCCCCGATGCCGGGCCCACTTACTAAAGACCGAGACTTTCTGCCGAAATTTCGGCAGAGTCTCCCCTATAAATTGGACATTTCCCAAAATTTCAACCTGCATAAAAACACAATTTATATCACCAACTGGCAGCATGCACAATATAATTTCATGCAATTTATATAGATGGCCTTCGGCCTTCCAATAATTCTCAACCAACTACCAAACAATTCAAATACAAATTATGACTAATAATTAGTCTGCGGCTGCACCTAATAACCTTAGGCTGCCTACGTACCCTCCTCGAGGGATCAAGCCACACGTAGTTCTTCTGTAAAACCTAATTCCACTCTCAAGCGATACCTCATCTCGTTTCTCTGTATTTCACATAATCTCCCCATACGCCGGTACAACCAACGCCACGTATGGGGTATGTCAACACGCCGGATAACCTACGCCACGTGCGACCATGCCATACTATCACATATCTCCCCATACGCCGGTACAACCAACGCCACGTATGGGGTCTGTCTCAACGCCGGATAACCTACGCCACGAGAGACCTACACGTCATATCACATAACTCCCCATACGCCGGTACAACCAACGCCACGTATGGGGTCTGTCCCAACGCCGGATAACCTACGCCACGCGGGACCTCAACATCATAACACAATATCTCCCCATACGCCGGTACAACCAACGCCACGTATGGGGCCTGTCGACACGCCGGATAACCTACGCCACGTGCGACCTCAACACAATATCACAATATCCCCCCCATACGCCGGTACAACCAACGCCACGTATGGGGTCTGTCTCAACGCCGGATAACCTACGCCACGTGAGACCTGAATTTCACTTGGTGGTGCTTGTAGTGAATCCAAAATCCGGGGAGGTACCTAAGGTAGTGCGTATAGCACTCTAACTGACATTCTAGACTCTGTTGTACCCTTGTACAACCATATAAAACTATATAATAATTCTAATATTGTGTAAATCTCAACAATAGTCTAGCACCAGATAATCCCCCTGGGAAGGTGAGATTACTCCGGGAGACTCACGGTCAACCAAGGGTCAAACTACCCTAACCCTGGTCAAACGGGCCCACGGGGACCACAACCTCCAAACTCCGATCCGAAAGTTCCTATGGGTTCTATAAGGTATAGGACACTTGTCCTACAAGTTTGGTTCAGATCGGACGGTCGGATCGCTCACGATCGCACGATCTAACGGTTAATATAAAATATAAACTTTAAATTATTAAATCGGAACATCCGGGGCTTCGATTCACGATCCGTGAATTCCTCCACGATCCTAGAAATACCTAGTTTAACATATATTAATTTCGGGACCATCCAACGGTCTCAACCTATCGAACCCGGATAACGCCCAATAGGCGATATTCGTTCGATAGTCAAACGACGTCCGAATTGAGATCCGCGAAATCCTACGCGCTCGTGACGGCACGAGGACCTCAAAACTGACCAGAGACATGCCGCCCCCCTCGCCCACGCGCCGCCACACGCGCGGGCAGACCGGGTGTCCAAAGCGATTACGGTCCGTCGAAAAATCTTGGAACCGAGACTCCAAACTCCTTCCCTAGGTAAAACACCCCATTTGGAGTCACTTTTGTTCTTGGACAACCCCCAAAAAGTGGCCGGAAATGGCCGATCACGGCGGCCGAAGTTCGGCCATTTTTCAATTCGAAAATCGAATTGGTTACGCTAAGAATCGATCTAATCCTACCCAACCATCAGCTAGAACAGGCAGAGAGGATGAATTTCCATACCTTGATCGCCAGAAATGGCGGCCGGAGGAGGGAGATCGGAGCCGGCGAAGTTTCGGGCGAAAATCACCATTTTCCGGCGGCTGGAGCGGCGGCCGGTCTCGGGGGAGGGCTGGGTCGTGACGCCGAGGCCGAGCCGGTCCTTTTGGCACCGGTCCCGACCGCAGCCGCGGCCGGTGGCCGGAGATGCGAGGAGAGAGAGAGAGAGAGAGAGCCGACGGGAGAGAGAGAGAGATCGCGGGAGAGAGAGAGAGAGAGAGAGAGAGAAAAACCAGATTTTTTATAAAAAATCCCATTTCGAAATATTTACGGTTGTGCCACTGGGTTTCTTTTGACCATATCTCTCTCGTTACAATTCCGATTCGAGCCCACTACGTGTCTATGAACTCGTCTCAGTACGACCTATCCAAAAATACCAGTCACGGTCCCAAACTCTCTTCGGTTAAAAATGTGACTAAAATACCCTTAAATAATTAAATAATTAAATAAGGGTTAAATTCGGGGAAATATGGGGTCGGGGCGTTACAAGACATGCGGAAATATACTCTAATAAACATAGGATATAAAAATAAAATATTTCCAATTGAGTGCTGACTCTGCTTCAACGCGAGTTGGTTTGGCATCGTGGCACTGGCAGCTTTCTACTTGAGAGCAGTAATCTTTGAGGCGTCATACACAAATCTTGGGGTGGGAAAAGAGAAGATGCACCACCAATTTCTACATGATCACTAGTACTTGCTGAGCCAAGTACAATTGCAGCCCAGCTTCTGATGATAGTGTGGATCCTATATCAGTTGGAAGCAATTGTTCTAGCAACCCAACATCTGGTTTGTCCAAAATCTTTGATATGGGACAGTTGACTTGGGCTTCAAGAAACGCAGCCCCATCATCATTGCAGGTGATCGAAACATTATATACGAATTCCAATGCAAAGAGGTAGAAATGAGTGAGGGCTTCAGATAATGATTTATTTAGAAGCTAGGAATTTTTCAGCAAACAGAAAATGGGTGATCAATATTGACCTCATCACTAGTACTGGGATATAAGATAATTAGTGGGACATAAATTTCAGGTTGAAACATATAAAACACTACAAAAAAAAAGTGGCAACAGTTACAATTATTTAGTGACATTTGGGGACTGTTGTGGGGGTAACTAAAGGCTTTAGTCACCAAAAAAAGTAAAAAATGTGACTAAATGCCTTTTAAGTCACCAAAAAAGTCAAAAAATGTGATTAATGCCTTTTGTCAAGGCTACAAATTGTCAAGTAATGATGACTGTTGCCGCTTTTTTTACTAGTGAAAAAACATAGATGTTGGCATTTCTAAGGTGGCGAGGAGTATGAGAGGATGGTTGGATTGTTTTTTTGTTTTTGTTTTTTCGTGAATCACTTCAACCTTGATTTCTGAAACCATCTCTTCCTCAACAGTCCAAACTTGAGTTTCATAAAAAAGACCCTCCCTATTATAATGTTGATTTCTGGAAGTCAACTTCATTCATTTATTGTATTGTCCAGATCTAGTACTATTGTCTAATTTTTCTCAAAGCTTATTGTATGTGGTTAGAGCATTAAAGAAGTATGTGATTGGATCTGGCTAACCTCTTGCAATTCTTTTCTTATTTTCTTTAACCTATTGAATTCAATCAAAGTGTAATGCCAACCAGAGATTAAAGCATACCTAGCTAATAATAATTTATTAGTTACAAATGAGCTTTTTAGGATTTGGTTAACGAGTTCGGTATGTTATGATTAATTCACGCTCAAGGGGGTGAAACAAATCTCAATATTCATATTTTTTTGTAGTACATAATTGAAAGGGGAAAATGCAATGAAAGCACAAACAATACAAGCATACAAACTATTATAAGTGATTATCGTCAGAGATCCGCCATAGCATTCATCTAAGAAGCACAAGAGGAGAGACTAATTAAACCAGAGAAGCATAGGCAAGCAGGTCCTCATTGCTTTCAATTAGCGCCATGTCTTCTTCTTTAAAAGTCAAGTACACTTCTATGCCTACGCCATCACTCATGTCCATTAACATAATTGTGTTCTTGAATTTGAAACCTTGGATACTCACCCATGACGGCTTTCCCCAACCAAAATTGGCTTCGTAGAAGGGAAACCTGCACCAACTGCTGCAACTGTAGGTTTCTACATGATCCTTCAGCAAGAGGTTCCCAGACTCTTTGATGAATTGAAATGCATCATCCCCAGTAACTCCATTTGGATACTTTTCTTTATATTCCTCAATGCCTTTCCTGAACTTAGCAACCAAGCTTTTAAAGTCTAATTCACTCTCTATGGTCGTTGCAGCGAAGTACCACACAAAATTCCCCAACATGTTTTCTGTCAAGGACAGTCCTGATCTTGTCCTCATGTTCACCACTTGAGACCACACCGATGGTTTTATATAACCCAAGTTTGATCTTGATGCTTGCATTGCGCTTTTCCAAATGAGTGCCGACACTGCTTCAACTCGTGTGGGATTTGGCACGGTGTCACTGGTAGCTTTGGACTTGAGAGCAGCAATCTTTGAGGCATCCAACACAAATCTCTTTGTTACACAATTTTCTATAGCGAATTCCACAGTTGGTTGGCGTGAGTTGAAAAAATCTTGTGGTAGGAAGAGACTAGATGCAACACCGAACTCTGTAGGAAGCAGAACATGATCAGTAGTACCGGCTGAGCCAAGGGCAATTGCAGCCCAGCTTTTGATGAATGTGCTCAGTGTAGAGGCATCGGCGACCTTATGTGAAATGCTGACCCCAATTGTCATTCCGCCACATTCAAACAAGTTGACTTGGACTAGAAGAAGATGGCCAGCCTCAGCTTGTTTGGATTCTGTTGCAGTTGGAATCAACTGTTTCAGGATCCCGAAATCGGGTTTGTCCAAAACCTTCGATATGGGACAGCAGACTTGGGATTCAATAAATCCAGCCCCATGGTCATTGCAGCTGATTGAGACATTATATTCAAATTCCCCTGCAAAGGCATAGAAGTGAGACTGAGGGCTTCAGATAATGATGTTTTTAGAAGGTGTGATCTTTCAGAAAACAAAGAATGGTGATCAGCCTCATCATCACTATTGTTGCTGGGATAGAAGAGAAGTAGTGGGACATAAATTTCAGGAGTTATCTGATCAAAAATAGAGAGCTTGGATTTTGCAAGATGGTGAGGAGTTGGAGAGGATGGCTTAATTGTTTCCTTGTGGATGATTTCAACCTTGATCTCTGAAGCCATCTTTTGCTCCACACTTAGATTTTCGTAACAAGACCTTCCATATAAAGATGCAGAGTCAACGGCAGCTCCTCTGTATGAAAGTTGGATACAACTGTATTTTTTCGCATTTTTATCTAATGCTCGCTACGGATCTCTTTTAGATTTTGTTTGATAATGGGCCCTTGATGTTTTAGATATATACTCTAATTGGCACAACTTCAAAGCATGTGCTTTTCTTGCTGGACATTATTATCTAATAACAATAATATTAGAAAAATCTGACCGTTATCATAATTGTCTAATTGTACTCTTTGGAAAATGACTGGCTGAATGTGGAACATTCATCATGTCTACAGGGACGCTAGGTTTTTTTTTTTTTGGTAGGTGGATAATATATAACCAAAAAAGAGGCAAAAGCCTAGTACAAACAACCACGAGGAGACACATGGGAACAAACAAACAACCAACTGAGCAAAAAACCCAGAAAGTAAGGAACAACCACCCAACCAAGGGGCAACACCTAACTATCACCAGTAAGAGGTATGTTCCAGTTGTGAGCAACAGTCAAGTTAGCTTACACAGGTTTATAGGAGAGCGAACACATCTTGCATTGGATAGTAGAAATAATATTTTTGAGGACCACAGAAGGGGAAGATCGAGTATCCTTGAAAATCCTGTTATTAGGCTCCGTCCCGGGACGCTAGTTTGGGTGCAGGCATTATCGATCTTTTAAATGCATATACTAAAAGGTTTCTAAGCCTAGCTTGTAAAATAAGTCCCTAACTAAAACATGAATATTCATCTGCGAAGCACAAGAGGGGGTCTTTTTCAAAGGCGGATCAAGAGAAGCATATGCAAACAGCTCATTATTGCTTTCCATTATGGCCATGTCTTCTTCTTTGAAAGTTAAGGACGCTTCTATGCCATCTCCATCTCTAGAATCTATCAACACAATCAAATTTTTGGCTTCTAAACCAGTGGCCATTTCAGGATTCGAAAGTCGACCGGACAAAACTTATATAATAAACATGACGAAACGAGTGAATTTCATTAATGAACATAAAAAGATTACATAGTGAGGGGAGACGTAATAAGCCTTACCCTCAAATGCATTTATATCTACAAATACAAAAACTAAAATAACAACCAAAAGAAAAAAATAGAAAAAAATTTTATTTCACATTAAAAAGAAACATAAAACAGGGGACTGCATTAATTTAAAAAAAGCTAGGTTTATATCGAGAGAAATGGGAAGGAAGAAAATTGGCGGAGCTAGTCTTTTTTTTTTTAACGAGTTGTGACCTCATTTCTCCCCTTTTTTCCTTTTATAAACGTCTATTATGACATCCGTTTTTGGATTTTCACCTCGAGCTCCATAGCCCTATCAATCATAATGTTCCTTAATTTCTGAAATAGCCATCTTTGTGCGAGACAAAAAAAATTTAATAATCATAAGTAATGTAGGTAAATTTTTTTTTTCGACCAAAAAAAAAATGTATGTAATATTTTTCTAACAAAAAGAGAGAAGGAAAAGGAAGAAATAAGAAAGGGAGAGAAAAAGAGAGAGAGAGAGAGAGAGAGAGAGAGAGAGGAGAGAAGATAGAAGAAAAAGAACCGAAAAAAAGAAGAAGATGAGAGATGAGAGATGGAAAAGAAAGAAAAAAAAAGAGAGGGAGAGAAGAGAGAAGTAAAAGAATGAAAAAAGAGAGATAGAGAGGAGAGAGGAGAGAGGAGAGTGTAGGTAATATTTTTTTTAACAAAAATTTGGGTTGGGTAAAAGAGGAGAGATGAGAGAGAAGAGTGTGGGTAATATTTTTTTAACACAAATTTCACCCGGGCATGAGCCCAGCCTGCCATAGGCTAGAACCACCACTGTTCCAAACTCTGGTTCACCCATGAAGGCTTTCCCCATCTGAAATCGGCCGCGTAGAAGGGAAACCCGCACCAACTGCTGCAACTAGAAGTTTCTATGCCATCCCTCATTAAGAGCTTCCCAAAATCTTTTAAAAAATCACATGCATCGCTTAGCGTATTTTGTGATAGGATTATTTACTGTAGACGTTCCTGAATTTGGCCCCCAGTTGCAATTGGGTCCGTGAACTTTTTTTTGAGGCAATTACATCCGTTAACTCGATAAATAGTTCCAATGAGGTCCTACCGTCCAACTCTGTCAATTTATCTGTCAAAGTGAGAGGGTAAAAGCGTCCTTTCGGATTCTTCATCCATCATTGACTCCAACTCCACCTTCTTCATCTATCATCAACCCTAACAACCTCACCTCCATCTTCACAAGTTTACAATATAAATCCATATCAAACAGTTTGTGATGGTAGAAACCACATAGGATTTATTTGGCTCTATTTACAGATGCACAATAGGGGATTAATAAGATCATATCTTAGAGCCAGCCCCTTGTATAGGGTTCCAAACAGAGCAAAATTCCCTTTTGGGGTATTCCAAAGGTGTAACCTAGGCAACGAAAAAGGGGGCCGATACTTCAACTAGAGTTTGAACGAATCACTTAGATACAAGCCTGGAACCTCAGTGAGTTTGAACGAATCACTTAGATACAATTCTCTCACATTCCACATTTCTGAAAAATCTGGAATTGTTTTCAATTCTGGGTGGCCATTTGCTTTCATAACATACAAATTGGTTGGTAAATATGGGATTGCAAGAAGTTTTATGCATGCATTTAAAGACAAGACCTTGAGCTTTGAAAGACCAGCAAGGCTTGGCAGGCTACAAAAGTCATTGCCTCCAAGAAGCAAATCTTCTAAGGAAATTAAGCTACATAGATCCTTCGGGATTGCATCCTCAGTTAACCGCCAGCAGCCTGCAAGACATAGTGAAAGAGAGAGAGGGAGATAAGGTTGGGTTGGGATATGGGTTTTGAGGGGGGTGGGATAAGGAGAGGAGGGGGCAATGGGTTGCAAGAGAGAGGGAGAGACAGAACGAAAGAGAGAAGGATTAGGATTTTTATTTTTTATTTTTAAGTTTATTTATTTATTTTAATTATTATTTTTTTCACTTTTTTCAGTTTTTTTCTTTAGTTTTTAAAATTTAAAATATTTTAATTGAAATGCACGTTTCTAGCCCTCAAATTGACGGAAGGACTCAATTGGAACGGACACTAGTAAAAAAAACCCCTTGCGCGACCAAATTTTGCGCGACGAAAAACTATTCGTCGCGCAAAGTCACTTTGCGAGACGAAACGTGAAACTTCGTCGCTCAAAGTCTTGCGCGACCAAATTTTGCGCGACGAAAAATAAATCGTCGCCCAAAGTCACTTCGCGCGACAAACTTTTGCGCGACGACAATACATCGTCGCTCAAAGTCTTGCGCGACCAAATTTTGCGCGACGAAAAATAATTCGTCTCCCAAAGTCACTTAGCGCGACAAACTTTTGCGCGACGACAATATATCGTCGCGCAAAGTCTTGCGCGACCAAATTTTGCGCGACGAAAAATAATTCGTCGCCAAAAAGTCACTTCGCGCGACAAACTTTTGCGCGACGACAATACATCGTCGCGCAAAGTCTTGCGCGACCAAATTTTGCGCGACGAAAAATTTTTCGTCGCCAAAAAGTCACTTCGCGTGACAAACTTTTGCGCGACGACAATACATCGTCGCTCAAAGTCTTGCACGACCAATTTTGCGCGACGAAAAATAATTCGTCGCTCACGAGTAGTGACTTTGGGCGACGAAAAATAATTCGTCGCTCAAAGTGACTTTGCGCGACGAAAAGTAAACTTCGTCGCGCAAAGTCCTTATAAAAATAAATAAAATAAAAAAAATATTTTTAAAAAATTTTTCCATGACGTAATCCAAACATTTTGTCACCTAAACCAATTTATTTTTGTTTTTTATTTTGTATGCATAACACTTAAGAAATTAAACGGTATATATATTTATTAAGTAACTTTAAATTTATTATTTTAGATCGGATCGGATTTTTATTAGAAAAATATATTCTTGTTGTTCGGTTTGGGTTTTTGTTAGAAAATATATATTTTAAATTGACGATCGAATTATTTCATTGTATTCATATCGGGTCAAGGAGTGTAGCAGTAAAAAAATCATCAAAATCGGAGTTAAAATAACCGTTAAATCTTGATTTTTCATTATAACCGTCGAAAAGTTTTATCCCCTTACTTGATCTCTGAATGTTTATTTTTTCCGATTTCTGGCTATATGATTTCGAAGTATAAACAAACAAGTTTGATGGTTGGATCGTTGAAACTAGTTTTTTTGAATGCATATGCCATCAAAACAATATATTCACTAACAATTAAGAGTTTATTTATACTTTCGCTAAATATAACATAAGATTTTGTGGTATCCACTAGTGTAAATATTTTAAATTGAAGATCAAATTCAGTCATTGTATTCATATAAGGTCAAGGAGTGTAGCTGTAAAAAAATCATCAAAATCGGAGTTAAAATAACCATTAAATCTTGATTTTTCATTTATAACCATCGAAAAGTTTTGTCCCGTTACTTGATCAATGAATGTTTATTTTTTCCGATTTTTGGCGTATATGATCTCGAAGTATAAACAAACAAGTTTGACGTTTGGATCGTTGAAACTAGTTT
>NC_047653.1:8440303-8470470 GCF_902201215.1 Prunus dulcis | reverse complement strand
AGCTTGTAAAATAAGTCCCTAACTAAAACATGAATATTCATCTGCGAAGCACAAGAGGGGGTCTTTTTCAAAGGCGGATCAAGAGAAGCATATGCAAACAGCTCATTATTGCTTTCCATTATGGCCATGTCTTCTTCTTTGAAAGTTAAGGACGCTTCTATGCCATCTCCATCTCTAGAATCTATCAACACAATCAAATTTTTGGCTTCTAAACCAGTGGCCATTTCAGGATTCGAAAGTCGACCGGACAAAACTTATATAATAAACATGACGAAACGAGTGAATTTCATTAATGAACATAAAAAGATTACATAGTGAGGGGAGACGTAATAAGCCTTACCCTCAAATGCATTTATATCTACAAATACAAAAACTAAAATAACAACCAAAAGAAAAAAATAGAAAAAAATTTTATTTCACATTAAAAAGAAACATAAAACAGGGGACTGCATTAATTTAAAAAAAGCTAGGTTTATATCGAGAGAAATGGGAAGGAAGAAAATTGGCGGAGCTAGTCTTTTTTTTTTTAACGAGTTGTGACCTCATTTCTCCCCTTTTTTCCTTTTATAAACGTCTATTATGACATCCGTTTTTGGATTTTCACCTCGAGCTCCATAGCCCTATCAATCATAATGTTCCTTAATTTCTGAAATAGCCATCTTTGTGCGAGACAAAAAAAATTTAATAATCATAAGTAATGTAGGTAAATTTTTTTTTTCGACCAAAAAAAAAATGTATGTAATATTTTTCTAACAAAAAGAGAGAAGGAAAAGGAAGAAATAAGAAAGGGAGAGAAAAAGAGAGAGAGAGAGAGAGAGAGAGAGAGAGAGGAGAGAAGATAGAAGAAAAAGAAAAAGAACCGAAAAAAAGAAGAAGATGAGAGATGAGAGATGGAAAAGAAAGAAAAAAAAAAAGAGAGGGAGAGAAGAGAGAAGTAAAAGAATGAAAAAAGAGAGATAGAGAGGAGAGAGGAGAGTGCAGGTAATATTTTTTTTAACAAAAATTTGGGTTGGGTAAAAGAGGAGAGATGAGAGAGAAGAGTGTGGGTAATATTTTTTTAACACAAATTTCACCCGGGCATGAGCCCAGCCTGCCATAGGCTAGAACCACCACTGTTCCAAACTCTGGTTCACCCATGAAGGCTTTCCCCATCTGAAATCGGCCGCGTAGAAGGGAAACCCGCACCAACTGCTGCAACTAGAAGTTTCTATGCCATCCCTCATTAAGAGCTTCCCAAAATCTTTTAAAAAATCACATGCATCGCTTAGCGTATTTTGTGATAGGATTATTTACTGTAGACGTTCCTGAATTTGGCCCCCAGTTGCAATTGGGTCCGTGAACTTTTTTTTGAGGCAATTACATCCGTTAACTCGATAAATAGTTCCAATGAGGTCCTACCGTCCAACTCTGTCAATTTATCTGTCAAAGTGAGAGGGTAAAAGCGTCCTTTCGGATTCTTCATCCATCATTGACTCCAACTCCACCTTCTTCATCTATCATCAACCCTAACAACCTCACCTCCATCTTCACAAGTTTACAATATAAATCCATATCAAACAGTTTGTGATGGTAGAAACCACATAGGATTTATTTGGCTCTATTTACAGATGCACAATAGGGGATTAATAAGATCATATCTTAGAGCCAGCCCCTTGTATAGGGTTCCAAACAGAGCAAAATTCCCTTTTGGGGTATTCCAAAGGTGTAACCTAGGCAACGAAAAAGGGGGCCGATACTTCAACTAGAGTTTGAACGAATCACTTAGATACAAGCCTGGAACCTCAGTGAGTTTGAACGAATCACTTAGATACAATTCTCTCACATTCCACATTTCTGAAAAATCTGGAATTGTTTTCAATTCTGGGTGGCCATTTGCTTTCATAACATACAAATTGGTTGGTAAATATGGGATTGCAAGAAGTTTTATGCATGCATTTAAAGACAAGACCTTGAGCTTTGAAAGACCAGCGAGGCTTGGCAGGCTACAAAAGTCATTGCCTCCAAGAAGCAAATCTTCTAAGGAAATTAAGCTACATAGATCCTTCGGGATTGCATCCTCAGTTAACCGCCAGCAGCCTGCAAGACATAGTGAAAGAGAGAGAGGGAGATAAGGTTGGGTTGCGATATGGGTTTTGAGGGGGGTGGGATAAGGAGAGGAGGGGGCAATGGGTTGCAAGAGAGAGGGAGAGACAGAACGAAAGAGAGAAGGATTAGGATTTTTATTTTTTATTTTTAAGTTTATTTATTTATTTTAATTATTATTTTTTTCACTTTTTTCAGTTTTTTTTCTTTAGTTTTTAAAATTTAAAATATTTTAATTGAAATGCACGTTTCTAGCCCT
This sequence comes from Prunus dulcis, assembly GCF_902201215.1. Lineage (NCBI taxonomy): Eukaryota > Viridiplantae > Streptophyta > Magnoliopsida > Rosales > Rosaceae > Prunus > Prunus dulcis. Next base: position 8,468,129 of record NC_047653.1, on the reverse strand, counting down.
CAAATTGATGGAAGGACTCAATTGGAACGGATGAGAGAGTTGGATGACCTAATTGCTCAAAAAAAATTTCGAGGACTCAATTGGAACTGGGGGCCAAGTTCAGAGATGTCTACGATAGATAACCCTTTATTTTAAACTCTTCAATGCCTTTCCGCAATTTAGCAACCATTGTTTAGTATACCATATGTCACTCGTGGAAAGGAAAAATATTAGAGGACTTTTGGAAGTTGGATCCATCTGTATTTTTTGAATTATATAAAGAGCCTTATTGATCTTTAAAATGTATATTCTAATTTCTACTGTCACAACTTCATACTAGGTCGTATTATGTTTTTGGCCCCTATATTTTGGGCAAGTTCCACTTTAGTCTTATAGCTTGCTTGTTGCAATCCAATTTGTCTTAAATTTGTCTGCTGAATTGGAGGTTTTAGGTTTTTCTAGTATGTCTAATTCTCTCCAGATCAAACAATTTGTTTTTGTGTTTGGTCATTGGAGTTATACACATAATTCTCACATAGTATCGAATAAAAATAATATATATTTAAAAATATATATAGTATAGTGGCGGAACTTTAAAGTTGTAATGTGCCAAAATTTTGTCGAATACATATTTTATTCATTATTTTTTCCATTCTGTATTTTACTAACTATGAATGAATGTGAGAGGCTAAGATTATTTCTTACCTGTTCTAACAAAAATGCAAGATATATATATATATATATTAAGTAATATCATTTATGAAGTTAATTAAAATATTTTTTATAATACTAATTATTCACTAGAGAAATAATAGTTAGAACATAATTACTAATTAAAGTAATTAAATTAGGCTAAGATATTATTTAATTACTAAAAGAAAATTTTTTAAAAGAAATTATTGACCTAAATACACTAAGTTTATATGTATTTTTAAAAAAACTTTCACGACGAATTTTCGTCGGCAAAGTTTGCCGGAGAGATCACTCATGATGAAAATTCGCCGGTAGAGGTAAATTTCGTCGGGAGAGGTCTAATTCAGCAAATATTTGCTAGTATAGACATGTGCCGACGAAATATAAAATTAGTATAGCCGCACGGCTTTATTGTTTTAACACGTGGCCTAGGCGATGGGTGGGTCCTTTTATATATAAATAATACTAAGTAAATTTAGCCGACCGGCTATACTATATTTTTAAATATTTTTTTTAAAGAAATAGTATAGCCGCACGGCTATACTCATTTTTACCGATTTTTTATTTTTCAAAAACAGTGTAGCCGCATGGTTTGACACGTGGCATCTAGGAGCTGGTGGTTCATTTTATAAATAGTACCGCCTCCGGGCTATACTAGATTTTTAAAATTTTGTTTAAGAAATAGATAGCCGAGCGGCTATACCCTGCTAATATGGAAAACTTCGCCGGCATAGACCTATGCCGACGCAATTTCTGCGGACGAGGTTTTTTTCCTTTAATTTTGAAAATAAAAAATTAGTTTCTTTACTTTTGATTTTTTTTTGGTCAACATCTTTAATTTGATATATGTAATTAAGTAATATCTTAGCCTTTTTGAATTACTTTAATAAGTACTTGAAGTTCAATGTGAAAATATATTTAAAGCCCTTGAATTACTTTAATTAAGGTCTTCAAGGGCTTAATAAATATATTTAACGACCTTGAAGGGCATTTACAGATGCATCTGTAAATATATTTCCACAAATGACTTAATAAATAGTAAGTACTTGGAGTTCAACGGATGTTGCAAAAATAAATTACGTATTATACACGTACGTATGTATTTTTCAATAATATATCTATGTTCTGCAAACATACAATACTTGTATTATACAGGTGCATATGTGTTTTTCATGTTTAACATACGTATTTTTTACAAAAATTTCAATAAGACACAAAATTCACGTGTTATACTAGATATGGCAATGGGTCAAATCGGGGGTGGGTATGCCATTTCCATCCCCATCCCCACCATCGTTGGGGAATGGGTTCCCCAACCCGCCCCATTAGGAAAAGCATGACAACACGCTCCCCAACCCGCCCCATTAGGAAAAGCATGACAACACGCTCCAGCCTTGCCCCGAACCCACCGTGCAGAGTTACCACCATTTCTGTAAGAGCCATCACAAGGGTTAACAAGAGCCCGAGCATAAGAAACTCATGCTAAACAATGTAACAACAATAACTAGGGAAGAAAAAATAACAATACCTAATAGCATCTATATATGTTGAAATTGTTTTCAATTCAATCCCACATGCTTGTGCTCTTTTCTCAAGTAACTCTGGTCTGTGCTCACGCTGAGCACCAGAAATTATCTCCTCACATGAGGGATGAAAAATAGATAATTAGATTTTCATTGATATTTAAAACCAAAATCATTTAGGATATAAATGCAACAACGATGCTGATACAACCATTGATGATTTACCTCGAATAAAAACATCAAATGAATTACTGTAGGCAGAATTATAGTGGCAAGGCATCGTATAGAACGGCCTAATAGCCAAAGGATACCGGTGCAGTATGTAGAACTCAGTGTCGTACCTATGATCCAGTAAAATCCAGTTCAAACATTTATAATAAAAACATAATTTAAATTAAGTAAGAACAAACTAAAACATATACTTATGAAGATATAGAGCAAGCAAATAAAAAATTACTTATCCAGAACCAGTTTTTCCTAGTTTTCTCTTAGCCTCAGTGTTAAGGTCCCCCATGGGATCCACTTCAACGCCAGCATCCTGTATAAGGTGGTTGAACTTACAATAAAAAGAGAAAATTCTGAAACTAAAAGCAGGTCGTCGTGCATATTTTAGCATTCCATGCATGAAAAAAAATCATATATGTACGTAAATAAACATAATATTCCTGACCTTAAGCATTTAAACACCTTCTTCAAACGTAAGTCGTTGAGTTTTCAGCAAATACTGCAAATTTATGAAATGTCAATAATCAGAATCAAAATAGGCAATATTACAAATATTAAGTCCAAAAAAGAAAAAGAAAAAAAGGAATTATTACCTTCAATGGTTCGAAGGGATATTGCCTCCCTACTGCTTCAAGCTCCTTCTGACAAGTTTTGTTCAAAGTGCCAAATATTGTAACAAATAAACGGGCAACAACATCCATCACCTGTAAAAACAAGCATTTAACTGCTCAATAACTCACATCCATGATCATATTGGCTGCTAGGGATAAGAAGACCTTTGACATTCAAATTCTACCTCAGAATAGTGCAAGTCGATCTCCATTTCAACATCAAGACCAGTAAATTCACATAAATGCCTATGGGTATTTGAGTCCTCGCCTCTATAAACAGGACCCATCTCAAAAACCACGCTAAATTCAGCACAGATGGCCATCTGTTTGTGAAGCTGGGGTGATTGGGTGAGGCAGGCAGGTTGACCCTTGTAGTCGAGTGTATCAACAGCATCACCTTCACTTGAACCCGCAATCAGTTTTGGCGTGTGGATTTCACTAAAGCCTTCAAATAACAAGAAACCCCTAAAGATCTACACAATAAGACAACCAATTACATACAGAATTGTAACATCCCACATCGACCAACGGAGAGGGAGTAATGTGCCTTATATGTACATGCCCGCCTCCATCTAGCATGAGGCCTTTTGGGAGCTCACTAGGTTCAGAGTCATGGGAACTCCGAAGTTAAGCGAGTTGGGGCTAGAGCAATCTTAGGATGGGTGACTCATTGGGAAGTTGCTCGTGAGTTGCTAGAAACAAAACCGTGAGGGCAGTGAGCAGAGTCGATCTCGGAATGTGACAAGAACTAAACTGTAACAACAAACACTCTTCAACGTTACAAAGAGAAACTGCAAATGGAACAAACAAAACTTACATTTCCAACTTCACTCTGGATGCTGAATATCCCCTGCTTTGCCTGTGTCCGCAAGTCGAGAACTCTATTATTCAAGCAGGTGTCCTGATTAACAAGGACAAGTTTTTCTCCAGCCTAAAAACACACCAAACAATGCAATAAATACACAAAATTAAAAACAAAACAAATCAAAATGAACCAAATACTTGATAAAAAAATTCAAGAATCCAATTCATAAAAAACCTCTCATCTTACTCTCTTGAATGGTCATTGTACCTGCAAAGCTTTTTCGATTTCAGCATCTCTTCGAGCAGCATCCTCAATGTTAAAAGATAGCACTGGAGCCCTACTCGCAATTTCCTCACTTGAACCTCCACCTAATTAAAACCAATAGTTCAAATTACTAACCTCCTTCAAATGGATCAGCATTCTTTAAATACTTCTCGTTCAAAAACTTGGGCTCAAAACCCTTCTTTTTTATAATTCAAGTGACAACTTTAGGAAGAAAAAAAAAGGAGTATAATTACAATTATAAAACAAAAGATACCTGCTGTGTGGTGCCTTTTATCTCAACACTAACCTCCTTCAAATGGATCAGCATTCCTTAAATACTTCTCATTCAAAAACTTGGGCTCAAAACCCTTTTTTTTTATAATTCAAGTGACAACTTTAGGAAGAAAAAAAAAAAGGAGTATAATTACAATTATAAAACAAAAAATACCTGCTGTGTGGTGCCTTTTATCTCAACACTAGGAACAGACACAAGACCTTCAACATCAATAACCGATTCGCGGCTCAAACGAGCGACGTACTTAACCATCTGGCGGTTCACAGTATTAGGCTGGACCGTCACCACACACTGCACGGTAAACCATCTCTCTCTGACGACCACAAAGGCCATGTTCTTCCCAACGACTCGGATCGTATGCGCTTTGCCTCCAATCCGCACCGAGCAGTTCTCTAATGCGTTGGTCAGAGCGGCTACCTGGGTCCGTCAGCTGACGTTCTCCACTGTCTTCAATTGTAGGAAACTCTCCGCAGTTGGCTGCGAGCTGGTCCAGCTCGTCGTCAACGGCAAGAGAGCGAGATGCCTTTTTGCTCTTGGCGGCGGCGAAGCTTCTCTTGCTTCATGGCGGCTTTTTTGCTGACGGAGGGTGAGTCTTCGTTGATCAGAGTTTGTTCCATATTTGATATTTAAACCTTAAAAACTGCAAGCATCACAATTAACGTAATTATTAAAAAAAAACCATTGAAATACTTGAATCCAAGAAAAAACAGCAACCAAGCACTCAACATAATCCAAAAAAATCATTGAAAACAAAAACAAAAATCTTATGTCAAGTGATGGGCTCTGCTGCAGACAAAAACAAATACATGAAGCAGAGGGTGCAAAGCCTCACCTGGATAACAGTTGGTGAATCGCAAGCATGAACCAGAGGCAAATATGAATGAGATACTGTGGGTTTAAGAATGAGGGGGAGAGAAGAAAAGCATGAACNCAGAGACTGGGTTTACGAATGAGATGGCTGAAGCAAAAATCCTAACTCTAATAAATTAGGAAACTAAAAACCTAACCCAAATAAATTAGGAAACTAAAAATTAAAAAAAACTTCATACGTTCCATAAACTTTCATACGTTCCTGTTAAACGTAATGCATTTGTATCAGTTGTTAAGTAGAGTTGTGTCTCTTGAGAATAGCCATGTTTAGGAAGAGTTGTATCTCATTAGAGTCTAGAGTTGTGTCTGCATCTCTTGGAACTAATCCAAGAGTTATGTCTGTTTATGAAAAGGTCTGAGTGTTATTATATAGCCAATGTTATAGGCTGCTGTAGCATCAAGGAAGTTAACAAAAATCAGTTTGAATAATTCTCTGTTTTACAAACACTCTCTGCCTCACTTTATATTTCCATCATTCTCTTCAGTTTTGTGATCTTTCCTCCAACAGTTCCAAGGGGAATGGACTTCGGACAGTCAAACCATTAAACTGGATGAGTATGAAGTAGCATTAAACAAAAATCCTAACTCAAATAAACTAGGAAACTAAAAACCCCCTACTTTTCATACCTTTTTTTACTTAAGAGAACCATACGCCAAGGAGTTGGCATATATTAAATTGTAATTTATATCCCAAGTCTTCTGTTTTATAAGTATCCAGGCTTTCTTTTTGTCCTGGCCTCGTCCCCCATAGAACTCGTTTGGAATGTGGGATTGGACTTGACTATTAATATTGGATAGCATTGAGACTGACTATACCAACAAAGGAAAAGAAAGAACAATGTATTGAAAGCACCCGAATTTAAATTTTATTTTTCGTACAAACTGAAGTGAACAAATACGAAAACAATGAAAGATCATCAAGGCTCCAGGAATAATGTTCATCTAAGAATCACAAGATGAGGCCTTTTGTTATTTAATTTTTCTTTTTGGTACTAATTAAATGACAGACGGATTCAGAGAAGCATATGCAAGCAATTCCTCATTGCTTTCAAATATAGCCATGACTTCTTCATTCAAAGTCAAGGACGCTTCTACGCCATCCCCGTCTCTTGTATCCGTCAACACAATCATATTCTTGAATTCCATACACTGAGTCACCCACGATGGCTTTCCCCATCCGAAATCGACTGTGTAGAAAGGAAACCTGCACCAACTGCTGCAACTGTAGGCGTCCCCATCATTCCCATCCATGAGGCTCCCAAACTCTTGGAAGAATTCACATGGATCATCCCCGCTAACACCATTAGCATATCTCACTTTAAACTCCTCAATGCCTTTTCTGAGTTTAGCAGCCAAACTTTCAACATCTTCATCATCATCATCTTCGCTTACTTTGGTTTTTGCTGTGAAGACGCCGAAAAAATTCCCCTCAAATTTTTCTGCTGAGGGCTGCACCAATACTTTCCGCATGTTCACGAATGGAAGCCACGCTGATGGTCTTATAGAACCCAATTTGGATCGTGATGATTCAGTGGCACACTTCCAAATGAGCGCAGACAATACTTCAACGCGTGTAGGCTTTGGCAGGATGGCAGTGGCAGCTTTACACTTGAGAGCAGCAATCTTTGAGGCATCAAACACAATTCTTCTTGTTGTCCACTTTTCTTTAGCAAATTCCACTATGGGTAGAGGTGAGTTGAGAAAACCTAGTGGTGGGAGAAAAGAAGCTGCAGCACCAAAATCTGCTGCAGGAAGTACCACTTGATCAGTACTACTGACTGAGGCAAGGGAAGCTGCAGCCCAGCTAGTAATGAATTTGCTGATTGTAGACGCATCAGCAACCTTATGACTAATGCAGACTCCGATTGCCATTCCACTGCATTCGAAGAAGTTGGCCTGGACTTGTTCAAGATAGCTTGGGTCTGCTAGTCTGGATCCCATATCAGCTGGAAGCAATTGTTTTAGCATCCCAAAATCTGGTTTCTCCAAAATCTTTGACATGGGACAGTTAACTTGGACCTCAAGAAATGCAGCACCGTGGTCATTGCAACGGATTGAATCATTGCATTGGTACTTTCCTGCGAAGGGATAGAAGTGAGTGAGGGTGTCAGATAATGATGTTTTTAGAAGCTTACATATTTCATCAATATCATGGTCACTACTAGTATTGTTGGGGTAGAAGAGAAGTATTGGGACATAAACATCCGGAATAAGCTGATCAAAGACAGAGAGGTTTGTAGTTTTGAGGTGTTGGGGAGTTGGAGAGGAAGGTGGAATTTTTTCCTTGTGAAGGACTTCAACCCTAATCCCTAAACCCATCTTGCTCCACACTTGTGTTTCATAACAACCACCATCACCTCCATATATAAAGACACAGTACAAGATTCCCCGGTGCAATGTGAAACTGAAGTAGTTTATTATATGCCCCACATGATAAATATGGGACAATAAAGAAACATATAATCCATATCCTCAACGTTGCAACTTGAGTTCCACACTTGTGTATTTTTAGTTTATCTTTTTAGTTTATCATATATGCCATATGCTAAATATATGACATTAACTTAAGAAACACACCAAATTTAATCCTCTATGTGTTCTATGCATATTATCAACTTTGAAAACCATTATAACATTCATGATCCAAGTCATGCTAATGTGTACAATAGATTGGAGGCAGAAGCCTTATATATATATATATATATAAAGATTGGGCATCCTAAGTCAAGTAGGAGGGATGCATATATTTAATAATATAAAGATTGGGCATCGATTCCTAAGTCGAGGAATCACAAGTAGGAGTGATTCCTCCTTGTGCTTAGATTTCTTCAGTTGAACGAGTAGGAGGGATGCATATATTTAATAATAATATAATAATAATAATAAAGTAACGTGCTATTGCTAATAATTAAACAAGCCTTCTAGATTGATTATGATCCCATGTTGAAATAACCAGGCCAATTGAAAATTTCAAAGCTCATTTCAGAACAAAAGATTCTAATTTTTTATCAGTAATAACAATAATAAGATCATTTGGTATAGTAGCATGCAGCTCCACTTCAACAAAGTTAATAACAATACAAGAAATATAATTTCAGGGCTCATTTGGTATTGCTTATAAAAAAAGCACTCCTGCTCATAAGATCTAAAAAAGCACTCTTGAAGAATCACTGGCAAATGAGACCCGAAATTATAGGTTGTACCAACTAGTGACTAAGTCAGGGGGTTTGTTCTTTCTCTTCGGCCGACAATTTAGTGACCAAACTAATGACATGCTTTTTGTAATTTATGAAAGCACACGTCTTAAATTTATTTTTGGTACAAACTGAATACAAGCATCAAACATTGAGAGATCATCAAAGGTACAGCAATATTCATCTAAAGTAAGCAAACTAAACTAAAGTTGGATTTAAAGCTGCATATTCAAGCAACTCCTTGTCTACTTCAAATATGTCCATTTCTTCTTCATCGAGAGTCAAGCATGCCTCTATGGTTTCCCCATCTCTTGTATCCATCAACACAATCATATTCCTGTATTCCATGCTCTGGCTCACCCATGATGGCATTCCCCATCCGAAATCGATGGCATAGAAAGGAAATATGCACCAACTGCTGCAAGTATAGGTGTCTATATCATCCCGATCGATGAGGTTCCAATCATCTTTGAAGAATTCACATACATCTTCCCCACTGACATCATTAGCATATTTTACTTTAAACTCCTTAAATCATTAATTTCCTGAGTTTAGTAACCAAGCTGTGAACATCATCATCTACTTTAACTCCTTGAATCTCTTCTGCAATGAGCCCCAAAGCATTCCCTGCCACGTTTTCTGCTGAGGGCTGGACCAATATTTTTCACATGTTCGCGAATTGAAACCATTCTGAAGGCCTTATAGAGCCCAGGTTTGATCTCGATGCTTCGAAGGCACACTTCCAAATGAGCGCTGACACAACTTCAACACACGTTGGTTTTGGCACCGTGGCAGTGGTGGCCTTGGACTTGAGAGCGGCGATCTTTGAGGCATCAAACACAAATCTCCTTGTTATCCACTTTTCTTTGTCATATCTCATGATGGGTAGGGGTGTGTTTAGGAAATCTAGTGATGGGAAGAGACAAGCTGCAACACCAAATTCTGCAGGCACCACAGGATCAGTAGCATTGGAGCCAAGGGCAATTGCAGCCCAGCTACTAATGAATTTGCTGATTGTAGACACGTCAGATACCTTATGTGAAATGCATACTCCAATTGCTATTCCACCACAACCAAAGAAGCTGACCTAGACTTGTACAGGATAGCTTGTGTAACATCTCACATTGATCAACGGAGAGGAGGTGATGTGCCTTATATGTACAAGCCCGCCTCCATCTAGCACGAGGCCTTTTGAGAGCTCACTGGCTTCGAAGTCATGGGAACTCCGAAGTTAAGCGAGTTTGGGCTAGAGCAATCCCAGGATGGGTGACCTGTGAGATCTCGACCAAACGGAGAGTTGTTTCTTGAGTTCCTCAGAAACTCCGAAGTTAAGCCGTCCGTGAGGGCAGCTCCCAGAGCGGGGGCCCCCAAAGAGGACGGGTACAATTGGTGATCTTGCTACGGCAGAGCCGATCCCGGGGTGTGACAGCTTGCGCCTTCTTGTCTAGACTCTGTATCAGCTGGAAGCAACTGTTTTAGCATCACGAAATCGGATTTTTCCAAAATCTTCGATATGGGACCGTTGACTTGGGCTTCAAGAAATGCAGCCCCATGGTCATTGCAACAGATTGAATCATTGTACATGAAAACTTTCCCAGCAAAGGGATAGAAGTGAGTGAGGGTTTCAGATTTGATTGGTTTACTAATTCGTCGATCAAGTCTGAGGTTAGCCTAGCGTTGCATTAATGCAAGTATTTGGTGAAGGTGTGTGCTCTACTTTGTGAGTAGAAATGTTGTATACAAACGTTGTAGCCAAGAATTTATTCTACATATTGGCATTTTTTTTTATAATGAATTTTGGATGTGGGGCGCAGGGATACGGCTAAAACAAAAAGACCCCAACGTTGGGATTTTCCTTGGTTAGTGAAAAACGGGTTTCTTATATATGCCTCTGTGTAACTATTTCTACATTGTTCAAATACCATGATAAAACTTTGTTCTTGATTGTCAGTTTGGCACTGGCTACAACTTAGCTTGCACAGCGGTTACAGGACCATATAAGCGAAACAAAAAACAAATAATGTAATGAAAACACCCGCTTTCAATTTTATTGGTACAATAGAGATCGTCGAACTGTCAAATCCAGATTATAACGGATGTTTTTTTTTTTTTTTTTTATTAACAAAAAGTACTTAGCAATTAAATGACAGCCGGATTCACAGAAGCATACTCGAGCAAGTTCTTATTGGTTTCGAACACGGCCATGACTTCTTCATTGAAAGTCAAGGACGCTTCTACACCATCCCCATTTCTTGTATCCATCAAAACAAATAGATTCTTCACTCCTATACACTGGCACACCCACAATGGATTTCCCATCCGAAGTTGGTTTCATAGAAAGGAAACCTGCACCAACTGCTGCAGTTATAGTTGTCTGCATCCCTTGTCATGAAGCTCCCAAACTCTTTAAAGAAATGACATACTTCCACCCCACTAACTCCATTTCCATATTTTGCTTTAAACTCCTCAACCCCTTTCCTCAATTTGGTAACCAAGCTTTGAACATCAATATCTACTACTTCTCTTGCCTCCGTTTTTACTATAAACACCCCCACAAGATTTCCCATCAAGTCATCTGCCAATGGCTGCTGCACCAATATTTTCCTTATGTTCACCACCAGAGACCACTCGGATGGCCTCACAATACCCGAGTTTGATACCCTCGATGCCTCCCAGGCACACTTCCAAATAAGCGCCGACACTGCTTCAACGCGCGTTGGGTTTGGCAAGGCGGCGCTGGCAGCTCTGGACTTAAGAGCAGCAATATTTGAGGCATCAAACACAAATCTCTTTGTTATGCACTTTTCTTCAGCAAACTCCATGGCAGGTTGAGCTGAGTTCAAGAAATCTAGTTGTGGGAAAAGAGTAGCTGCAGCACCAAATTTCTGGGGAAGCACGGCATGATGATCAGTAGTAAAGGTGCCCATTAGGGCAAATCAGCCCAGCTTTTAATGAATGTCCTGAGTGTATAGGCATCGCTGATGATATGAGAACTGCTGACTCCAATTGCCAACCCACCGCATTCAAAGAAGTTGGCCTGGACTAGTAGAAGATAGCCTGTGTCTGCTTGTGTGGATGCTATATCAGTTGGAAGCAATTTTCTTAGGATCCCAAAATCGGGTTTGTCCAAAATCTTCGATATGGGACAGTTCACTTGAGCTTCAGAAAATGCAGTCCCATCCCATGGTCATTGCAAGAAATTGAAACATTATATTGGAATTTACCTGCAAAGGGGTAGAAGTGAGTTAGGGTTTCAGATAATGATGCCTTTAGAAGCTTGGATTTTTCAGCAACCAAAGAATGGTGATCAATTTTATTGACCTCATCATCGTCATCACTACTATTGTTGGGGTAGAAGAGAAGTAGTGGTATATAAACATCAGGAGAAAGCTGATAAAAAACAGAGAGGTTGGTAATTTGAAGATGTGAAGGAGTTGGAGAGGATGGTTTAATTGTTTCCTTGTGAGTGACTTCAACCTTGATCTCTGAAGCCATGATGTTGCTCCACAGTTGAGTTTCTTGAGCAACAACTCACCTTCATATACAGACACAGCCTGTGCAGTTTGGAATTCAACGTAATTGAATTGTTCATGAGTTTATTATATATTGTCCAACTTGCATGCATATCATAATATCATATTGAAGGAAGTTGAGGTTCCACCCCAAAATCAATTGGTAATAAGAGGAGTAGCCTAACTCCTTATAAACCCAGGCTAGGTCCCTTAACATTTCAATGTGAGACAAATACTCTCAACACATATGTCATATACACCGTAGAATCTTCAATGTATAATACTAATTAGGCACTGTACTTTTGTTTTCATTATTGTCAGGGCCGGCCGTGGCCTGGAAAACAAAAGCTGAAAGAGTTATTTATTTTTGTATTCATTCTAACACTGACACACCTCCCCACATTTTGTTTTATTTGTTTATTTGTTTTCTTTTTCTTCTCTCTTTTTTATAATTATTTTGCTTTCTCTCTCTTTTTCTTTTATTCTCTCTGATTTGATTTACAAGTTTGGCAGCTATAACAAAGTTCATGACTGAATTGGAGTGGTCCAAATCCAATGAAATTCAAGTACACAAAGGGCATGGCCACCCCGCCAAAAATCAGGACCAAAAAGGACAGCTGTGTCAATGACAAGGCATAGTAACTTGGCCTTCAACATGAACCTAGCTGAAAATGAGCAAAGTACACTACGCAAAGATCATCACCAAGCCAGTTTTGCCACATGAAGAGAGGTTCTGTTCTCATGATTTGGGTGCATTTCCAAGCCTAGAAGTCCTTTTTTCTTTTTCTTGAACTCTCTTCTCTCCGTCACCTGTCCCTTCTATCTCTTTTTAATTTTCCCTTCTTTTTCTTCTTCTCTCATCTAAACCAAGAAGTCATTCTCTCGCATCTCCCCATTTCTTTTCTTTCTTTTTGTTCTTCTTCTTCTTTTCTGAAACTCTGCAGCATATGTGGAGAGCAAAGCTAAGCAAAGCTACACTAATCAAAGCTCTGCAAGATTTGCATAAATATTTGTCTTTTCTTTCTTGTTAAACCTTAGAAAGGAGAAGGGCCTCATTTAAATTTATGCACTGGGCCACCCAAAAGTCATATGCCCTGATTATTGTTAGACGACTTCAATCTTCTAAACCCATTTGCAACCGACAAAGCTTAAGTTTTAAGGAATTGCTCAACAATGTAAGTCAAGCTTACACCCTTCCTCATGCTCGATCTGTAAAATTCCTTCCTAGTAGCGGATAGCATTCCCATCAATAGCTACAGGTTGCGTATATATATTCCATGACCCCAGATGAAGTTTTTGTTGATGTCGACTCACTTAAAGATGTGGAAAGAGGGATGTTGGCTCTCTTCGTTCGAATCCCACTCCAACATTTCAGTGAAAAATTAATGACATGCCTTTTGTAATTTATGAAAGCACACATCTTAAATATATTTTTGGTACAAACTGAATGTACAAGAGCATCAAACATTGAGAGATCAGCAAAGGTCCAGCAATATTTATTTAAAATAAGCAAACTAAACTAAAGTTGGATTCAAAGCTGCATATTCAGGCAACTCCTTGCCTCCTTCAAATATAGCCATTTCTTCTTCATTGAGAGTCAAGCATGCCTCTATGCCATCCCCATCTCTTGTATCCATCAACACAATCAGATTCCTATATTCCATGCTCTGGCTCACCCATGATGGCCTTCCCCATCCGAAAGCGACGGCATAGAAAGGAAATCTGCACCAACTGCTGCAAGTATAGGTGTCTACATCATCCTGATCGACGAATTTCCAATAATCTTTGAAGAATTCACATACATCTTCCCCACTGACATCATTAGCATATTTTACTTTAAACTCCTTAAAGCATTTCCTGAGTTTAGCAACCAAGCTTTGAAAATCACCATCTACTTTACTTCCATGAGTCTTTGCTGAAACCAGTGCCAAGGCATTCCCTGCTAAGTTTTCTGCCGAGGGCTGCACCAATATTTTTCGCATGTTCACGAATTGAAACCACTCTGATGGCCTTACAGAACCCAGGTTTGATCTCGATGCTTCGAAGGCACACTTCCAAATGAGCGCTGACACAACTTCAACACACGTTGGGTTTGGCACAGTGGCAGTGGCAGCTTTGGACTTGAGAGCAGCGATCTTTGAGGCATCAAACACAAATCTCCTTTGTGATCCAGTTTTCTTTATCAGACTCCACGGGGGGTTGGGGTGTGTTTAGGAAATCTAGTGGTGGGAAGAAAGAAGATGCAACGCCAAATTCTGCAGGAAGCACCAAAGGAGTAGTGCCGTTGGAGCCAAGGGAAATTGCAGCCCAGCTACTAATGAATTTGCTGATTGTAGATGCATCAGATACCTTATGCGAAATGCATACTCCAATTGCCATTCCACCACAGCCAAAGAAGTTGGCCTGGACTTGTACCAGATAGCTTGCGCCTTCTTGTCTGGACTCCATATCAGCTGGAAGCAACTGTTTTAGCATCACGAAATCGGGTTTTTCCAAAATCTTCGATATGGGACAGTTGACGTGGGTTTCAAGAAATGCAGCCCCTTGGTCATTGCAACATATTGAATCATTATATTGAAACTTTCCTGCAAAGGGATAGAAGTGAGTGAGGGTCTCAGATAATGATGTTTTTAGAAGCTTGGATCTCTCAGCTACCAAATTATTGACCTCTTCACAATTATTGTTGGGATAGAAGGGAAGGATTGGGACATAAATATCTGGAAGAAACTGATCAAAAACAGAGAGGTTGGTATTTTTAAGGTGGTGAGGAGTTGGAGATGATGGTTTAATTGTTTCTTTGTGAATGACTTCAACCTTGATCCCTAAACCCATGTTGCTCAACACTAAAGTTTCATAACAAACACCACATCCTTGACCCCTTCATATAAAGACACATAGAATTCCCCCACAACTACACATCCTTTGCAATGTGAAGTTCAGGTAATTTATTCAGCTAATTATCCGAATATATTATATGGCGCCATATGGCATTAAAGAAACGTATGAAATACAATCTTCTATCATTAGATGATGATGGAATACAAGACGGTAATGGCCGGCACACAACAAACATCGAGAGAAAGCTGATAAAGAAACAGACTAGTTGATAGTTTCATAGCAAATGCCTCCCCCCTTTCCATTGTTAGATTATGTGCATATACTAATTAGTCAACCCCTTTCCATTTTTCACTATACATTTTCATATGCGAAAACGACATAAAAATTGGGTAGAACATCCATTTTGTGTTCTGATATTCTTTTTCAATTGAGTTCTTATAATAGTTTCAGTTTTTGTTCCAATCCAGTCCTATAATTAGTTTTGTTTCGTCATCAAGTTCTTGGTTAACTAATTCGTCAATCAAGTCTGAGGTTGACCTAGTATTTCGTGAGTAGAAATGTTGTATACAAACGTTGTTGCCAAGAATTTATCCTATACATTGGGATTTTCCTTTGCTTAGTAAAAAGGGTTTTTCTTATAGATGTGTTTGTGTAACTATTTCTATATGTTCAAACTCCTCATTCAGGGGTCTCAAACATTAGTAAAATACCATGATAAAACTTTCTTCTTCATTGTCATGTCTGGCACTACTAGCTACGACTTAAGCTTGGCTGCACAGCGGTTGAGCACGGGACCAAATAAGGGAAAAAGTACATAATGTAATGAAAGCAACCGTTTTCAATTTTATTTCTTTTGGTACAATGAGAGATAGCATTAAGAAGTAGAAATTTTACAGTGTGACTGTAACATTGCCACATAGTGTTATCGATCCATCTATGTTATAACGGACATTTTATTTATTAATACTTAGCAATTAAACAACAACCGGATCCACACAAGCATACGCAAGCAACTTCTCATTGGTTTTGAATAAGGTGTTAGATATGTGTATCTCTTGTGGGAATGGCTATGAAAGATGAAAGATATGAAAGGTTGTTTCAAGGCACGTAAACGCTATCTTTTAGACTTTATTTGGCCCCAAAAATTGGGTGCAAAGGGATATGCAAATATGTCTTGTGGATACAATGAAACCCAGCCTATAGAATTGGCAAGGATATTACTCAAGAATGTCTAGAGACTATTAATGCAGATTATAGTCTATGGATGGTTTTTGCTTTATGAAATATGAAGGATGAGATTTTTGAATGAACAAGATTGAATGTATCTACTCTTTTGCAGAGAATTCTCCTATTTTTATAAAGGTGTTTGTGTCTTTTCTGAATTGGTGTAAGTTTAATTTATAAACCATGCATTGGATTGCACCTCTTCAATAAGGATAGCTCTCTTCATGTAAGAGTGTGTCTTTATGTTTAAATTGTATATGAGCTGTTTCAGACGTTCATATATGTATTTTAAACATTTAGGCATCAAGAGACACATCCAAAAACTCCAAAGGTACTTCGAAAAGGCAACCCAGCAACGAATCAACTGGTCGTTGATCAAACACAACCGATACCGACCGGTTGTCTATTACCAGTGACCGGTCCCTTGTTGTTTTTATTTTAAAAAACTCCAACATAAGAGACGGACCCATGATTTCAAAATAGGGGTGGGCTAAATTTGTAGGATTTAAAACATTTTTAAGAAGTTCATTTGAATATTAAACATGCATTAAAACAAATTAATCGCATCATAAATCTATGATGGTTGTTTAAATTCAAAAATAAAACTTCTTCCAAGTATCTTAAGCCATGAACATTGATATGTTTTTCATAAATAGAAAGTTCAAGAGAAAGGATAAGATCTAATTAGCTGAAGCAATTATATGAACCAATTTGTGTGTACTCTTCTCTTTATGATTTCCTCTTTGTTGATCTCCTCTTTGATCTTTGCCTCTTGATCTTTCTCCTCCATGTGAGCCACAAAAGTATATGGCCTCTAAGTATCCACACCAATGGAACCTTGAGATGGGAGGAAGTATCTTGAGAATAAAAGGATGCTAGTGCAAGATTCTCAAGATTGGTTTCAATCTAAACCCTTTGAAAGATGAAAGTATTTCACTCTTGAAAACTCTCTTTTATCTCTCTTTTATCTCCCAAACCTATTTGGTTGATATTGGATTGTGTTTGTGTGTCCATTAGCTTATGGAAACAATTCTCATACACATTTACTTAAGAATTTTTGGCCCCAATGGGCTTCCAATTTTGGGCCTTGTGACACTTAAATCATGATATTTAGGTGTCTTAAGATCTTGGGCTCCCCTTAACTATTACCAAGGCCCAAATACACTTTTACACATGGTAAATCATCCACATCAAATCAATCAAATTGATTTCCTCATTCTGATTTGTATTACTCAAAGTTAACCATTTAAGATGTGCGATCCATTAGGTTCTAATTAGCAAGGCAGTGGGAAAATATTAGAACTCTTTCTAATCAACTGGAATTAAAACCCCCTTTTAATTCTTCCTTTATATGAATTGATCACAATCAATCCTAGGACTTCCACGAGCCAAGAGTGACATCTAGAAATATATCAAGGCTACCTAAGCTAACCATAATAGATGAAGAACCTATTCAGCTGGAATTGCAATGCAATATAGTCCTTTTCTTATACAATGTTTCAAATCATATTATTAGGATACAAATTGATTATTTCAAACCCATAACCACATGTGATTCAAAAGAACATGATTAAGAACAACATTCTAAATCAAGCTCCAAATACTTTGGCCAAGATTTGTTGAATCACATCTTGAAATATTCTCCTTCTTTATCGAAGGTAGAGATTCATTATTGTACATTCACATGCCCCTATGATGAATTAAGAGACCCTAACAACACTTAATCTTTTACGGCTTGCCTTTGAGAGCTACTAAAGATCAATAACACATCACATGACAACCATGATGCCTGAGGTCTAAGGACTAATTTGCATTATTGCAACTGTGAGTTCTCGTTTGACAAGTAGATAAAACTCCATACGAGAACTACAGTTGATCGCATTCAATGTACTCATTCACTAATGAGCACCTACATAATATGTGCTAATCTTGACTGTTTATCAATGCTCATTTGATAATCCTATGATTAGAAATATTTTGGGATACTATACTTAGAGATCAAAGGTCTCTTAAATCTAATCTTCTTTAGATTACTTTATCTCCTATTTAGTATTCCCCGGACTTTGGTTCTTTAACCGATGTAAAAGATAACAAAATAAGTTTGCCCTTTATACATCATGTACGAAATGTATTCTTTACATCAAATGTCAATAGCACATTTTAAACGAAATTTACCTTACATATAAAACCTAATTGCAAATCCCTAACCCTTAAAAAATCCCTAAATTTCAATAACAACAAATTATGGGAAGAAAATTGTAAGATTCCCACAATAAATATGATGTCACATCCCGGGATCGGCTCCGCCATAGCACGATATTGTCAGCTTTGGGGACCCCTCTCTGCCCTCACTGTTTTGTTTCTCAGAACTCACTAGCAACTTCTTAGTGGGTCACCCATTCTGGGATTGCTCTAGCCCCAACTCGCTTAACTTCGGAGTTCCCATGACTCCGAAGTCAGTGAGCTCACAAAAGGGAGTTCTCTATTGGTCGATGTGCCCTTAGGGGCCCGAAGTCCTTGTCGGCACACTCACACCATACAGCAAAGTGGCTCTGATACCAAATTGTCACATCCCGGGATCGGCTTCCCCGTGGCACAATATTATCCGTTTTGGGCCCCCTCTCTGCCATCACGGTTTTGTTTCTCGAAACTCACGAGCAACTTCCCAGTGGGTCACCCATTCTAGGATTGCTCTAGCCCCAACTCGCTTAACTTCGGAGTTCCCATGACTCCGAAGCTAGTGAGCTCCCAAAAGGCCTCATGCTAGATGGAGGCGGGCATGTACATATAAGGCATATCACCCCATCTCCGTTGATCGATGTGGGATGTTACATATGACCCACCAATAAAATTAATTGTACAAGTTGAAGGGCTGCTGTGTGAAGTAGGGTAGGCTACATAGTGGGCCTAAGGTGGGCTACATGTGACTTTGGGCTGGAAAAGAAAACCATTTGGGCTTTAAGGGTCCAAGTTGGATTGGAAAATTTGATTCCAACCAATTTTGATCCAACAAATTTCTATTTTGGCAAGTCCAAATCAATTCCGACATCCAAAAATTCCGATTAAAATTGGATTGAAATTGGAATGTATCTCAAGATTTTGAAAAATTCCGAATTCCGAATTATATTGGAGTTTAAGCATAGACTACACACAAAACGAATAGGAGTCAACTTTCTCAACTTTTCTCTTTATTCTCTCTCATCTTTTTAGGTTTGCTCCCTCTCTGTTTGAGAGTGTCCTCACCCTCTGTTGGTGATTTTGCATGGGCTTTAGGCTCATTTGTGGAGGTTCTTATTCTCCTTTGTACCTACTGTTTGTGCAAATAATCTCACGGGAGAATATTCGCTTCTGGATCCTTCAACCTTCGATCTTCCTTCTCTCTCTTCCTCAATTCCTGTAAAAAAAATTGGAGTAAGTAGACCGCACCCGGGGGGTGTTGGCCAAAGGCCCTCCGATGCCTAAGTTAGTTCGAGTGTTTGTAGGAAAACAATAGCTAAGCAAAGGGTACGGAGTTGTATGTATGGTGAAAACTGGGTGGCCGGAGCCTTGTGTGGTGGCCGGAGCCGTGTAGAGAAAATATGGAGAGTGGAGAGGGAGAGAGAGCTTCGGGTATTTTTCTCGGGTATAAGGAGTAGGTTTTCTGAAGTCGTCCCCAAAATGATGAATGAGGCCGTCTATTTATAGGAGTCTCGGGGCTAGGGTTTTGTAGGGATCGAGTCGGCTTTGATAATATCCGAATTAAATATATTATCTCTTAAGAAGATAATATCTGAATTAAATGATATTATCTTCTCTTTATTAGGATAATATATTAATTAATGATATTAGATAATATATTAATTAATGATATTATCTCTTTAAATAAAGATAATATCATATTAATTAAGATATTTATCCCAATTAATTAATTAGCCAGATAAACTGGTTTAATTAATTAATTTAAGAGATAATCTTCTTTTCCACGTGGCGTGCCCTGATTGGAGACGAAAATATATGCTCCCACACCTACCCACTGTTGTTTTCCTCTTTTTGCCTCATATTCTCTTCCTTTCCATGTTACACAATTCTATTCTTGGATCGCTTTGTCACACCCAGGACCGGCTCCGCCGTAGCAGGATATTGTCCGCTTTGGGCCTGGCTACATTCTCACCAGCCCGCACGGTTTTGTTTCTGGGAGCTCACGAAGCAACTTCCCAGGATGGTCACCCATCTCTGATGAAGAAGTCTTTAAACAAAACCGTGGGGGCTGGTGAGAATATAGCCAGGCCCAAAGCGGACAATATCGCGCTACGGCGGAGCCGGTCCGGGGTGTGACAGTTTGGTATCAGAGCCACTTTGCCGTGTGGTGCGAGTGTGCCGACGAGGACGTCGGATCCCTTAAGGGGGGTGGATTGTGAGATCCCACATCGACCAAACTGTCACACCCCGGACCGGCTCCGCCGTAGCAGGATATTGTCCGCTTTGGGCCTGGCTACATTCTCACCAGCCCGCACGGTTTTGTTTCTGGAAGCTCACGAAGCAACTTCCCAGGGTGGTCACCCATCCTGGGATTGCTCCAGCCTCCAACTCGCTTAACTTCGGAGTTCCTAAGAACCCGAAGCCAATGAGCTCCCAAAAGGCCTCCCCTAAGTCAGAGTGGCGCAGCGGACTGGCCCAACTCCACCTAGCAAGATATTGTCCGCTCTGGGCTGGGCCTACGCCCCCCCTCACGGATTTGTTCCTGGGAGCTCACAGAGCAACTTCCCAGGGTGGTCACCCATCCTGGGATTGCTCTAGCCTCAAACTCGCTTAACTTTGGAGTTCCTACGAACCCAAAGCCAGTGAGCTCCCAAGAGGCCTCCTCTAAGTCAGAGTGGCGCAGCGGACTGGCCCAACTCCACCTAGCAAGATATTGTCCGCTCTGGGCTGGGCCGACGTCCCCCCTCACGGATTTGTTCCTGGGAGCTCACAGAGCAACTTCCCAGGGGGGTCACCCATCCTGGGATTGCTCTAGCCTCCAACTCGCTTAACTTTGGAGTTCCTACGAACCCAAAGCCAGTGAGCTCCCAAAAGGCCTCCCACTAGATGGATGCGAGGTGTGCCATATAAGGCACATCACCCCCTCTCCGTTTGGTCGATGTGGGATCTCACAATCCACCCCCCCTTAAGGGATCCGACGTCCTCGTCGGCACACTCGCACCACACGGCAGAGTGGCTCTGATACCAAACTGTCCCACCCCGGACCGGCTCCGCCGTAGCGCGATATTGTCCGCTTTGGGCCTGGCTACATTCTCACTAGCCCGCACGGTTTTGTTTCTGGGAGCTCACGAAGCAACTTCCCAGGGTGGTCACCCATCCTGGGATTGCTCCAGCCTCCAACTCGCTTAACTTTGAAGTTCTTACAACTCCGAAGCCAGTGAGCTCCCAAAAGGCCTCGTCTAAGTTCAGAGTGGCGCAGCGGACTGGCCCAACTCCACCTAGCAGATATTGTCCGCTCTGGGCTGGGCCGACGCCCCCCCTCACGGATTTGTTCCTGGGAGCTCACAGAGCAACTTCCAAGGATGGTCACCCATCCTGGGATTGCTCTAGCCTCCAACTCGCTTAACTTTGGAGTTCCTACGAACCCAAAGCCAGTGAGCTCCCAAGAGGCCTCCCACTATTTTGATGCGAGGTGTGCCATATAAGGCACATCACCCCCTCTCCGTTTGGTCGATGTGGGATCTCACAGCTTCCTGCTCGGCTCGACTTCCTACAACCTCCTCCACTCTACTGTGCCATCCTCTTCAGATCCATGGTTCTATGTTGGCTATTGATGTAGCTTGACTTTGGGATCTCCCTAAAGCACAGTTGTCGCTTATTGATTGTTGAAGGACATCGTCTTCTTCCCCTACAGACCACTCTTCGAGTTCCTCTATTCTTTGTCCTTGGTGTTGTCTTGATGCTGGGGATGTTGGGTTTCTCCAATGCTGGTGGGGCTAGGTGCATCTCCTTCCTTGTGGCGGTTAGGGTTTCCTGGTCTTTGTTTTATTGTTTGATAGGGCTTGTTTGTTGTTTTTGTTAGGCTTTTGGCTTTTGATGTTCTTCTCTTATTTGTTAGATCTTGTATATTATGTGTGGATGGGCTCTTTGCAAAGGGATTATGTTTGTGATCCTTTTTTTATTGGGCTTTTTACCATAATTTCCTTATCTAATGAATTTCAAGTTGACTAAAAAAAACAAGCTTAGGCTACACACAATTACTAATTTCATGTTGAACTAAATATAATTTGATGACCAAATAGATATATAATAGTTTTCCAAGCTTACAGTATGAGTTTTCAATTTTGAGTCAAATTTAATCCTTCAAATGGTTAGGCATGTTTAGAATTTTGAACTACTTTCGGAAATGTTCAAAAAAAAATCCAAAATATGTAAGTTCTGAAAATTTCCGAAAATTCAGAATTTTCCGAATTGGAATGGAAATTGAAATTCCGAAATTTTTTGAAACGAAATTGAAATAGAATTTCTGTTCCGAATCTTTTTGAATTGGAATTGGAATCTCATGATTTTGATCTGATCCATCTGAAAATCATCCTTACCGGTGCAATAGCCCAGTTTAGTCTCTACTTGGGTCCATTCGAATACGGCCATGACTTTTGTCATCAATCGATTCAAGGACGCTTCTACGCCATCGCCATATCTGATAATTAGCTTTTGTCATCAATCGAGTTCTTGGTTATTAACTAATTCGTCAATCAAGTTTGAGGTTGTGGTTATCTGAGACTGCAAGCAGCTCCATATTGCTTTCAATTATGGCCATTTTGTCTTCTTCTCTCAAAGCAGATAGCGTTGCATGCAAGTATTTGGTGCTGGCGTGGGCTCTACTTTGTGAGTAGAAAACGTTGCATACGAAAGTTGTAGCCAGAATTCTCCTACCTTTTGCTTAGTAAAAAAGTGTTTTACTTGTATATGTGTGTTTGTGTAACTATTTCTGCATCGTTTTCAACCTCATTCAGGGTCTCGAGCATTAATCAAATACCATACCATGATAACAAAAAGTCTGGCACTATCTACAACTGAAGCTTGGCGGCACAGCCGTTGAGCACGAGACCAAATAGGGGAAAAAAAAACATGTAACTTAATGAAAGGCACTCGTTTTCAATTTTATTTTTGGTACAATGAGATCATCGAAGATCCATTATTATTAAGAAAGACAAATTTTTTCAGTATGACCGTAACTCTGCTACATAGTGTTATCAATACACCGTGTTTTATTTATTAATACTATACCTTAAAATAAACACCCGTCTTTTTCTTTTGTATGTAGCAATTAAATGACAGTCGGATTCACAGAAGCATACGCAAGCAGCTCCTTATTGGTTTCGAATACGGCCATGGTTTCTTCCTTGAAAGTCAAGGACACTTCGATCCCAACCCCATCTCTTGTATCCATCAATACAATTAGATTCTTCATTCCTGTACTCTGGCATACCCACAATGGCTTTCCCCATCCGAAGTTGGTTTCATAGAAAGGAAACCTGCACCAACTGCTGCAGTTATAGTTGTCTACATCCCTTGTCATGAGGTTCCCAAACTCTCTGAAGAATTGACATGCTTCCTCCCCACTAACTCCATTTCCATATTTTATTTTAAATTCCTCAACCCCTTTCCTCAATTTGGCAACCAAGCTTTGAACATCAATGTCTACTACTTCACTTGCCTCGGTTCTCACTGAAAAGAGCCCCACAAGATTTCCCATTAAGTCATATGCCAATGGCTGCTGCACCAATATTTTCCTTATGTTCACCACGGAAGACCACTCGGATGCCCTTACAACACCCGAGTTTGATAATTGAGATGTTTCCGTGGCACACTTCCAAATGAGCGCTGACACTGCTTCAATGCGCGTTGGATTTGGCACGGTGGCACTGGCAGCTCTGGACTTTAGAGCAGCAATCTTTGAGGCATGAAACACAAATCTCTTTGTTATGCACTTTTCTTCAGCAAACTCCAACGCAGGTTGAGGTGAGTTCAAGAAATCCAGTTGTGGGAAAAGAGTAGCTGCAGCACCAAATTTCTTAGGAAGCAGGGCATGATGATCAGTAGTTGTGGAGCCCATTAGGGCAATATCAGCCCAGCTTTTAATGAATGTGCTGAGTGTGTAGGCATCGGTGATGATATGTGAACTGCTGACACCAATTGCCAACCCACCGCAATCAAAGAAGTTGGCCTGGACTAGTAGAAGATAGCCTGTGTCTGCTTGTGTAGATCCTATACCAGTTGGAAGCAATTTTTTAAGGATCACAAAATCAGGTTCTTCTAAAATGGTTGATATGGGACAGTTCACTCGAGCTTCAAAAAATGCAGCCCCATGATCATTGCAAGAAATTGAAACGTTATATTGGAATTCGCCTGCAAAGGGGTAGAAGTGAGTTAGGGTTTCAGATAATGATGTCTTCAGAATCTTGGATCTTTCCGCAACGGAAGAATGGTGATCAATATTATTGGCCTCATCATCTCTACTATTGTTGGGGTAGAAGAGAAGTAGTGGTATATAAACATCAGGAGAAAGCTGATCAAAAACAGAGAGGTTGGTAGTTTGAAGATGTGAAGGAGTTGGAGAGGATGGTTTAATTGTTTCCTTGTGAGTGACTTCAACCTTCATCTCTGAAACCATGATGTTGTTCCAGGCTTGAGTTTCTTAACGAACACCTCACCTTCATATATAACCCCAGAAAGACACAGCCTGTGCAGTTCGAAATTCAAAGTATTGAATTATTCTGTTTATTATATACATTATCTAAATTGCATGTGGTATGCCATATGCTCTATTAAAGATATATAATACTAATTAGTCAACTTTGAAAGCCACAAAAGCTTAATATAAGGACAACAACATGTTCCTGTGAAATCAAGTCAACTTGTCATTAATTTATATGTACTTATTGATATATTAATAATTAGCTAAACTAGGAAAAGCATGCTGTGCTTCTGAAGTCAGCCAACTGCACCTACCCAACATTAATGTACATTTCTTTGCGATGACCTAGATGAATTTAGTATATGAATTTTTTTAAGTTGAATTCATTTAGTTTTCTGGGGCATTATTTTGATTCTTGGATTTCGATTTTGATATATATATATTTTTTTTGGGTTAGGTACATTACTGTGAAATATATACACAAAGGTACGATAATATACACATATATAATGTACCTATTAATAATATATCTACAATATTGTAGCTATGTGTATATTCATGATACTGTATCTAATTAAATGACCAAATTCAAAGTCCAATCTAAGGCAAAATCATCGATTCTAAAGATGATATTCTAAGCAAAGAATCTACTAGTACAGTGATTTGGAGCAATTGCTCTTCCAGGAAAGGTTCTGGGTTCTAGTCCTAGCATTCGTGTAGTGTGTGTGTGTTTAGTATATTATTGTCCATTTCAATAGGAAATGTCCTAAAAAAAAAGAAGATATTCTAATTTTCTTTTCTTTTTTTATTCAACGAATTCATGTAGTTATTTATTCATTTCTTTTCCTCGTAGTCATTTACAATATGTTGGTGTACTTATTAACATCCTTCACATCTCAAATTGGAAGTCATGCAATATTTCAAAGTAGAAAAAGTCATGCGGAATGTCGAAATAGAAAAAGTCGCCATACTTAAAAATAAAAAAGACACTCCATATTTCAAAATAGAAAAGTCATCCCATTCCAAATAATTTGGATCTTCAACTTCAAATGCTTTTGAAAAGATTAATTTGACATATCCAACGATCCCCCATTTCAATGCCGTGACAGAGTAATTTAGCTCGTATTGGTTATTTTGTTTCGGCTCCTACCAATTTCTTCACCTTATGCATGATGCATGCATTGTTTATGTGTGTCAAAATTGTAACAATAGTCATACAAAGAAAATATATATATATATATATATAAGATCAAAATCACAACACAACATTGATTTACAACATAACAAAGACGCTTTGAAATTCTTATAAATTACAAAACTGAAATTGATTTCTTAAAACAAGCCCAAGCCCAAAACTTCACAAAATAAAACCCAAAACACTTTTATACGGCATCAAAGTAATTTAATAATCAAAATTAAGGAACAGCTATCATTTTTTGGAATTTTTTTTTGTTTGTTTATAGAAATTAAATGGTGTATAGTTTATCTATATCACTAGTGCTTAAAAATGGATATATAACGAAATATCTCTAAAGGGTAATTATTCGTTTACCTTTTTTTTTAAATTAATTAGAATATAAATTGGCCTATTGTAGTGGAAAAGAGGCAGAAATCTCAAAAAATCCAGTCGAACACTTACAAAAAGGCCCTTTTTGTTCTCTTATTTTTTGGGCTTACTCATAGGAAACCCTTTATTCTTGGCGCCCTACGCAACTCTGTCCTGCTTTATCCTGATGCGTTTGATACCATTATATCATGTCATGACCAAGAAAATGATTGTTCACAAATAAGTCTCTCGATAATCTTTTGGAGCATCAATCAAACACAAATCCTGATGCGTTAGTTATAAGAGTTTTCTTTGATACCAGAGTTCGCGTCACCACCGGGGGTTGGCGGTGTGTTTAGGAAATCTACTGGAGGGAAAGGAGAAGCTGCAGCACCAAAGTCTACAAGAAGCACCACATGCCAGATTTAAAAATAAAAGGTCATGCCATATTTCAAAATAGAAAAGTCATATCCCATTCAAAATCATTTTGGATGTTCAGTGCTTTTGAAAAGGTTAATTTGACTTATCGAACTATGCTACATTTCAATGGCGTGACAAAGTAATTTACCTCGCATTGGTACAGTGAATTAATCCATCACATTCCGAGCTATAAAAGTCATGTCCTCCAAAATCATGAAAGTTCTCCGTGGCGGCTCTTATGATTTAAAAATCTTGGCCAAGAATCAAATAGAAAATATGAGATTAAAATCTTGGCTTAAACACGAAATACTTATGAGCCTTGACTATAATGAGTGGAAAGTTAGAAGGGGTAAGTTATAAGGGGTTCACTTTATAGCCATCCGATCAATCCAAGGGCTGGGGAGAATTGAGATAAAGTTTGACAAATGGGTAGGTGGGGAACCCAAACCCGAATTGAATATATCCAGCACGTCCAAAAAGAAGAAGAAGAGGGAAAGACGTCCGAAAAAGAAGCACAAGAGGCAAGTTCGAAGTTTGAACAGAAAAAACTCATCTCTCTAAAACCCAGAGGTCTGAGATACCCAATGAAGGCAACGGCTAACGACAGTTGAAGGCAACGATTCGCAACTCCGTTCTCCAGACCCGGAAAAAGTAGTTATTTTGAGTAGAAGGGGCAAAGGTGTGGATTCCAAATCAGTGAAGGGGCGAAGCAGTGGAAGGGGAAGGAGAGAAGCTGGATTCGTTGGAAGTGGTAGGTTCCATTTGTGGAGCAAAGAAACAGAAACACCCCACACAGACGGCTTGCAATAACCAGCATTTGGTGAGTAATTTATGGAATTTGAGTTTAGGGTTAGAGTAATGGTTTTCCCAAATTTGTACCATAAATTTTGTTAGATTTGGCATCTCTTCGTTGTGCTTCAGTTGCATGTTAATTTTTGCTTGGGTATATGTTAAAAAAAGAATGAAAATCAAGTCAATAACAAGTGAATAACATGTCAATAATGATATGAATAAGATAATGGTGTTGAATTGGAGGAGGCCCTCAAAACCTTCCACATTTGAAGCAGTGCATAGTGCAGATTATCTCTCTGGCGCTAGAATATGTATATATATTTTTTCAAATAAATATGATTTCCTTTGTTACTAAATTTGCCTGAGAAACATGAGA
>NC_047653.1:8428767-8431891 GCF_902201215.1 Prunus dulcis | reverse complement strand
TGTGCATCATACACTCCTCTAATCCCAACCCACAAAGATTTTAAATCATCAATCAAAGGCTCCAAGTAGACGCCTATATCATTTCCGGGTTGTTTAGGACCGGAAATCAATAAGGTTAACATCATGAACTTTCGCTTCATGCACAACCATGGAGGGAGATTATATGTAACTAAGATAACCGGCCAACAACTATATCTGCTACTTAGAGAACTGTGGGGATTGAATCCATCAGATGAAAGAGCCAATCTCAAGTTTCTCGGCTCATTACCAAACTCAGGCCATTTATCATCAAGAAGTTTCAAGACGGGGAATCCGCCGGATGAGACATCTGACCGTCAATTGATTTTCTAGCAGCATGCCAAGTCAAACTCTTAGCTGTCTCATGTGATTGAAACATCCTTTTAAACCTTGGAATTGGAGGAAAATACCACACCACCTTCGCCGGCACACCCTCTTTCAAGATTGAATCTTTGCCTTGCTTCCACCTTGAGATACCACAAGTAGGACAATTAGTTGAATCCTCATACTCCTTCCTATACAAGATGCAATCATTGGGGCATGCGCGCATTTTCTCATAACTCAGCCCCAATGCACACAAAGTCTTTTTAGCCTCATACATAGAGGTTGGTATTGTATTTCCTTCTCGAAGCAAATCGCCTTGAAGTATCAATAATTCTATAAAACAGACATCACTCATCCCATGTTTTGCCTTCAAATTATACAACTTCACTAATGCCGATAACTTCGTATACTTTCTACAACCAGGGTACACTGGTTGATCTCCATCCCCAATCACATTGGCAAACTCATACGGATCGGAACCAAAATCACCAAAATCACCAAAATCACCAAAATCATTATCATCCATATCAATTTCTTCAGACACAAAACTGTACCTACTATGGCCATCATCTTCTTCAACATTTCTACTAGCATTAGTAGTTGCTTCCTAAGGTTCTCCGTGAAATGTCCAATTCTTATAGCTTTGGTCAATTCCATTAAAGTATAAGTGATCCCTTATAATTCCAACCCCAAACAACTTCAAATTAACACATTTAACACATGGACAACGGATATGTGTTGTAGTTAGAAGATTTTCTACAGCAAAGTTCAAAAATGCTTCCACCCCAAATTCATATGCCTTAGATCTTCTATCCGAGTGCATCCATGACTTATCCATCTCCGACACTATAACCTATTATCTATAATAAAGTGAAAATACAAGCAATGACCATCACTATAGCAGATTATACAAAGATTTAATAGCAAGTAATACACAACAGAGACGACGGGTTTTAAACAAAAACAGACGTATTTGGCATATATATAGACGACGGATTTTCAACAGACGTCGTCTATTATAAGTAATACAAACGACGGTTTATGAAACACCGTCGTGTATAAGTAATACAACGACGGTAGTTTAACATTCGTCGTGTATAAGTAATACAACGACGGTAGTTTATGAAAAACCGTCGTGTAATCGTCGTCGTATGCCTTAAAATTCGTCATGTCTCAGTTTATATTCAAGAACACAAAACCCATTAAGAACACAACATATATATGAAACCAAGCAAGAAACCAACATATACATGAAACCAAGCAAGAAAACATATACATGAAACCAAGCAAGAAACCAACATATACATGAAACCAAGCATGAAAAAAATAAATCCATTCCCAATTTAACATAACATAGGGTGATTAAAAGATCCGACAAAATTAAATCCATTCCAAATTCAACATAACAGATAATGTAATCCATGAACCCATTAAACAGAAAATCCATGAACCCATACCTATAAGCACATTATTAACTGATCACAAAGCATACAACCTAATATCATTCAATGAATTTACAAGGGGAAGTTAGGGTTTGTACTTACAGGTTGGACGAGCTCACAGATTCGACGGAGCTTGGAGAGTGCAACTTTTAATTAGAGCAGAAGAGAGAGAGCGAAATGTTATGTCGCGCGAAATCTGAAAATTTTAGTTTTCAGGGTTCGAAGTATAAGAATAAGAGCCAAATCTAAAAAATTTAGGTCGCGCGAAAATTTTTATAGCGCGCGCGTTTTTAAACGTCGAAAAAAAAACCAAGGCGAAAGTTCTACAAGGACCGACGTAAATTTAATATTCCACGACGGAAACTTCATTTTTCGGATTAAGAACGTAAGGCCAATCATTTTGAAGCTTCATTTTTCGGATTAATTTTAATTGAATATTTTTATATAACGACGACTGAAAAACCACGTCGGGTTAAGAAATTAATGACGTTGTAAATTATATAAACCGACTTACATACTAAAATGACGTCGTTTAAAGCCCAAACCATGTCGTATATTTTACTTCACGACGTAAAATACGTATTACACGACCCAACCATCGTCGTTAAAAATTAATACCCTAAACCCACAAAACTAAATTATACAATTTAAAAAATTAAGTTTATAAAAGTTTTTATGGTTTTACAGCCTAACATATACCCTAGACTACCCAAAAATTTTACTTTAAAAATAAACCCCAATAAATAAAAACCCTAATCTCTAAACCCTAGACTCTAAACCCTAAACCATAAAACTAGAAGTGTTTTTATGTCTCATCAAAACAATTTGGTTTTGGATGGTCATTTTAAATTTTTGTTATTCAAAATGATTTTTTTCAAGGTTTATGTGGAAGAAAATATATCAATGACTTCATAGGAGTTGACTTTTCATTTTTCTGATTTATTTTAAATTTATTTTGAATATTTTGATTTAAAAATAATAAAATATTCTTATCACAACAACAAACCACGCCGGTGTTAATAAATCGAAGGCGTTGTAAATTGTAATAGACGACTAACATATTAAAATGATGTCGTTTAAAGTAGAAACCATGTCGGATATTCTAATGAACGACGAAAAATATGTATTCCACGACCCAAACACCGTCGTTAAAAATTAATATCCTAAACCCTTAAAACTAAATTATAAAATTTAAAAAATTAAGTTTATAAAAGGTTTTATGGTTTTAAAGTCTAACATATACCCTAGACTACCCAAAAATTTTACTTTTAAAATAAACCCCAATAAATAACAACCCTAATCTCTAAACCCTAGACTCTAAACCCTAAACCATAAAACTA
>NC_047653.1:8424659-8425700 GCF_902201215.1 Prunus dulcis | reverse complement strand
GCATGTTGAGAATGCACAGACTCAAAATCTTGGGAAAGCCTTGAAGCTACAAAGGCATCCCACTGCGCTTTCTCTATGAATTTATAAGTTTCCGGGGGATGGCTTAATTTCTCCTTGTCATTGGTGTATGGAAGGATATAATGCCTAGTTAGTGTAGACTTGAAATCCTTCCATTTCTTGGCAGCTGAAGCTAAAACAGATTTCTTGCCCCCTTGCCCTACGACAAAAGCCATGTCAACTGCCTCCCATATCTGCTCCTTAACATCCTTGGGGATTTGGGACCATTTCTTGTCCACAAGGGGAACTCTAGAGCGAGCCAAGACACCAATGTACGACTACATTTCAATATGTGCTTGGCCAATACCTTTCCCCATTTTATTGTACTCAACAATTGGCCTCACTTTTTGAAGCTTTCTCTTCACAACACGAGGCATTGTGCTCATACCTCGACCAGTCTTTGAATCATCAGAGATTGTTGTCTGGCTTTCTGTCTCAGCAGATGATGAAGCAAACTTCATCTTCTTCGAAGACTTCATCTCCTTCAAAGACTTGTCTTGAGGAGCTACAATTCCAAGCTTCTTGGAGCCAGAATCTTTAGTTTGTTGTTGAGAAACCATTTTAACTGACAAAACTGCAAGTGAAAATATTTCAGAAAAAGATTAAGAACACAAACGACGGTTATTAATAAAATACGACGTATGATATGATTTTAAACGACGCAATGAAATAATCTCATACGTAATAAATGTTTAAAACCATTATTTATATAACGTCGTGGTATTTATGTTCACACGACGTAAATAGTAATACACCGTCGTGGTAAAAACATTATTAATATAACGTCGTGGTATTGATTTCATACGACGAAAATAGTAATAAACCGTCGTGGTATTAACATTCACACGACGTAAAACAATAAGACAGACTGGCGTCTTTTTAGATACCAACCCTAGTTTCTTTTTCTTTATATTTTATCAAATAAGGGAAAAACAAAAACCATTGTTCAGAGAAATCAAACCTGCAATTAAACAAGCAAATAAA
>NC_047653.1:8404257-8424559 GCF_902201215.1 Prunus dulcis | reverse complement strand
GCTTTCTTCAGCTTTTGATATGGAGAATCCCACAACATTTCCAGCCAAGTTTTCTGGCAAGGGTGGCAAAACCTTTTTGTGCAAGTTTACGGCTTGATGGAATAGAGATGTCTTAAAAGACTCTGTTGATGCTTCCATTGCACATTTCCAAACCTGCACGAAATAGACTTGTTCAAGAACATTTGTTTTGTTGACGTTGAGCTTTGTTGCACCGAGGATTCAACGTCTCTTATCCAGGCCAGCTTTCAAGAAAAGGAGGTTGAGTTAGCTCAGCACAGCAACTCCGAGGATTGCCCATCCGGGTCTGAGTCTGATCAGTCAGATATGTCAGCGCCACGCTCATTGTCGGTCCCAGGCCGTAGGGAAAGGAGACTGGGAAAGGAACCTGAGCCCTCCGGATGAGAAGAAGTCCTGCCATGCTTCACAGGTCGTTTGGGTTTGGGTTCACCTAATGTATCAGCTTCGAGTACTCCGTCCTGACCTCAACAAGTCCCTTGTGCCCCCACTCCTGCTAGCTCATTGGGCGAGAACAACTTCACAACCATAACTAACAAACAAATGTGGGGCTACCAATCACAGTGCTTGAACACGGTATGTTTGGGATTTGTGCCATGTCCTATCATAGTTACCTGTTTAATGCCCACTTTTTATTTCTCGCAGATGGTTGGAATTCTCAACGCGCTAATGTCGAGGTTTCAGGCTATGAGCCGCGACATATGCAAAAAGACGGCAACCCTCGAACTTAGCGGAAAGCGCATCAAGGAATGTGAGACTGAGCTCAAACAGTAGCGGGGCGAACTGCAAAACCTAAGAAGCGGCCAAAGCACTGTACTGATGGAGGTTGACCGCCTTAAGCAAGAACTGGTGGATGCCGCAAGCAATAGGGACGAGAAGTATCAAGCCAATACCAAGCATATCAGGGTCGAGATGGCCAGGCAATTCAGATATAATTGGGTTCAAGGTCAACAGCTCCCTGAGCATTGGTTTATGGCTGGTCCAGATGACTATGAAAATGAGTTGGAATTTACCTCGCTAGCTACAAACTTTTTCAGGGTATTTACCCTAATGATCGTCCTCTGACGGGTTACATCCCACATCGCAGGACCCCTTTAGCAACCTTTCATGGGTCAGCGCCTTCTGGGTCGGTAAGGACCGTTGTCCCTAGTGCTAATGTTGCATCGTCTATTGCCAGTACTGGGCCTGTCTTTGGATTTATGGGCTTCACCTCACCTGATGGATTTTCCACTTGTGCTGGGCCTACCTCGGAGGCCGTTCCTGACCCATTTGATGATGCACCCTAGGCTACTTTGTTTCGTTCACTACTTGTTGTATTTTATTTTCGGTTTTGTCTTTGTTTTGATGTACTCAATTATCTTAGATCCGTTCCTAGAATTCCTGTCTCACTTTATCAGACTTTATGAATTATCCACTTGATTTGAATTTTAACCCTAACGTAAGTACCTGAGGCTTAGCATGATGGTTTTTCAAACATGACCAAGATCTTCCCAGGATGAATCACCATTTTCAAATTCAAAAAGCAAGGGATTGGATATCCTATCGTCTCCGCATTACGACCTTATCAAGCCTCCCTTAGTGAGCTATGTCTTTGGGCAAACCTCTGTATAAAGGGTAATTTGGTTTTTAGGTGACCATACCTATCCCACTCATGGCTCATAGATGCAAGCTAAAACTCCACTTTCGCCTTTGCGCATATATTCTAAAGAAAGGAGATTCTCCGAGGAGGAGGATTTCGTCTCTATCAAGGAGGGAGTCATCGCAATGAGATTCCAAAAGCCCTAACGGAATCATTGAGATATGCTCTTAGGATTCTTCCGCCGACTCTTCGGCGAATGCTTTAGATTACACGGTGGTCCCCGATTCACTCGGTGGGTCTAAGTCCCTGTCTGGTGATGCTAGAGGTGGAGGAAAGGCTACTATGAGAACCCAAGCGCAGGTCATCCTTGGTTTGATGGAAAAGCGCAGGATAAAGCTGGTTCGTCTCGAGTTCCTAGCTGCTCTTGTCACTTCGATCATAGCACGTTGTTGGCGGAACGCGACTTACTCAATAAGGATCTGGCATGTGTCAGTGCCCAAGTGACTCGCCTTCGGAGTGATCTTGATGATGCAGATCACGAAGTGTCAGTCGCTCATTTTAATGGCATACGCGACGAATTTAAACAGGGTATCCACCACTTCCGTGCTAAGGCCAAAATGGTTTATCCTTACGTGGATTGGGATCGTCTCCCCTCGCCATTAGACTAGCCAGTGTTACTTATGGGTTCGCACCTGTAAAGTCAGTAGTTTTTATGTATTTTTCGGCTTTGAATAATTCGGAGGCCTTCCTCCTGTGAACATTTCATGTTTTTCGCTTCCATGGCCATAAGAGCCTAATGTTATTGTTATGCTTGATCATGCGGTCTTCGACCTTGTCACATGCATATCATGTTGCTTGATATCTAACCATGTCATGGTCTCCGATCATGTCGTAATCTTCGATCACTTCTTTATGCGCGATCTCCAATCACTTCTTTATGTGTGATCTCCGACCATGTCTTTATTGCGATCCTTAATCGTACTTTTAGCCTTTTGGTCAAGCACATTCTGTGCCCATGGATTAGTATATGCATTTCCTTATTTACAAGGTCTTCGACCATATTGATTTGGGTGATGCTAATTTAAACAAACATGGCCTTTGACCAAACATTTCGAATGTGAAGAAAACATATGTTCCATTAAGCGTTCATCGAATGATGGACAATTTAGGGAAAATTCAAAAATAAAACCAACAAGCAACAAAGAAATGAAAGCTATAAAGTCAAATGAAATACTTCCTCAGATGAGTTGCATTCCAAGGGCGTGGTACGTATTGACCGCTCTCGATATACCTCAGCATATAAGCCCCTTTTTCCATAAGCATCTGTTACCTCGTACGGTCCTTTCTATGTTCATCCAAATTTCCCTGTGTTTAGGTCCTTGGTATTCTCCATGACCTTTCTGAGTACCCATTCACCTACTTTGAATTTTCTCAGTCGTACTCGTTTATTGAAGTAATTGGCTGCTTGGTTCTGGTAGTTTGCAAGTCCTAATGCTGCAGCTTCTCGTTGTTCTTCAAGCAGGTCAAGGTTGTAAGCTAGCTGCTGCTCATTATCATTGCTCTCTACCACCAATGTCCTGACTGTGGGTAGCCAATTTTTGTGGGGATGACAGCTTCAGTTTCATTAGCCAAGGAAAAAGGGCTTTCGCCGGTTGGTTTCCGTTTGGTAGTGTGGTATGCCCATAATACGTTTGGCAGTTCTTCTGACCATTTGCCCTTGCGTTGTTCCAGCGTTCTCTTCAAGCAATCAAAGATCGTACGATTAGTTTTCTCGGCTTGTCCGTTTCCTTGAGGGTAACTTCGAGACGAGAACTACTGAATGATCCCTTTTTCCTCGCAGTAACTTCTGAATTTACGGTTATCAAACTAGGTTCCATTGTCTGTCACGATGGCCCTCAGTATCCCAAAGCGACATATTATATTGTGCCATACGAATCTTACCACATCTGTTTATGTCACCGTCTTGTAAGCCTCGGCTTCTACCCACTTGGTGAAGTAGTCAGTGGCCAAAAGGAGAAACTTCTTGCCTCCTACTACAATGGGTAATGGTCCCACGATGTCCATCCCCCAGCGGGTGAATGGCCAGGGTCCTATAATAGGGTTAAGTTCCTCGGCTGGTTGTCTAATAAGAGGTTCTGGCCTTTGACATTTATCACATTTTCGTGAAAATTGTTCTGCGTCGCGGGCCATGTAAGGCCAAAAAAGTCCTTAAGTCAGCGCTTTGTGGGCTAAGCTCCTCCCATCCGTGTGGTTCCTACATGTCCTTTGGTATATTTCTTTTAGCACCCATTTGACTTCACGTGGATCGAGGCATTTGAGATATAACCCTAGAAAAGACTTACGAAAAAACGTATCATCTATAATGGCGTACCTTGCGGCCTTTATTCGTACTTTCCTTGCCTTGATCAGGTCATCGGGTTAGGTTCATTTCATGAGATAGTTTATGATTGAAGTCATCCACGTTTCTTCTTTGGCATCAATCTGCATAACTCCAAGATCAATTGGTATATTGGGATTCGATAAGAGTTCCACCGGGGCGACCCTCATGTCTTTCACCAATGTCGATGCGGCGTAGGCCAAGCGATCTGCCCGACCGTTCATTTCTCTTGGTATTTGTTCAAACTC
This sequence comes from Prunus dulcis, assembly GCF_902201215.1. Classification (NCBI taxonomy): domain Eukaryota; kingdom Viridiplantae; phylum Streptophyta; class Magnoliopsida; order Rosales; family Rosaceae; genus Prunus; species Prunus dulcis. Next base: position 8,420,340 of record NC_047653.1, on the reverse strand, counting down.
TATTTTTTCGAACCTGCTGGCTAAATCCTTTACCAACCGTTGATATGTCCCTATTCGTTAATCCTTAGTCGCGTATTCCTCAGTTGTCTGGTTGACTATGAGGCCAGAATTGCTATGGATAACTAAGCGTCCTACCTTCAACGTCCTGGCTAGTTGGAGTCCTAACACTAGGGCTTCGTATTCCGCCACGTTGTTTGAAGTGGGGAAGTCTAATCGGACGGAGTACTCTAGGCCCACTCCGGCTCCTACCTGATTAGATGATCCATCTACATACAGCTCCCATTGGGCCTTGTTCAGGTTTAGTGCTTCCTTGATTTCATCATGGTTTTCCTGTTATCTGTTAGGTGGATAGCATTCTACTAGGAAATCGGCAATTACCTAGCCTTTCTGGGCTGTCCAAGGTTGATATCTAATGTAAAATGCTCCGAGCTCGATGACCCACTTTGTAACTCTTCCCGAAAGGTCTGGCTTGGACATTACAGCCTTAATTGGTTGGCTCGTCAATATGATGATCGTGTGTGCCTCGAAGTATTGTCAAAGTTTCTGCTTAGCCGTCACTAAAGCTAACACGAGTTTCTCAGCCGATGGATATCTTTTCTCAGCCTCAATTAAGCTCTTGCTCACATAAAATATGGGCTGCTGGATTGAATTCTCCTCCCTTAGCAATACAACACTTACTACAATTTCAGTGACAGCCATGTTGCTTTGGAATAGTCAGGGTCAGGGGACTGGCGAAGTACTTCTTCAGCTGCTCAAAGGCTTCTCTTTGTTCTGGCCCCCATATGTTCCCATCCTTGTTTTGAATTGCCTGGAAGAATGGCTTACAATGATTTGACGATCTTGAAATGAATCAGCTGAGAGCTGCTATTCACCCAGTTAGAACCTGCACATCTCTAGTTGTCCTTAGATCGGGCATATTCCGCAGCACCTCCACCTTCAATGGGCTGGGCTCGATGCCTCGCTTGTTGACTATTTGCCCCAAGAACTGCCCTGACGAAACACCGAATGCGCACTTCTTCGGGTTAAGCTGTATGCGATATCTTCTCAGTATGTTGAAGACTTCTTCCAGATGCCTGACATGTTGGGATTTTTCCTGGGTTCTTGACGACCATGTCGTCAATGTAAACCTCCATCGTTTTGCCGATATGGGTTTTGAACGTTTTGTTCACTAATCTTTGATATGTCGACCCTATGTTTTTCAACTAGAATGGAATCACTGTTGTAACACCCTGACTCCAAATTAAACCCCTTATTTCAAATTATTTAAATTATTTAAGTGAAATTACAAATTTACCCTTGGGGTAGCGGTATTTTGGTCATTTTCTTACCCCGAAAGGAGTTTGGGGCAGTGACTATATTTTTGGGAAGGTCGTACTGAGATGAGTTCGTAGACACGTAGTGGGCTCGATTCGGAGTTGAAACGAAGAAGTTACGAGCAAAACAAGTTCAGTGGCAAAACCGTGAATATTTTGAAATGAGATTTTTTATAAAAATCAGATTCTCTCTCTCTCTCTGTGCTTAGCCCCCCCTGTTACTGTTCACCTCGGTGGTTTTTGGGCCACCACTGTCCCATCCGTCCACCGCTTGGGATGGCACCGGTCCCAAAAGAACCGTGCCATCTTCCTCTTCCCATCCCGACCAATCTCAGCCACTAGAACCACCTGTGCTCGCCGAAAAATGCAAAAATCTAACTGGTTTTAACCCAAAATTCAAGGAGCTCGATCTCTCTCTTCCGGCCACCGATTCAGACGAGTAAGATGTCATAGAAGTTTGAACCTGAGATCACTGATCTGCAAGTCAATGTCATTTTCCCCTTATTCAATCTAGTTCTATTCCCTATCCGGATGACGAATTGATATGTTTTCTAATTATATGATTGAATTGGATTGAATTTCATGATGCATCACAACTAATCATTTAAACTATAATGTACATATGTACGTATTCTTTCCCTACAATTAGAATTTCCTAGGGTCAATTAAAACTGAAGTGTTTCTCTATTTACAAACATATACGTCTAGGCTAAGTGTAAAGAACATAAAGTGTGTTGAGTCGCATATAATGAACTTTGTGATCTGGGTTTTGTAACCAGTGGAGGTATTTTGCCCATATGGACCCGGACGTCGGGCCTCCAAGGGAGGTGGACTTCCATTCTTCCTCTCTATTACAAAATGTACATGGACTTTTATGGTGGCCCAAATATGAGATTGTATTCGAGTCAACCTAGAGAATTGGGTCTTTCTCAACCACCAACTTGGTCAACCTATATTATAGAGGTTGCAACTTGCATTGATGCACTGATGTCATAATGAGACTTGGTGCTGTGTAACCACAAACCATACTATCATAAAATTTATGTTCTTAGTGCTATGTCAATCGCATTGTTTTCCATTTGGATAGTGTCAATTCGTGCTGTTTGTGCTAATACTACTAGTCAGTATATACTAACCCAATTTGTTTATGTGTGTAAGAGCTTGTAGTATGAGTGATTTTACTGAGAATATAGTGATTCGGACACAAGACCTATAAGATGCATAATAAATACCCTTTAATCAATATTGAGCTGCAAACCCCTTATAGTCTAAGTAGTTTGTCCTAAATCAAAGAACGTAGAGTGATTCGAAACATAGGACTTCAAATGCATAGTAAAAACTGTTTGCAAACTGAGCTGCAAACGCTTTGATACTTGATTGGGACTTTTAAGTTTTTAATTAGTACATGATCAATTATTTCTGGGTTGCTATTTGTATTAATACATTAAAAATTAACTGAAATAAAATAGTCACAAACTGTACGGGTGCCGTTAATATATTGCATTTGAGGTCAACCTGCAGAAAGCAGACCATTAGAGAAGACAAATTAGCGGCACCATCAAGTATTAAAATGATAAAATTTTAAAGGATGTAAGATAGATTGAGATGTTACACTCTCTCTAAGGACCACTGATTATAAAACTATCAATCACAACTAGTAATTTTTTAGGTGTGGGCACACAACGATTTGGTTTGTTTCAAGTCTCAAACCACATAATGATATCACCGTTTGGATTGGTTTTATATAGGAAATGGTGATAAGATTGAGCAGTTTTCAAATTCGCGAAACCAAATAAAACCAAACAAATTGCAATTTGGTTCCATTCATTCTGAAATTATATTGTTTTAATATAAAAATAAAACCAAACTGCTCAAATTAGTTTGGTTTTGTTTGTCCGGTTCGGCCCAATATTTTGCCGGCCTCTATTTGAATGAATAAAATGGATTGAACGTTACCACATAACATGATTTGATAATACAATAAGACTTTTATGGTGTGTTTACTAATCAAGAATTGGAATTCTCATCAGAAATTGAATTCCAAGAGCCCACGCAAAATTAGGAATTAAATTCCTGATTTTAGAGGAATTCAATTTTTGGGTGGGAGGTGGTATTCTATTCGTCACAATCCAGTATTGAAATCCCCCTGGGGACTAGCTTTCAGTAAGGTTGAATTTTGGGACTGATGATCTTGTTTCAATAAACAGTATGTCACACTCTGGATTGGCTCCACCGTAGCACGATATTATCCAATTTGGGCCCCCTCTTTGCCCACACGATTTTGTTTCTGGGGACTCACGAGCAACTTCCCAGTAGGTCACCCATCCTGGGATTGCTCTAGCCCCAACTTGCTTAACTTCGGAGTTCCCATAACTCCGAAGACAGTGAGCTCCCAAAAAGCTTCGTTCTAGATGGAGACGGACATGTACATATAAGGCACATCACCCCCTTTCCGTTGATCGATGTGGGATGTTACACAGTATGAGATTGTATGGGATAAATACCAACCTTAACATGCAACAAATCTCAATAATGATAGATGGTCAACCATAATCTATTTAAGAGATAGAAAATGATATAATTTTAAAGGATGACTATTGTATAGATTGAGATGTTACACTCTCTCTAATTAAGGACCACTGATTATAAAACTATCAATCAAACTAGTAGTTTTTTAGGTGCGGGCACACAACGATTTGGTTTGTTTCAAGGTCTCAAACCACATAATGAACCAATGCACTATCACCGTTTGAATTGGTTGGCCTCAAACCAATCTATTCAGTGGCAAAAATGATTTTGTCATTTCCCTTCTTTTATTTATTTATTTCTTTATAAAAATTTTAAAATTGCATTCATAATTCAGCCAAAAAAATCACTAGCCACAAAAGGGTCATTACAATAATGGAGTGGTCTAACATCAAAATTAAGACGATCTAGTGTGCCTCCATTAATGATCACGCATGATCGAATAAACTCTGACATAGACATCCCAACTAAAATTGCAAATTCAGAATAATCAAAAAGATATAAAGCTTAAAAAAAATCAAACCATAACAATACAAATAAAACCCATTTCCCTTCCTAAACAATATATAAATAGGGATTCATACTATAGATTAACCAATATTTTGAGAAACCTTCTAACCGTCAAAGATAGAGAAATGTTGAGAGAGAGATATCGTCAAATTCAATTGGGTTAGAGATTTTAGTTTTTGTTATTAAATGATGGATATCAATGTGAGATCATATATGATAGGAAATAGTGATAAGATTGGGCAATTTCCAAATAGGCCAAACCAAACAAAATCAAAATAATTGCGATTTGGTTCGATTCAGTCTGAAATTATATTGTTTTAATAGAAAAATAAAACTAAACTGCTCAAATTAATTTGGTTTTGTTTGGCCGGATCGGCCCAATGTTTTGCCGTCCAATATTTGAATGAATAAAATGGATTGAACGTTACCACATAACATGATTTGATAAGACAGTAAGACTTTCAGTACTTTAGATCTGTAAATGGACAATTAACATACAACATGAGAAGCTTAAGAAGCTTGTACAATCTATTCATAGTTTTTATTTTCACATGATCAGTAAAATGAAGGTAACATAGCATGCAGAAACAGATTGAACAATTAAAAAACCCACAACCAAGCCTTGAAATTAACACACAGCACACGCAAGCGTAGCAAACATTCGTATTAGCTACGGGGTTTATTTCAAACACCACAATAGGCTTTTATAGCACTGTTTGAAACATAGCTCTCATTAGTGCGAAAGAAAACTAGCAGTCCAGGATGATCAAACGACTTGTAGCGTAAGGGGTGTTGTTCATCAGCAAGCTCTTCCGGCACATGTATCTCGCCGTCACTAAATGCAAATTGTGCCAGAGAGTATCTTGCTTCATTCCCACTCATAATAACTCGATGGTTGGGAGATAATATTCTGTCATTGCTCCATGCCTAAACAAACAAACCAACATTAAAAACCATAAGATGGTCTGTAATATGCAATGTTTTATATATTAAAAAAAACCGCACATTTGAACACAAATCTTGTTGAATGTTCAGATTTACAATCTGACAACATAACATACCGAAAAAAGTATAGATGGTTGATGTGATCTTGATTAAGTAAATGGATCACTTGCTTTCCTAAATTCTATCATTATACATATACATGTATATCCAAAATAAAAAAATTATAATTATCGATGACTTACCATTAGTGCATCACCGGCCATGACTAGAAAGGATGAAGGTGGAAACTCAGCCCTAATCCATTCGTGGCTTTTAGTTTCAACCTCCAGACCATGGGCTTGGTTATTCTGATAAAGTAGGGTTGTGAAGCTCTTGTCAGTATGAGCCACGAAGCCAAGGCTAGGCTCATTTTCTTGGGGTGTTCTATTTTTCAAGAGTCGAAGAAGATAGGAGACGGACCCAACATAGGAGTCGTAATACTTCTCCATACCATAGCTCTCAAATATCATTCTAGTCACCATTTGGTCCAACTCCTCTGCCACTTTTGCAAACGAATGTGCACTTTCACTTAATTACCACCAAAAAACAAAAAGAAAAAGAGTTTGCAAACAATTAGTAATGTCTACGGACTTCATATGGTCACTCAAAATTACAAGGAAGTTAGAAGATATTACCAGAAATTATCATTTCCACCAGGCCACATGAGCTTTGTGAACTTTTGAGTCTCCTCTAAATTTGTTGCATTCTCAATGCCCAAGCCTTCATGGAGAGGAAGGCTGGGAATTTGTCCAAAATATCCACTTGAGGGATTTTCAGATTTGTTTGTCATTTTGGTCTGAGTAGGGAGATCAAATAATTCTTTTAGAGCACCCAAAAAACCATTTTGAAACTCCGGAGGGAGTTTGTCATACGATACGAAAAAACAGCCGAACTCTTCAAGTGCTTGTCGAACATCTTTGCATGCCGATAGCCATGAGTTGGTGCCAGGCTTCAGAGCTTCAGCTTCCTGAGAGAAATCTAAGACAGGGAGCTTTGGCTGCCCATCAGAACCCATGTTTTTGCGTTTTGGTTTTTCACTTACCAGTTGAGAGATTAATATTACTTGTCGAGCAGGCAATTGTGCCAACAAGACAAATGAGGTGATGTACGTAGGGAAGACATAAACAAATTGATCGGTAGAAGGTTGACGGTTTCAGAATTTCATTTTAGATTCAGTATTTTTTGGAGTATAATTCACATGATCCTTTCTTTTAAAAGTGTATTTCATGGATGATATCATCTATATATTATATATACATTTTTGAAAAAAAGAAGAAAAAAGTGTAGTCATGGATGATATCATCTATGTAATCAACAAGTATTTCTTTTCCATTTTGTCTTTTTTTTTTTTGGGTTAATTTTTTCCCTTAATCCCATGATGACGAGATCAAAAAGCATTATTCTTGTCATCTATGTAGATGTCTCTCCTCATCAGACAATTTAATAGTTGTTTTTATTTTGTTTTTCAAGCTGCGTTATCTAGATGAAATTAATATCCAACAAATATTGTTCAATCATTAAAATTAATCTGTTTTCATGTGGCATATCGTGAGTCAATATTCGTATTGGCCATGGACACCCATAAACAAAGGATATAGTTCAAATTTTTCATAAAACTAAGAATCAGATTGTACGACTTAGCAATATTTATATATAAAAAAAAGTACGATTACATTTACATATGTTCTGTCATCGGTCACCAATAATGCTTTCATTGATTATCAACCTGAATTTTGAATTAGTGCTAGTTTATCTCTCAACATATTCTCCAACTTCTGAATAACTCCATCAAGATAATTATCGTAGAGATAATTTAGTATATTTTTATAAGATAATCAAGGTACGTACTATATTATGTTTAATAATGAAAAGTAGTACTACTAATCCAGAGATACACTAATGTGTCCCTTTTATGCATAAGAAACCCTAGGCACACTAGGAAAACCTAATTAGAAGCAAAAACGGAAATAACAAAAATTTCCAAAAATATATATCACTGAAACTTTAAATGCTGAAAAGTCAAAGTAAATTATGGAAGTTGGCTAAAAATGCTCATATATCATAGCAAAGCAGTGTAATGCACTCATCTCACCGTTTTCTTCAAAACGACAGGTCATGGGCCGATTCCGAGCCTAAGACCCAAACTTGCACAAGTTGGATTTTGCTTCAGCGACGCTTTCTTCTTTCCAGGACCTATGGTTATCTTATCCCAATCATTGAAAAAAACAAGAAACAAAAATGGTTATCCCAGTCTTCTTTTACATGGAACAAACTTAGTTTTTAGGAATTCTTAGATGTAGGTCCATATTCATTAAGATGTAATGGATATAGTCCACATGCTCTCTCATTTCAATTGCAGCCAATTCTCGTCAAGTACGCAATTAGTATGCCCATAATTTTGGGTTTAATTACCTAGACTAGAGGTAATAACTTATGTATTTAATTACCTGGACTAGAGGTAATTTATGGGTTGCACAAGAGGTGTATGCATAGGTACCTACCTATTGTTAAGGTATGAAGTTTCCATGAACTCTAATTACAAATTTTGAGGTTGGTATACCTTGGGAAAATTTTAAAATTCAATAAATAGATTTGTAATTAAATTCAAATCAAATCTGATAATTAATGTCCAACAAATCAATAACTTACCGATTTTACAAATTCATAATTCACCTTATTTATTTAGGGGCATAATTAGAACAAAAAAATAAAAAATAAAATGTAAACATCAATAAATCAAAAAAGGCATTTTATCTTATGTGGCGCAAAAGTCAAGGACTTGCATTAACAACAACATCTACGTGGATTGCACCCAATATCACTCATAACAATTGGACTTAAGCCAAATTTTCTCCAAGCTCAGTCACTCTCTCTCTCTCTCTCTCTCTCTCTCTCTCTCTCTCTCTTGTATATCTTGTTTTTTCACATTTCAATCTCTAGCTTCAACTGGTCCAAAGATTTAAACTTTCCTCAGCAACCAAACATGGTGCACTTGGAAAATTACTAAAATGGTGAACCCTTAATTCCTCTTTAACCCGAGATTTTTATTTTTTTATTTTTTTTATTTTTGCAAAAGATCACAACTTGATGGGTTTCTTCCCTTTTATGTTAAAAATTCATAAATTTGTTTAATTTCGATTCATTTGAATTTCAAAGCGTGGAAGGTTTGCTAGAAACAAGTTTCGGATGTCGATGGGTCTGCTGGTGGCTGCCACAGTGAACAACGGTGCCAAGAATCTTTACATAATTTATGTAAAGGGAATCAAGGGTCGGCTTTATTGGTAAATTTTTGTGTTTACAAAATCTGTGGGTTATGGCTTAATGGAAGTGTTTAAGATGGAAGGACAATGAGAAGATGAAAGATGCTTCAAAGTGCGTATGAATACACTATTTTATAGACATTATTTGTCCCCACAACTTGTGTGCCTAGTTAAGCAAATAAGCCTTGTGGTTATAATGAAGCCTGTAGCCTAATAACTATATGTTGTCAATCTCTTGCACAACCAAAGATAATCCCAAACACAATTTAGAATTATAATACGGGTACTCAAGATTCCTAGAGGCTAAATCTGCATAAAATAACCTATAGAGGTTTTTACTTTTGTGAAACTAGATGGAGAAGAGTTGGGATTGAACTTAGAAATATATTGGATCTCTCTTGGATTATTTTTCATATATTCGTTGCAGTATAATCATCTCTATTTATAGAGGAATTGATTTTATTCTCTGAATTGGTTTAACTCCTAATTCAGAAACTATATATCTTTTGGATTGTACCTCTTTATCAAGGGGTACCACTTCAATGAGGACACTTTTCTTTACTAAAGAATGTGTTTTTATGTTTAAATCATGTATATGAAGTGTTTCTAACGTTCATATACATAATTCAAACATTTAGGCATCAAGAGGCACACCACATGTCTGAAGAGGTGCTTCAAAATTGCACCCACACACGAACCGGCCGGTTGCTTCTAACCAGATTGCTATATTCCTGAAAATTTCTTCAACAGGCTTAACGGTCTTTCTTCTGCTTGTGTTGGTGACATGGTGTGATGGCAACTGTCGAGAAAGGCAAGCCTGATCTCCGTAAGAATACATGATCATAAACTATTTAAATAAGGCGTGCTTTATTTTTATATGAATATACCAGTGAAGAAGCTGACCATTTTGTTTTGGACTATGTAGACATTTTAAAATGAAGATGGTAGAGATGAATCATGATGCATTGAAGTATTAAGTCTATTACAGCCATAATAATCCAAACTGATTTTTATGCCATAAAGAATACATGTGCAAAATTTGTTTTTTCCTTCCTCTGTTTTTTTTTTTTTTTTTGTTGTTGCTAAAAAGGGCCCCATTTTAAGTTATTGCCCTGGCCACCAAAAAGTGAGGCCCGGCCTGCTTGATCTGGAAGGGGTTTGAATGATTGAAGGATATAATAATGTGAAATGATTGAATACATACAGATATAAAAGAACTGAACAAGGTTTTGTTTTTTATTCAACAGGAGCTGTTGTTGTGTGGTGAATGTGTGTGCCTTTATATGGGGGTGATTTTTTGCTTTGAAACTTTTAAGGGTGGGGAAAGATTATGGCTTCAGAGCTAAAGGTTGAAGTAACTCACAAGGAAACAATTAAACCATCCTCTGCAACTCCTCACCATCTTAAAACTGTCAACCTCTCTGTTTTTGATCAGCTTATTCCTCAAATTTATATCCCACTACTTCTCTTCTATCCCAGCACTAGCAGTGATGAGGTCAACGATATTGATCATCACCGTTCTTTGGTTGTTGAAAGATCCAAGCTTCTAAAGAAATCCTTAAGCGAAGCCCTCACTCACTTCTATCCTTTTGCAGGGGAATTCCAGCATAATATTTCAATCAGTTGCAATGACCATGGGGCTGCATTTCTTGAGGCCCAAGTCAACTGCCCCATCTCAATGATTTTGGACAGACCAGATCTTGGGATGCTATGGAAACTGCTTCCATCTGGTCATACAAGCTATCTTCTACAAGTCCAGGCCAACTTCTTTGAGTGTGGTGGATTAGCAATCGGAGTCAACATTTCACATAAGGTGGCGGATGCTTCTACTCTAAGCAAATTCATTAACAGCTGGGCTGCAATAGCACTTGGCTCAGCCAGTACTACTGACCATGTGGTGCCTCCTGCAGCATATGGTGTTGCAGCTTCTCTTTTCCCACCACTAGATTTCCTAAACGCACCACAAATGCCTAGTAGTGACAGCACAAACTCCGGTATCAAAGAAAAGTGCATAACAAGGAGATTTGTGTTTGATGCTTCAAAGATTGCTGCTCTCAAGTCCAAAGCTGCCACTACCACTGTGCCAAATCCTACGCGTGTTGAAGTCGTCTCTGCACTCATTTGGAAGTGTGCAGCTGAAGCATCAAGATCAAACTTGGAGTCGGTAATGCCCTCCGCGTGGTGTCAAACGGTGAACATGAGGAAAGTGCTTGTTAGCGTCTTGGCAGGTAAAGACTTACTGGGGAATGTTTTCGGGTTGGTTGCAGGACAGAGGGAAGAAATTGTTGAAGTAGATGATCATGATCTTCAAAGCTTGGTTACTATATTGAGGAAGGGAATTGAGGAATTTAAAGAAAACTACAGAAACGGAGTTAGTGGGGAGGGTTTATGTCAACTTTTCAAGGAGGTTGTGAACCTCATCATAAGGGATGATATAGACAGCTACAGTTGCTCCAGTTGGTGCAGGTTTCCCTTCTACACATCCAATTTCGGATGGGGAAAGCCATCATGGGTTGTCACCCCTAATGTGGATTCCAAGAATTTAATTGTATTGATGGATACAAAAGATGGTGATGGCTTAGAAGCGTCCTTAACTTTGAAGGAAGAAGACATGACCAAATTTGAAAACAACAAGGAGGTGCTTGAATATGCATCTTTGAATCCAAGTGTTATTTAGTACCCCAAAAAATAATAATTAGAAACCTCCTCTCGTGTTTACTTAACTTTGGATGATCTCTCATTGTTTTGATGCTTGTACACTGAAGTTTGAACCAAATATAAAATGCAAAACTTGTGCTTTCATTTATTACATTTTGATTTGCCTCTCATTATTGAATTGGATTTCATTATGCAGCTTCACTAATAATTTAAACTAGGGTTTTTAAATGTATGCCCATAAACACGGTCCAAAATATAAAAAAACCCTACAATGTCAAAATTTTAAGAAAAAAAACCTCATTTGATTTTTCAAATATTATCGAGATGGCGAACCCTATTATGAGGACCTGGACGTTGGGCCTCCAATTCCTCTATATTACAAAATGCACATGGACTTACATTATGGCCCAAATATTAAATTATATTTGGGTACACCTAGACAATTGGGTCTTTCTCAACCACCACAGTGCAGGACCCAATTTTGGGTTTCCAGTATCAATCTATCCTTCACATTGTGCGTTGGATATAATTGGTCCACATTCTGCGATCTAATTGATTTATTCTAAACCCAACAACATAAGTATTGAGAGCTTCTATAGTGAGTGGGAAGTTATAAGGGGGTGTTTTTGAGGGGTATGTAAGAGCCGTTGGATTTCATCTAACAGTGAGTTTTTAAAAGAGTGTGCATGTAGAATCGGGTTGAAATCTAACCCGTTAGAAACCCAACTTCAGTTGTTCCCCTCTTTCCCTCTCTGTGAAAAACTAAAGAACACAATCCTCTCTTTTTGAATATAAAGCAAACCCACAATTAGAAGGATCCAAATCTCCCAAAACTTACAGTCACTCGATTGTCATTAGCTCGTTGGGAGGCCTGCAATCTATTGAAAGGACCCGCCCCGAATTTTTCCCAAAATCCGAGACAAATCCTTTGGAATTCCTGACATCACCCTGATGCCGGGCCCACTTACTAAAGACCGAGACTTTCTGCCGAAATTTCGGCAGAGTCTCCCCTATAAAGGGGACATTTCCCAAAATTCCAACCTGCATAAAAACACATTTAATATCCCCAACTGGCAGCATGCACAATATAAATTCATGCAATTCACACAAATGGCCTTCGGCCTTTCAACATTTCAACAAACTACCAGACACACTAACAAAACAATTCATGCCTCGAATAACGGGGGCAATACATTTAAATAACGACTATGACTAACATTAGTCTGCGGCTGCAAATAATAACCTTAGGGTGTCTACGTACCCTCCTAGAGGGATCAAGCCACACGTAGTTCTCTTGTAAAACCTAATTCCACACTCAGGCGATACCTCATATCATTTCTCTGTATTCCACATAATCTCCCCATACGCCGGTACAACCAACGCCACGTATGGGGTCTGTCAACACGCCGGATAACCTACGCCACGTGCGACCATGCCATACTATCACATATCTCCCCATAAGCCGGTACAACCAACGCCACGTATGGGGTCTGTCTCAACGCCGGATAACCTACGCCACGCGAGACCTACACGTCATATCACATATCTCCCCATACGCCGGTACAACCAACGCCACGTATGGGGTCTGTCGACACGCCGGATAACCTACGCCACGTGCGACCTGAATATCATATCACATATCTCCCCATACGCCGGTACAACCAACGCCACGTATGGGGTCTGTCGACACGCCGGATAACCTATGCCACGTGCGACCTCAACACAGTATCTCACAATCTCCCCATACGCCGGTACAACCAACGCCACGTATGGGGTCTGTCCACACGCCGGATAACCTACGCCACGTGGGACCTAACTTTCACTTGGTGGTACTCGTAGTGAATCCAAAATCCGGGGAGGAACTTAAGGTAGTGCGTATAGCACTCCAAACTGACATTCTAGACTCTTTTGTACCCTTGTACAAACATATATAATTTTAATTATATAAACAAATATTCTAATATTGCGTAAACCCCAACAATAGTCTAGCACCAGATAATCCCCTTGGGAAGGTGAGATTACTTCGGGAGACTCACGGTCAACCAAGGGTCAAACTACCCTAACCCTGGTCAAAGGGGCCCACGGGGACCACGACCTCCAAACTCCGATCCGAAAGTTCCTATGGGTTCTATAAGGTATAGGACACTTGTCCTGCAAGTTTGGTTCAGATCGGACGGTCGGATCGCTCACGATCGCCCGATCTAACGGTTAATATAAAATATAAACTTTAAATTATTAAATCGAAACATCCGGGGCTCCGATTCACGATCTGTGAATTCCTCCACGATCCTAGAAATACCTAGATCAACATATATTAAATTTGGGTCCATCCAACGGTCCCAACCTATCGAACCCGGATAACGCGTAATAGGCGATATCCGTTCGATAGTCAAACGACGTCCGAATTGAGATCCGCGAAATCCTACACACTCGTGACAACCTAAGGATCTCATCGAGACACAATGCCACTTTTCTATAGTGCCCACGCACCGCCGCACGCGCCGGCAGCACGTGGGTGCCCAAAGCGATAACGCATCGCCGGAAAACCTCAAAACCACGGCTCCAAACTCCTACCCTAGGTATAACACCCTATTTGGAGCCACTTTTGTTCTTGGACCTACCCCAAAAAGTGGCCGAAAATGGCCGATCATGGAGGCCGAAGTTCGGCCGATTTTCAATTCGAAAATCGAATTGTCTACGCTACAAATCGATCAATTCCTACCCAACCATCAGCTAGAGCATGCAGAAGGGATGAATTTCCATACCTTGATCGCCAGAAATGGCGGCCGTAGGAGGGAGATCGGAGCCGGCGAAGATCGGGCGACATCCGGGCGAAAATTGCCATTTTCCGGCGGCTGGAGCGGCGGCTGATGTCGGGGGAGGGCTGGGTCGTGACGCCGAGGCCGAGCCGATTCTTTGGCACCGGTCCCGACCGCAGCCGCGGCCGATGGCCGGAGATACGAGGAGAGAGAGAGAGAGAGCCGACGGGAGAGAGAGAGAGATCGCGGGAGAGAGAGAGAGAGAGAGAGAGAGAGAGAGAGAGAGAGAGAACCAGATTTTTATAAAAAAATCCCATTTCGAAATATTTACGGTTGTGCCACTGGGTTTCTTTTGACCATATCTCTCTCGTTACAACTCCGATTCGAGCCCACTACGTGTCTATGAACTTGTCTCAGTACGACCTATCCAAAAATACCAATCACTACCCCAAACTCCCTCCGGTTAAGAATATGACCAAAATGCCCTTAATAAATAAATAATTTAAATAAGGGTTAAATTTGGGGTCGGGGTGTTACATCTATGGTATCCTGGGTATTACGAAGAGTGGCTCTTACCTAGCTGTTGCCCTGTTTTGATTCTATGGCTCAAGCGAAAACCCCTTCTGTTTTTCATTCAGCTCACAAGATTCCAGATGAAAGCAAAGTAGCATATCTCTTTTTGTAGCTAGAAGCCGCAGCAGCAGTTGTTCCTCGATTTTGGTAGAGATGGAGTCTCAAATACCAAAGATTCTTCTCTAATGTCCACCACATTCTTTCAAGCAGACTGACTTCAGAGATCCCGATTGATTTTGAGAGGTAAGTTCACTTGCTGGATTGATTTTATTGGGTTTGGTTTATTTTTTGTGAGGGTGGGAAATTCGTCATTTGTGGCATCAATAATGCGTCATTTTAGGAATCAATAATGTGTCATTTCCTTATGAATATTCAATATATTTAGTTCATCGTTGTTGGTCGGGGTGGAAAATTAGGAAATGTAGGTAAAAGAACCTAAACTTAGGCTTAATGTGACAGGACCCGCCCCGGAATTTCCCCATAGACCGGAGCGGACCCCGTCTTTGTTCCGACATCACCCCGATGCCGGGCCCACTTACTAGAAACCGAGACTCTTTACCAAAATTTTGGCAGAGTCCCCCCTGTAAATTTAAGAAACCCAACAGAATTCAACCTGCAACAAAATACATAACAATCCCAACCAGCAGCATGCTTTAAAGCGAATAAACAATTTACAATGAAATGGCCTCCGGCCTCACAAATCAAACCCTAACAGGGCGATAACAGAGCATGTCTAAGAACTTCAATTTCAACAAAACAGAGTTCAAAGGAAATAACATGAAGAAAGAGTCCTACGAAGGCTCAAGGCTCGGAAGCGCATGATCCGGCTGTGCTGCGGAGCTCAGTCAACTACTGGCTGGGGGCGCAAAACAGAAAATTGTGAGTGGACAAAAATAAATTCAGTTCAGTGTAAACCAACGTAGTATAACCCCACCGTTTAGAAAACCATGCAAGAAATTCCATGCATCTTAAAACCTTCATACTCAAGTATATATATATATATATATATATAATGTATATATATAAAAACAAATCAATACTCGATGCCAAGTCCAACATCCATAAAGAACGCTTTATAAAACCCACCAACCAAACTTATAAGTCCCACAACCAAACTCTCGAAAGCGTACCCATTGGCACGACCGGCAAAGAAGTATCCTCACCGAAAAACATAAATGAATGGATTATATATATGTATATATAATATAAGAGATATATATAATATAAATATGACCATCACCTAGTTGTACCGGGGAAACAATCCAACCGGGGGATTGTTTGACTAGTCCCCCTGGCAGAGTCCTCATGATGAGTCCTCAATCCACCATGTGACTAGGGAACGAGCCGTCCAACTGGGGGACCAACTCTCAGCCAGCACGTACCGTCGATAACCTCAAAACCCGTACGTCTGTGATTAGTCCTACGCGCGCAGACTACCCAATCAAGGGTCTACAGCAACATCCCGTCAAGGATGCCCCGGGTTCCGATTCTTCCAAGTAT
>NC_047653.1:8355114-8404157 GCF_902201215.1 Prunus dulcis | reverse complement strand
CTGCCATAAATTGGGAAGAATTTCAGCGAATCTTTTCAGAGCAGTTTTACCCACCTTCTTATAGACATGCAAAGAAGTCAGAGTTTCTGTATCTGAAACAGGGGTCTATGTCAGTAATGGAGTATGAACACAAGTTTAATGAGTTGTCCAGATTTGCTCCAGAGTTGGTTGCCACAGAGGAGGACAGATGTAGGCGATTTGAGGAAGGTTTGTGGTGGGACATTCAGGCAGTGGTTACTGCTAATACCTATCCAAATATGAGGGCGTTGGCTCAGGCAGCTGAAAGGGTGTCAAGGAAACTCGGTGGAAATGTGGGTAGGCGCCGTAGGGATACCCCAGGAGTTGGTGGGCCCAGTCAGGGTCCATCAAAGAGGGGAGGATCTAGTTCCAGTTCTGCTAGCGGTGGATGGTCAGGAGGACGGGGATCTAGTTCTAGTAGTGGGAGATCTGGTTCTCGTCCGGCTTGGACTCAGTATTCAGGACCACAGTCTACAGCTAGTACTGCCAGGACTCCTTCCAAGCACACTGGGGTGACATGTTTTAATTGTGGACAAGTTGGGCATATTGCAAAGGATTGTACCAGCTATACTCAGGGAGGTGGACCGAGTCAGAGTAGTAGCCTGACATGCTACTTTTGTGGATAAGTGGGGCATACTAAGAGAAGCTGCCCAATTATACTCCAGACTAACACAGCGATTCAAGGAACTGGAGCCCAGCAGGGGCAAGGTAGTATGGGTCAGAATCAGAATCAAGGTGGTGTCTCTTCCTCTGCAGCAGGGTCATCCAGTAGCAGGGCACCGTCATCCTCTAGAGGCAGAAGTGGTGGGCAGGCAAGGGGTCAACCTGGGCGTTCCACTACTCAGGCCCGAGTGTTCTCTATGACTCAGCAAGAAGCTTATGCTACTCCAGACGTGATTACTGGTATGATTCCAATTTTTGGTTATCTTGCACGTGTTTTAATTGACCCGGGGGCCACACACTCCTTTGTAGCACATAGTTTCTTACCGTATATCAGTATTAGACCCTACCTATAACAGGAAGATTTAGTATTTCCCTACCTACGGGAGAAGTCTTGTTTGCAGATCGGGTATTCAGAAATTGTTTTGTCCAAGTAGATGATGCATGGTTGGAAGCGGATTTAATTCCTTTAGACTTGGTGGATTTGGATATTATATTGGGGATGGATTGGCTAGAGAAGCATCATGCATCAGTGGATTGTTTCCGGAAGGAAGTAACGCTTCGGAGTCCAGGGCAACCTAAAGTTATCTTCCGTGGGGAGCGTAGAGTTCTCCCTACTTGTCTTATTTCTGCCATCACAGCCAAGAAGTTGCTCAAGAAGGGATGTGAGGGGTATTTGGCACATATTATTGATACTCGAGAGATCCCTTTAAATCTGGAAGATATTCCTGTTGTGTGTGATTTCCCTGATATCTTTCCAGATGATCTCCCTGGTTTACCCCCTGAAAGGGAAATCGAGTTCACTATTGAACTTCTTCCGGGCACCAGCCCTATTTATCAAACCCCTTATAGAATGGCGCCAGCTGAACTTCGGGAGTTGAAGATTCAATTACAGGAGTTGGTAGATCTTGGGTTCATCAGACCCAGTGTCTCACCGTGGGGCGCACCTGTGTTATTTGTAAGGAAGAAAGATGGGACCATGAGGTTATGTATTGATTACCGGCAGTTGAATAAGGTGACAATACGTAACCGGTATCCATTGCCTCGAATTGACGATTTATTTGATCAGTTGAAGGGTGCTAAGTATTTTTCTAAGATTGACCTGAGATCAGGATACCACCAGTTGAGGATCAGGGAAGAGGATATTCCTAAGACCGCGTTCAGAACACGGTATGGACATTATGAATTTCTGGTGATGCCGTTTGGATTGACGAATGCTCCAGCAGCGTTTATGGATCTCATGAACAGAGTGTTCCGACCATACTTGGATCACTTTGTGATTGTGTTCATAGACGATATCTTGGTTTATTCCCAGACTTTGGAAGGGCATAAGAAGCATCTGAGGTTAGTATTGAGAACTTTGAGAAGGAAGCAGCTTTATGCTAAATTTAGTAAGTGTCAGTTCTGGCTGGACAGAGTGATATTTCTAGGACATGTAATTTCAGCTGAAGGGATTTATGTGGATCCACAGAAAGTTGAAGCTATTGTGAATTGGGTACAACCCACAAGTGTGACAGAGA
Organism: Prunus dulcis; assembly: GCF_902201215.1. Lineage (NCBI taxonomy): Eukaryota > Viridiplantae > Streptophyta > Magnoliopsida > Rosales > Rosaceae > Prunus > Prunus dulcis. Next base: position 8,401,959 of record NC_047653.1, on the reverse strand, counting down.
TACGGAGTTTTCTGGGTTTGGCAGGCTACTATCGTCGATTTGTGGAAGGGTTCGCTTCGATAGCAGCACCTCTCACACGGTTGACAAGGAAGGATGTTGCATTTGAGTGGATAGAAGAATGTGAACAGAGTTTTCAGGAATTAAAGAAGCGATTAACCACCGCACCTGTTTTGGCTCTCCCGGATAATGCAGGAAACTTTGTGATTTATAGTGATGCATCTTTGCAAGGTTTGGGATGTGTTCTGATGCAACATGATCGGGTGATTGCTTATGCCTCGAGGCAACTCAAGAAACATGAGCAGAATTATCCGGTTCATGATTTAGAACTTGCCGCAGTAGTGTTCGCTCTCAAGTTATGGCGACATTATTTGTATGGTGAGACGTGTCAGATTTTCACTGATCATAAAAGCCTCAAGTACTTTTTCACTCAAAGGGAGCTTAATATGAGACAACGGCGTTGGTTGGAATTGATAAAGGATTACGACTGCACGATTGAGTATCATCCAGGCCGAGCTAATGTGGTTGCCGATGCATTAAGTAGGAAGACTACTGGAAATTTGACTCATTTGAGAACAGCATATCTTCCGTTATTGGTGGAACTGCGGAAGGATGGTGTGGAGTTGGAAATGACACAACAGGGTGGACTACTTGCTAGTTTGCATGTGAGACCTATTTTGGTGGAGCGAATAATTGTAGCCCAATTAGAAGACCCAACACTTTGTAGAATAAGGGGAGAAGTAGAAAATGGTTCACGGAAAGATTATGCAATAAGGGGAGATGGGGCGTTGGTAACAGGAACTCGCATCTGTGTACCTAAGAATGATTATCTGAAAAGAGAAATCCTGGAGGAAGCTCACTGTTCCACTTACACTATGCATCCCGGAAGTACCAAGATGTATCGAACCCTACGGGAATATTACTCATGGCCGCATATGAAGGGAGACATTGCCAAGTATGTAAGTAGATGCTTGATTTGTCAACAAGTGAAAGCTGAGCGACAGAAACGTTCAGGGCTTATGCAACCACTTCCAATTCCTGAATGGAAGTGGGAACGCATTACCATGGATTTTGTTTTCAAGCTTCCACGTACTTCTAAGGGACATGATGGAATTTGGGTGATAGTGGATAGACTCACCAAGTCAGCCCATTTCTTACCCATCAAGGAAACTTATTCTTTAACGAGGTTGGCAAAACTTTTTGTGGATGAGATTGTGAGGTTACATGGAGCACCTGTGTCCATTGTATCGGACAGGGATGCCCGATTCACTTCCCGATTCTGGAAGTGTTTGCAGGAAGCCATGGGTACTAGGTTGCAGTTCAGCACAGCTTTTCACCCACAAACTGATGGACAATAAGAAAGAACTATTCAGACTTTGGAGGATATGTTGAGGTCATGTGTGCTGCAAATGAAAGATTCATGGGATACTCACCTTGCCTTGGTGGAATTTGCGTACAACAACAGTTATCAAGCGAGTATAAAGATGGCTCCTTATGAGGCATTATATGGGAGACAATGTAGGACTCCTATTTGTTGGAGTGAAGTGGGAGATAAGAAGTTGGAAAAAGAGGACAGTATCCGAGCAACAACCGAAAAGGTGAAGATGATCAAAGAGAAGTTGAAGATCGCACAAGACCGACAGAAGAGCTATGCAGATAATAGGTCCAAAGATCTTGAGTTTGAAGTTGGGGATTGGGTGTTTCTGAAGTTATCTCCTTGGAAGGGTGTGATGAGATTCGGAAAACGTGGGAAGTTAAGCCCTCGTTATATTGGACCCTATGAGATTATTGAACGCATCGGACCGGTTGCTTATAGACTTGCATTACCTGCAGAACTCTCTCGAGTGCATGATGTATTTCATGTATCTATGCTTCGGAAGTATATGTCCGCCCCTTCTCATATTTTGGAACATCAACCTGTGGAGTTAGAAGAAGATTTGTCATATGAAGAGCAGCCTGTGCAAATCCTGGATAGGAAAGAACAAATATTGCGCTCTAGATCTATTCCAGTAGTGAAGGTTCTGTGGAGAAGTCAAACAGTGGAAGAAGCTACATGGGAACCGGAGGCACAAATGAGGGCCAAGTACCCTTACCTTTTCCGTTAACAGGTATGTGAATTTCGGGGACGAAATTTTTATAAGGGGGGTAGATTGTAACACCCCGACTCCAAATTTAATTGTTTATTTTAATCGATTTAATTAAAATTACGAATTTACCCTTGGGGTAGGGGTAAATTGGTCACTTTCTTCTTCGGAAGGATTTTGGGACCATGGATGGTATTTTTGGGTAGGTGGTACCGAGACGAATTCGTAGACAGGCGGTAGGCTTGAATCGGAGTTGTAACGAAAAAGTTACGGGCAAAACACTTCCAGTGGCAAACTTGTAATTATTTCAAAAAGTTTGGTAAAAATCAGATTTTCACCTCAGCTTTCTCTCTCTCTCGCGCGACACTCTCTCTCTCCTCAGTCTCTCTCTCTCCCCGACGTCAACTCTCTCTCTCCTCGGTTCGCGCAGCTCCGGCCACGGCAGGACCCGAGACCGGTCCCGATCGATCCGTCTCGCCGTCCCGATCAAGCCTAGGCCGTTTTCCTAGTCGGAAACCACGAGCTCCGGCCACGAGCTCGACTGGTTCGAACCGAAGCCTTCTCGCCGTCGCGCCGCCGCCTCCGCCGCCCAAACCCGGTGATTGAGGTATGGGTTCTCCTCCTTTTTACGAGTTCTAGCTGATGTTGGTATAGGTTTGGATCGATTGTGATTGTGGAAAACCGATTAGAAAACCTAGGGTTTGGGCCGAATTTCAAACTGAAATTCCGGCCAGTTGCCGCCCGAATTGGGCCTCCCCGTAGTTGAAGAAAGTGATCCTGACATCGAGTAGAAGCTAGGGTAGGAAGGGTGACCTCGGGTGTGGAGTTTTTCCGTCGCCGGAAATTACTCTGCACACCCACGCGCTGCCGGCGCGGGTGGCGGCGCGTGGGCGAGTCTGGTGAGGCTACAATATAACCCGATGAGATCCTTAGGTGGTCACGAGCGCGTAGGAATTCGCGGATCTCAATTCGGATGTCGTTTGACCATCGAACGGATATTCGCATATTGTGCGTTATCCGGGTTCGATAGGTTTCGACCGTTGGATCTTTCCCGAGTTAAAATATGTTGTTCTAAGAATTCCTAGGACCGTATGGGACTTCACGGATTATGAATCGGAACCCCGGATGTTCCGATTCAAAAATGCAAAGTTTGCGGGTTAGCGATAACCGTAAAAATTGTGAACGATTCCTAAACCTGTAATCGGACCTTAGGATACCTTCTTCACCGTGCACGTATGGGGAATTTGGGGGAATTAATCATTTAATTGGTAATTTCCGCTTCGACGTAATTTTATATTAATTAACGGTTCGTATCTCGAAATAGGTGTTTCGACTGCACGTACTCAGCAGGCAGGACCCTCACGTGGTCAGGCAACGTGGGATTATCTGTGAGTGGACTTTGTTTTAATCATATGCATGGTTTTAATTGATGAAAGTTTCTGCATAATGTTTTAATGGTTTATGGAATATATATATTATATTCATGAAATGATTTTTGTTGGTCGGGTAGTTTCTGAATATATATATATATATATATACATATCGAGTTTGGCATTCTTGGGTTTTGAGAGTGTCTTTGTGTGGATATTGGGGAGGTATATTTATATATTCACTATAGATGAGATATTGGGGTAGTTGGAGGTTGTTGTGGAAGAGTGTGGTTTTAGAGAGAAGTCGGGTGATTACACTACGTAAGTACCTTCCCTAGTTACTAGTCTCACTCGCGGCGTTGGATGTTCCGGCGTGTGAGACACTTTCCATATGCGGCGTTGGATGTTCCGGCATGGGGAAAGACTTATTATAGAGTTTAGGGTCATCACCATGGCGTTGGATGTTCCGGTGTGTGATGATCCAGTCTGCGCGCGTAGGACATAGTTTGGAAGCTACACATGGCGTTGGATGTTCCGGTGTGGGAGCTTTGGAGTTTCGTCCCCCGGTTGGACCGCTCATCCCTAGACGCAGGATAGCACCTGGAAATCCTGCGGACTAGTCAAACGATCCCCCAGTTGGATTGTTTTCCCGGTACCTAGGTGGTGTGAGAGTATATCGTATAGCTATTTATTATATATATATAGGTATATTTATGTAGATATGTATGGTTGAGTGTGTAAGGAATTAGTAGCTTGAATGAAGTGGTAAAATTGAGAGAATGGGGATTCTTTTGAAAGAGATAACTTGTGTTTTTGAAAAGTTTTATTTGATTCAAGTTTTGAGTAATTAATTGTGGAATTGTGAACTTGCATGACTTGAGCATTATTTTTACATGGTGGGGTTACTATGTTGTTTTAACTGCAAATCTGGTTTTTGTCCACTCACATATTTTCTGTTTTGCGCCCCCCCCAGCCAGTAGTCGCTCCAGGAAGCGTGCAAGTGGTGTACGAAGCTCAATCTGTGCATCTTTCTAGTTAGGAACTGAGTAATTTCTTCTACTCAACTGTACTTGTAATCTAAATTCAGTAGTTGCTCTGTATCGCCCTTGATAGATTTTACTTGTGAGGCCGGAGGCCACTTTAGTGACTTGTAAAATTGTGAAAGCATGCTGTTGGTTGGGATTATTATTACTGTGTGTTGCAGGTTGAGTAAATTTTTGTTGGGATTGCTTTTAACAGGGGAGACTCTGCCAAATTTTTGGTAGAAAGTCTCGAGTTTTAATTTAGTGGGCCCGGCATCGGGATGATGTCGGAACAAAGACGGGGTCCGCTCCGGTTTCCGGGAAATTCCGGGGCGGGTCCTGTCAGTTGAGAGCTTATCTGCCAGAATTGATTAAAACTTTTCTTTTTTCTTTACATTTAAAAATAAAAAGATCTTTTGAGAATTTTTTGCCGCCCATTGTTAGAAGAATGAAACCCTACTCTAAAGCATTTCCTTATAAATACTAGAGAGGGTGAACAGAATCGACGGCACTCAATTTTCATCAATTAAAAAAAAAAAAAACAACTAAAAATCAACCAAAACCTCACTTGAACCACAAAGAAAAAAAAAACAGTTTTAGATCAGAATTCCCAAAGTTCAGACTTAAAGAAATAAGTCATTCAAAACGAGATTTCTCTCGTTATGAATTTGGTTCAGCAAAAGCCAAGACAAGCAGAGTTTGAGTTTTCTCAAATATGAAAACCTCAACAAAATTCACAGTGCAGTTTCCAGCTCATTAAGTTCTTAAGAACAGCCATTTCTGTCCCTTCAAATTGAAAAATCTGCAGTTCTGCCTACTCAAAAGCCTCTCAAAGCTTGAAGTAGATTAAAACTCTGCCAAAATTGAACTTTGGTATCGATCTACAGCTGAAACTGAGCATTTCAAGATACTAGACATACCCAGTCCAGTCCGGATGAGAAGCTTCTATCCAAACAGGAATAGAGTTCCAGCTTTCTCTTTGCTTTTCTAGAGTTGATTTCTTCCTTTGTAACTCTGACAAGGTCTTCCGAGGTAGTTTCACCCTTCAAGGAGTACAAGAACCACCTTAGTAACGAGTCTCTACCGTTATTTGAGTTATGATGACTATGTTGGGATTTTGAGATTGTTTTTACTATCGTATGAAAATTCTTGGATATTATTTAAATAATTGAATTTATGGAATGAATGAGTATGGGTTAATTGAGTTGTGTGAGTCATGAAAGTGAGTCTTGGACTCACCTAGGATTATTTGTAATTAAGTGGATTTTGTTTAAAAACATGCATTATTTTCATTAATTAAATGAATATGCATGAAATATAGTTTGAATGAAAATTTGGGAAATTTAAATATATCTGTATTAGTATTATTTAATGGTGAATTTGGTTTATCTCGAGATTTAAGAGCTTGATTTGCTTTGGCGATGAGTTTATGTTGAGATGTTCAAATTATTTGTGAGGAGGTTTGGATGAATTACGGTGAATTGGATTAATAAATAATGTTGATTATTTTGGCAATTATATAATTACACTATGTTAAGTACCATCCTCAGATACTGGATTTCCCACACATGGCGTTGGAAATTTCCGGCGTATGGGAAAATATGTGATTATTGGATCTCACACGTGGCGTTGGATTATTCCGGTGTGTGAGACATTGTGATTTATTATGGATTATCACACGTGGCATTGGAGAATTCCGGCTTGTGATAATGGATTTCCCACACGTGGCGTTGGATATTTCAGACGTGTGGGAAATTATGTGATTATTGGATTTGACACGTGGCGTTAGATTATTTCAGCGTGTGAGACATTGTGATTTATTATGGATTATCACATGTGGCATTGGAGAATTCTGGCATGTGATAATGGCTTTCCCACACGTGGCGTTGAAAATTTCCGGCGTGTGGGAAATTATGTGATTAATCGATCTCACACGTGGCGTTGAAATATTCCGACGTGTGAGACATTGTGATTTATTATGGATTATCACACGTGGTGTTGGAGAATTCTGGCATGTGATAATGGATTTCCCACACGTGGCATTGGAAATTTCAGGCGTGTGGGCTCATTAAAATATTAGTTACCTAGCCACACGTGGCGTTGGATTATCCTGCGTGTGATAGAGGATCCGTATACTTGGGTTACTGTTACTTTGCTACGCTCGGCATTGGACTCTCCGGCGTGTAGTAAAGTAACAGAGAGAGGAAAAATGGATTATTTTACTATAACTGGGAAAGATAACTCTAGAAATAACTTATTTGTACTACTGAAAATGGTTGCATATCACCTGGTTCGTGATTTTGGACAGAAGAACTACGTGTGGCTTGATCCCTCAGTAAGGGTACATAGGTAGCCTGGGGTCTCACTCAGGTGCAGCCGCGAACTAAAGATAATTCAGGAACTTTAATTTAGTCGTTTGGATCTAGTCTTTCTTCTTTTGCTCTTTGGATGAGTTTGGTTTCAACTTTGTCGATGGTCCTTAAGCTCGTTTGAGAACGAGGCTTGATTGATTGATTTTATTTCGATTTTACCAAGTAGTCGTGGTTAAAAGTTGTTTGTGGTCTTGTTGAGTCCGAAACCCGTTGGGATGGGTGCTTGATCTTGGTCTGAGTCTTTAGAATTTCTTTGTTCTTACCCATACTAGGGTATAATTGTGAGGCCGGAGGCCATCTTTGTAAACTGCATGAAATTATCTTGCGCATGTTGCTGGTTGGTGATATTAAATGTGTTTTAACAAGTTGATAAATTTTTGGGAAATGTCCATATTTCAGGGGGAGACTCTGCCGATATAGTATTTGAAGTGAGCCCAGCATCAGTATGATGTCGGAATTTTCACAAGATTCGTCCCCGAGTTCTGAGGGATTCAGGGCGGGTCCTGTCACTCTCTACACAAAACCGATCGATCTCCCATGACTTGGTGATCGAACGCTTTCTTGCCGAGAACACTCCTTCCTTTCTCCCTTCGCATCCTTAAGGTGAGCCAAACTTCAACACCATTATAGCCCGCATAGTCTCGATATGGAATAAATAAAGTATCAATATTCTACAGATATATCTGTCGGCAAGCATTTAAATCCCACCTAGCTCATTAATAAACCAATAAACAATCCCATCTAGCAACTCTTTTACCTTGAGAGCCTTAAAATCCGAGACAAAAGAATTTGTCAGCCTTTAAATTCTAATTTAGCCCTCACGCTTGCTTGCTGTAATCTTAGTTATTATATTAAAGTGGACGCCAATTGCAATACTCATAATTGAGCATTCATAGAGTCTTGAATATGAAATTTCTTATGTCGGTAAGGCTGTTAGTATATCCAACTGATATGTTAAAAGTGTCATATAGACATTTAACGGCTAGAAATAACATCTCACACACTCCAACCGATGTGCTAAAGCTGATGTGGAATGAAAACTGGAGGTTGAGATGTTATTTTTGACATCCCAAAAGCAAGATGTCAAATAAATATTTATTTATTTTTCTTTTCTTTTTAATTAAAAATTGTAGGGGCTTTTGTCTTCCGACAGCTTAAACGGGCTGGGCTGCCGTAAAGGGCAAATGGATGAAATTGCCCCTTGAGCCTGAGTTCAAAGATCAAGGCCCAAGAATGCTTCGAAAGGACTGAGATGCCTTAGGAAACACCTTGGTTACCTTCACCAATGAAAATAACAACAGCTTACAGATGATTTCTTGAGGCTTACAGATAAATTTTCTAGCTTGGCATGAGAGGCTTGTGGCATGGAAGCAAAATCAGCATGAGTTTAGCACCAAAGAGGAAAATATGGCTTCCTAGGGAGAAATGGGAGTGTTTAAGGTGAGGAAGAAGAGGTTTGCAGGCTGATTTGGCTGAGAAGAGAGAAAGAAAGAACAATGTTCTTCCGGCAGCTTGACAAAGCTTCTGACAGATGTGAAAGTGGTCTGCCAGAAGAGGAAAATGGAGAAGAAGGGTGAATAGTGCACGAAATTGCTGGGTTTTTGCAGGTAAGAGAGAAAGCTTGCTCTCTGAATCTGAGTTGGTTTTTGGTTAGGTAGAAGAGGCCGCTTTTATAGCTGCTGGAAGCCATCTTTTTCCAAGAAACCCTAATGGTTTCTATCCATTTTGGCTAAGCTTTTCCCTTCCTTTCTCATCTACTCCCTTGACTTTTCCTATCTTGGTGAAATTTCCTCTGCCTATTTGCACAAAATCAGAGATTTTGAGGAGCTCAAGGCCCCCTTTTCCCGCAGCTATTCCAGTATGAGGCTCAATTCTTAGCTATTTTCCTTCTTCTTTCCTTCCTCCTTCCTTAGCCAAATCTAATGAAGGAAAGGAAGTAGATATACATGCTGGTTCAAAGGGTGCTTCTGGCAGCTCGCAGGCTAATATTCCTTGGTTCCTTGAATGTTTCTTGTTGGAACTTGCTCCCCCCACGTGCTGGAACCTCCAGCAGCTTACATACATGGATATTTTGGCTTTCATCGTGGCTTTTGTTTTCAGCTAGGTGCTGGAGATTTTGCATATATTTTCTTGAGTTGCTTGGGCCTTCTTGGACAATAAGTTGGTTTATCAAGTGAATGGGCTAACCTCAACAAGTGTTGGACTATTTTTGTTGAGGTGTTGGGCTAATTTGGTTAAGCTAATGGGCTATTTCCTCCTTTGTGCTCACCCATATGTTTGGGCCTAAGAAATGAACTTGAGTCCCAAGGCTCCCAAGCAACCCGAGACTTCCATTTCTCGGCCCATCAATGGGCCTCATGTTGATTTATTACCATCCATACCATAACCCACTCAAGCAAGCCCCGGGCATCTTGTGTGGCTTGGGCTCACTTAAGCTTGTAGCATGGCGTGTTGCTTATTTGCTTGACGTGGCATGTGTCCAAGCGCATATGAAGAACTTTTGCATGCCCGAATCGGGTTTTTTCTCAATAAGGTATTGCATTGGGCCAATAATTTATTTGGGCCAAACCGTGAATTTTTTGGGCCTCAACAAAAATAAATCAACACTAAAATGTAATAAAATAATAATTTAATTTGAAATATCAGGTGGAGTGTAAAGCTGTGTAAGATGTCAAATTGCCATATCAGCCATCAAATTTAAATTTGATGTTTGGTATTTGACATATTCCTTGGAGATGCTCTAACAATTATGATGTCAGATCTGGGATGCCTACAACGTGAAGGCTCAGACTTTTAAAACTGCCATAGAAGCTGCTTGCTTACTCCTTAGAATTGATGACATTGTAAGTGGGATCAAGAAGAACCAGCCTCCTAGTGCCAAAGCTCCTTCCAAGCCTTGAGTTGAGAGAAGTTGATGCGGATAATGAGCAAATAATTTTCGAGTGAGTATTGGGAGCACGTGGGTCTCTCGGTGTGAATGAGGTTTTGCTTTAAAGAAAGAAAAAAGAAAAATAAAAAAAATAATGTCACTTTAACTTGGTAGTGTGTGTTTTTGTCTCTCTTCTTTCTTTCTCAATCCAGCCAGGAGGGTTTGGGAAAGAAGAGATGTCTTTTTAATGGAGAATGCTATGTTAGTTTGACATGTTTGTCATCTATGTGGGAGTAAATATTTTCGCCTCCAATCACAGCACGTCACGTGGACAAGAAGATTATCCCTTAAATTAAGTAATTGAACCAATTTATTTGTCCAATTAATTAATAGGGATAATATCTTAATTATAGGATATTATCTTTATTTAATGAGATAATATCATTAATTCAGATATTATCCTAATAAGGAGATATAATCAAGCCCGACTCAATCTTTATGAATTTGGGTAAAGAATAAACTCCCCCTACTAAGAGTTTATTCTCTACGAAACCCTAGCCCCGAGGCTCCTAAAAATAGATGACTTCATTCATCATTTAATGTACTTCAAAAAACCTACATCTAAACCTACTTCTAAAACCCGAGAAAAATACCCGAAGCTCTCTCCCTCTCCACTCTCCATATTTTCTCCACACGGCTCCGGCCACCACACACGGCTACAACCATCCGGTTCACACCATATATACAACTCCATACTCTTTTGTTAGCTATTGTTTTTCTACAAACACTCGAACATAGGCATCAGAGGGCCTTTGACCAACACCCCCGGGTGTGGTATGTTTACTCCCGTCTTTTTTAAAGGAATTGAGAAAGAGAGAGAAGGAAGATCTGAAGAATCACAAGCACTACTACGTTTTACTATTTGCGCGACAAAACGCAATAAAGCGACGAAAAAAAATTATCGTCGCGCAAAAAATTTAGAACTTGCGCAACCAAAGTTTTCGAAGCGCAAAGAGAAAAAAAAAAAAAAAAACCCGGGTACTCTCTTGGCGCAAAATACTTGTGCGGCGAGACCACTCGTCGCGTAAGAAAACATAGCGTGACGATGAAATAATTCGTCGCATAAAAGCGAGGTGATTTGGCTGCGAAAACTATTGCGACGACAGTTTTCGTCGCAAAAGAGAACTTAGCGCGACGAAGACAGTTATCGTCGCGTAAGAAAACGAAGGATATTATTAATTTGGCGCCAAAATAATTGAGGGCGATATTTTAGTTTGCGCGACGAAGCATGTTTCGTCGCGTAAAAGAGAAGTCGGTACATTCTTGCGCGACAAAAAATATTTGTTACGCGACGGAGTTTTGTTTTTGGGCGACGAGGACAAGAATTTGCGCGACGAAATCTTGTGCGACGGAAATATATTCCGTCACGCAAAAGTTTTTTTGTCGACAAGTTTTTACGCGACGAAAAAACTCAATTTGTGCGACGGTAAAAAGGTTTTGGGCAACGGTAGTTTGCGCGACGAACTCTGTTCTTCATCGCGCAAAGTCTTCTTCTTCACATCAGAACTCTGCCATTGCAGAGGCAGAATGCAAAAAAATTTCCTCTCTGCCTCTCTCTCAACTTCTCTCCCGCTGTCTCTGCTGAAAATTCAGTACGTTCATCGGGTAAGTATTTGTTGTCGTTTCTTTTTAAGTATTAATGTAAATTCGTACTGACGCTATTAATTTTCTTCTCGTTAGGGATATTTGTAATTAGCGATTGGTGGAGAACGATTGAGAAGGTATTTTATTCGTTTTATATATTAAAAATGTTAAAGTTAGTTTGTTATGTGTACTATTTTTTTCTGAAGTTATATTTATATTATGTTGTTAAATTGTGTGTAATGTAGCACAATGTGTTGTGATGTACGAAGTTAATTGAAATTAACTTCGTACTTTTATTTGTATGTTTAGTAACATTTAGTTTCCCGTTCGAGATTAGTTGGATTTCGTGCATGGATGCGTAAAGCATGACTGCGGTCCAATTAATTCTTGAATTGTCCCACTATTTGGACAGTTTGGTAATGCATAGTGTTGTCACGTAATCCACGGCTACAGGATTAGGTTTTGATTGTGGAGATTTCGGTGTCATCTCGGTACGTTCTTCGGGTGGTACGTAGGTATTAATACCTATGCCCACCTCAAGAACTGTATCGAGATGCTGCCGAAATTCATCCATGTCGAAATCTAATCTCATGTAGCCGTAGGTTACGTGACAGAACTATGCATTCCCGAATGGGATAGGGCCCTTACCGGAGGCATAAGGTGACATTATAACTTCGTATGAAGTTGTTGTGATTGTTATGTTGTGATTATGGTTTCAGGAATTATGAGCAGAAGGTGGATACAGAACCCGAATAGATGCTCAGACGAATACTTGGATGGAATCGAGGATTTTATTGAGTTTGCACGTAGACACAACCCGGGTGCAACTAGAATCCGATGTCCTTGTAGGAGGTGTAATAACACGTTGTGGGAGACAATTGAAAATGTTGGATTTCATTTAGTAAGGAATGGAATGATTGAGACATATAGCATTTGGAACCTTCATGGGGAACAATTAGACCATGCTTCGTCTTCAAATGCCACAAGAATGGACAGTGTTGAACCTATTGTGGATCATAATGATCAAGTCATGGATATTATAGAGGATGTTTTTCCATTTGCATCGACCAACATCAATAACGAAAGGGAAGATGACGTGCCAACACCAATAGACAGCGCGGAGTTTGAACAATATGAAAAACTGTTAAAAAATGCAAACCAAGAGTTATACCCGGGGTGCGAGAGCTTTTCCGTTCTCACGGCCATTGTAGAGCTAATGCACGGAAAAATAAAGTATCGTATGTCGAACCTGTGTTTCGATTACTTTTTGGGGGTTTTCAAGAGAATGCTTCCGACGGACAATTGTTTGCCGAAAGATCATAAACAGGCAAAGAAGGTGTTGAATGGTCTTGGATTGGGTTATGAAAAAATTCATGCTTGCAAAAATAATTGCATGTTATTCTACAAGGAGCATGAAACGTTGGATACATGCCTTATATGCAATGAGTCGAGGTTCAAAATGACATCTCAGAATAGAACGACTAAGATCCCACAAAAAGTCATGCGTTATCTGCCCTTGAAACCTAGGTTGCAGCGATTGTATATGTCGACGCATACTGCAACAGACATGAGATGGCATAAGGAAAAACGGGTAGACGATGATGTAATGCGGCATCCTGCAGATGGGGAGGCATGGAAAGAGTTCGATCGAACGTTCCCCGAGTTTGCTGCTGATCCCCGAAATGTGAGATTAGGACTTGCCACTGACGGATTCAATCCGTATGGGGTTCTAAACCAACACCACAGCACTTGGCCGATTTTCGTATTCCCATATAATTTGCCGCCTTGGAAATGCATGAAAAAAGAATACATGATGATGACTGTTTTGATAACTGAGGATCCTGGGAGGTCAATCGATGTTTACTTAAGGCCGCTGGTTGATGAGCTGAAGGATTTATGGACAAACGGTGTTCGCACGTACGATAAATCAACTGGGAAGATGTTCACTTTGCGGGCAGCAGTTATGTGGACTGTGAATGATTTTCCAGCATATGCAATGGTTTTTGGGTGGAGCACAAAGGGTTATATGGCATGTCCTGTATGCAAGGAAGATGTAACTTCTGGTTGGCACGCAGGAAAAGTTTGTTACCTTGGTCATCGGAGATGGTTGCCATGGGACCACGAATGGCGGGAAAAAGATAAAGAGTTCGACTGGAACACAGAGCGTCGCCTCAGACCTAGAGAATGGTCCGGTGATGAGATCTTGGAACAACTTAACCGTTTGGATTTTGCTCCGTTCGGAAAAACAATTAGTCGGACCAGACCTTCTACACATATGAACTGGACTCACAAGCCTATGTTTTTTGAGCTCCCATATTGGTCGAAACTCAAATTGAGGCACAATCTAGATGTGATGCATGTTGAGAAAAATGTATTTGACACATTGGTGGGCACGATTCTAGATATCGAGGGCAAGACAAAGGACACAATCAAAGCCCGTCTTGATTTGGAAAGAATGGGCATACGAAGGGGTTTATGGATGAACAGGGACAGTGATAAAGCTAGAAGGGATCTTGCATTCTTTTCTATGAAACCGAATGACAAAAAAAGAGTTTCTAAAGTTTGTATCGTCTGTAAAGTTTCCTGATGGGTATGCTTCTAATATCGCACGTTGCGTGAATGTTGACGGGGGTAAATTTACTGGACTTAAGAGCCATGACTGCCATGTGTTTATGCAACGCCTACTTCCTGTGGGTATTCGACATCTATTGCCGGAAGATGTTGTGAAGCCAATCATGTTGTTGTCCAGATTTTTTTTCCCAACTGACGGCAAAAACATTGCGAAAGACAGACATATTGCAGTTGCGCCATGACATTGTCCAAGTCCTATGCAAGTTTGAGATGATATTTCCTCCAGCTTTCTTCACAAGTATGATGCACGTGATGGTTCACTTGCCAGAAGAGGCATTGCTTGCTGGTCCTGTCAACTATCGCTGGATGTATCCAATAGAAAGGTATATAATCCTTTTCGTTTGTGTATGCATCATTATCACAGGCTTGCTAATTTGTATCATATCTTTTTATTTTGACAGGCTTCTCGGAGAGCTGAAAAAAAGTGTACGCAACAGGGCGAAGCCCGAAGGATCAATTATAGAGGCTTGGGTTCAATATGAGTCGCTTACTTTCTGTGGAATGTATTTAAAAGATGTGGAGACGGCTTTCAATCGTCCTCAGCGTAATAACGACGGAGGTATGAGAAAGGAAAAACTTTCTGTTTTTGCCCAAAGCGCACGGCCCTTTGGAGATCCTGGACGAGGAGAGTCGTTTTCTACAAATGACATGGAAGTAGCGCATTGGTTCGTACTGAACAATTGTGATGAGATAATGGCATACTTAGATGAGCATGAAGAGATGATGAAGCGAGAACATCCATCACATTTAGTTGCCCAGAAACAACGTGAATTGTTTCCACAATGGTTTTTGGAATCTGTAAGTTATAAGTGTTTTGTATTTGACAAATATAAATTTTAGTATTTAATTTTATCAGACTAACATGTGAATGGTTTTCTATTATATTAGGTGAATAAGTTGAAATCATCGAATTCCCCCACTTACAGTGATGAGTTATATAACTTGGCCTTCGGCCCTATTCGCGCTGAATTGTTTTCGGGTTGTTATATTAACGGTGTTAAATTTTTGGGGGCTGCACGAGATGACAAGTTGTGTATGCAAAACAGCGGTGTCCATGTCCCAGGTGGAGGCGAAAGTACGAACATTGATTTCTATGGCAAACTCACAAATGTCGTTCAATTGCTTTACAAAGATCGATACCAAGTGATCATGTTTAAGTGTCGATGGTTTGATAGCAACCCAAATAGGCGGGGAAGTGTTAAAATCGACCATGGCTTACTATCTGTGAACATTAACAGAACTTGGTATGATGACGACCCTTACATTTTGGCGAACATGGCAACACAAATTGTGTATCTAGATGACCCTAAAGCCGGGAGCAGTTGGAAAGTTGTTCAGAAGATGGATCATAGGAACGTGTATGCTATACCAGAACTAGACCCAACTGACAACGACGTCGACAATGTGGCTGACCAACGTTTAGAATCATCAATGGAAAATGATGCGGATACACTTCGAGATACACATGTTATACAAGAACCGTTTCAAATTCAAGGGGTGTCTTCAATCGAAATACCGATTCAGTCAATTACAATTGACCTCGGGGATCTTCCAAGATTCGATGTTGCAGTGGGCCCGAGCAGCGAAGATGATGTAGTTATAGTAGAGGAGGAGGAGGATTGGGAGACCGAAAGTGATGATAGCGACGATAACGAAAGTTATTATAGTTCAGATGATGAATAATTAAATTTTTTGTAATTTTATTATGTTTGTGTACAGACTTTGTGTAATACAAATGTTTGAATATATGTAGTACAAATATCCAAATCTTATATATGTGGACAACTGAAACATTATTCAAATAAATTTAGTTATAAAACATTGGTAAATCAATATATCCAAACCCTTTTAATAACAAATTTTAATTTTTTTTTTTGACAAAACACATTTACAAAATGAAAATGATACAAAATTTGTTATAAAACATTGATAAATAATTATATCCAAACATTTTTATACAAAGTTTGAAAATTATTGACAATAAACATTTTTCAAAACTGAAAACCCGTGCGCGACGAAGTACGCATCGTCGTGCAATTTTTGCGCGACGAAGAAATCTCGTCGTGCATAAGTTTGCGCGACCTATATCACACTAGTCGCGTGGAGTTAAATTATTGCGCGACAAAGTGTCATGCGTCACGCGATGAACGTTTGCGCGACGTAAAAGATTTCTTCGTCGCGCAAATATGTATATGATTTTACAATATATATTATATATACACATATATATTTGAAATTGACGATCGAGTTAGTTCATTGTATTCATATAGGGTCATGGAGTGTAGGTGTAAAAATTCATCAAAATCGGAGTTAAAATAACCGTTAAATCATGAGTTTTCATTTATAACCGTTCAAAAGTTTTGTCCCGTTACTTGATCTCCGAATGTTTTTTTTTTTTGATTTTTGGGGTCTAAGATCTCGAAGTACAAATAAACAAGTTTGACGGTTGGATTGCTGAAACTACTTTCGTAGAATGCGTTTGCCATAGCAATCATATATTCACCAACAATGAATCGTTTACTTATACTTTCGTTAAATATAACATAACATTTTGTCGTATCACCCTAGTGTAAACATCTGAAATTGATGATCAAATTCACTAATTGTATTCATATAGGGTAAAGAAAAGTAGGAGTAAAAAATCTTACAAATCAGAGCTAAAATAACCGTTAAATCATGACTTTTCATTTACAACCGTCGAAAAGTTTCGTCCTGTTACTTGATCTCTTAATGTTTGTTTGTTTCGATTTTCGGCATATACGATCTCGAAGTATAAAAAAACAAGTTTACCGGTTGGATCATGAAAACTAGTTTCGAGTTTAGGGTTTCTGTGGTTTAGGGTTTAGGGTTTAGGGTTTAGGCTTTAGGGTTTAGGGTACAGGGTTTACGCGACGAAAACACGTGTTTGGTGGCACAAAGCCTGCCCAGGATGGGCTTGCGCGACGAAAACACATTGGATTCGTCGCGCCATATCACCAGAACTTTCACCTTCCACTCTTCCTCCCTCTGGACACTTAGTGAAAATGTTTTGGGTGTTTTTGCGCGACGCTCTACCTGTTCGTCGCGCAATCGCAGCCAGCCTTTCTCTTCGGACGGTTTTTCCATACATTTGGGTTGCGAGTTTTTAAGTACATTGCGAGACGACAAGTTGACTTCGTCGCGCAATATCAGCCAGAACTTTCACCCTCGCTCTTCCTCCGTCTGGACACTTAGTCAAAATTTTTTGGGTGTTTTTGCGTGATGCTGTACCTATTCGTCGCGCAATCGCAGCCAGCCTTTCTCTTCAGACGGTTTTTCCATACATTTGGGTTGCGATTTTTTAAGGACATTGCGCGACGACAATCGTCACCTCGTCGCACAATATCAGCCACAACTTTCACCCCCACTCTTCCTCCCTGGACACTTGGTGAAATTTTTTTTGGGTGGTTTTGCGCGACGCTGTGCGTTTTCGTCGCGCAATGTACACAATGGGATTGCCAGTTTTTAAGGACATTGCGTGACGAAACGTGTTCGTCGTCGCGCAATCGCAGCTAGGCCTTTCTCTTCGAACGGTTTTTTCCACACATTATTGCGGGTTTTTTGCGAGACATTGCGCGACGAAATGATTATCTATACGTCGCGCAAGATTTCAATATCGCCCGCTAAACCCTAAATCCCAAATTTTGGCGGACTGCCAACATTGCGCAACGAAATGCTTTTCTATCCGTCGCGCAAGATTTCAATATCGCCCCTAAACCCTAAATCCCAAATTTTGGCGGACTGCCAACATTGCGCGACGTAGAAATAAACGTATTTTTCGTCGCGCAATACCCATTTAAAATTTCTTGCGCTACGTAAGGTTTATCAATGCGTCGCGCAAGATTTCAATATCGCCCGCTAAACCCTAATTCCCAAATTTGGGCGGACTGGCAGCGTTGCGCGACGGAATAAACCTCTTTTTCGTCGCGCAATACCCATTTAAAATTTCTTGCACGACGTATTGATGGATTCGTCGCGCAAAAACGAATAAAATTTCAGAAACCACGCGATGGCCTCCTTCTTCCCCAGATTTCTGAAATCTTCAAACCGCCGTCTCTCTCCCCGCCGCCGCCGCTGCCTCCTACCTCGGTGGATTTGGACCGCGCCCGCCACATTGCTGGTACCCCGGAGCTCCCCCGCCGTCACCGTCGAGCCAGCCGCCGCGATTTCTTCGGTTTTCACCGAATCGCTCCGCCGTGATTCTCCCTCCTCCGGCAACCAATTTCGACACTGAGGTATGGTTTCTGTCCTATTTTTCATGCTTTAGCTGATGGTTGGGTAGGATTTGTTGGATTGTTGCGCTAGGCCGCTTAATTTGAAACCCTAAGTTTCGGCCGGATTTTGAATTTCAATTCCGGCCACTTCCGGCCATTTTTCGGGCTATGTCCGAGAACAAAAGTGGCCCCAAATGATGTTTTCAACCTAGGGTAGGAACCTTGGCCCTTAGTTTTACGAATTTTCCGGCGATTGGTATCGCTTTGGGGCGGCGCGTGGGGTGCCTGGGGTACTGTAGCAGCCTGAATTAGGTCCCAGTGCAATCCTTTAGTTGTCACGAGCGCATAGGTGTTTTCGGATTGGAATTTGGTTGCCGTTTGCGTCTCGAACGGATTTTGCCTATTGTGCGATTTCCGGGGTTGTTATGTTCGGACCGTTGGATCGAACTCAAACTCACGTATGGTGTAGGTTGTATTTCTTGGATCGTCTAGGATTTGACGGATCGTGGATCGGAGTCCCGGATACTCCGAACTCGCAAACCCTAGGTCAATAATCTGAATAAAATTATATCAACATCGGATATTCGTATATTTTATTAATGCGTTTCTGTATTTATGAAATTGTGCAGATGTCAGACCTGATTAGACGTCGTAGGGCGGTGACGACCACGCAGAGTTCGGAGCCCCCGACTCAGCCGACATCTGCTGCCACTGCTCCAGCATCTGCTGCCACTGCGCCAGCACTGATGGACCACTTGGCAGTTGGACCTGCGGGGTCCCAGGCGCCTGCCTCATCAGCGTCATCAGTGGCGCAGCCTGTTAGCGCCAGGCGGCGTCATCGGCCCGCCAGCACCACCGACACCACATCCACGGATGCGTCGGGGTCACAGCCAGGTATAGCTTTCCTTTTTATCCAGTTAATTTTATTTTTTATTTCTTCTTGTTGTTTTTTAATTTTTGTGTGTGTGTATTTGATTGTTAAATTTGTTTTTTATTTAACATTCATGTCATCTTTCTTTGCAGCAAAGAAGAACACCCGAGGGCCGTGTCGGCAATTGAAGACGGCGAAGGTCACCCGGGGGACCAACAGTCGTATCAACATCGGATACGACGAGCGACATCGGGCTGCACCGACGGCGGAGTTGCATAGCTCCTTGGCCCCCGACATTGGTCATGTCATTCGGAGCTATTGCCCGATGCAATGGAAGTCTTGGAAGGTGATGCCTGACGAGACCAAGACTGCGGTTCGCGGCCAGTTGTCGGTATGTAGGCCTTTTCATTCTTTTTCTTTCAAACGTAGTTTTTATATTATTTAAAATGTATGTAATTAATTTATTGCAGACGAACTACAACTTGGAGGACCTTGACGAAAAGTCGTTGGCGTACGTCAACAGACTCTTCTCTGAGAGGTACAAGCAGTGGAAGAGCGACTTGCACCACCATTTTGAGGCGTTCGAGGATCCGCAAGTCGCTCTTCAAGAGGGTTGCCCGAAAGAGCTTGAGGGGCGGGAGGATAGTTGGGCGTGGCTCTGCGCTCATTTTCAGGCGCCCGCTTTTGTGGTAATTTTTTATATTTTATTTTATTTTCTTACAAATGTTTTTTTTATTTTTTATATTTAATTTCAATTTCAACTAATACGTTTTATTTTTTGTATAACAGAATAAAGCCAAAGTCAATAAGGGCAATAGGAAGAAGAAGACTCTTCTCCATCATTCGGGTTCCAGGCCCTTCTCCTATAGGATGGATGCACGGCGTCAGGTAATAATAAAATAATTTTTATTTAATTTTTTACTTTTTCATTATTCTTAATTTATTTTTTCGTTCTAATATTTGTCTTCTTTTGTTCAATTTAGGGGGGGTCCAAATTCCCAGAGATCGACGTCTTTGGCGACATTTATGTTCGGCCTGGGAATGAGTTGGCCGAGTCCCTTCATGTAAGTATTATTTAATTTTAGTTCTTATGTTACGATTCAACTTTAAAGTTCATTATATGAGTGTTTGAATTTATATTTTATGTTATGCTAAACAGACGGCGATGGTGGAGAGGAGCCAGTTGGTTCTTCAGGAGTCCGCCTCCCAACTTCCTCCCGATACTCCGATCGAGTCTGTGGATCCTCCACAGGATGCTGGGTTTCAGATCTTGACGGAGACATTGGATCAGACTCTAGGGAGGAGACCGGGGACATATTGTCGAGGGATGGGGAATGCCAGGCGGAGGGAACCCAGACCCCGTTCATCAGCGCAGTCAAATAGTCAGGTCACTGCTTTGACAGCACAGGTGGCCACTCTTCAGAGTCAGATGTCGGTCATTCTGCGGTCCCTCGCACAGTCCGGCATTCCAGTCCCGCATTTTGATGCGCCGACCTCCGAGCCCGTCCATCCCGAGCATCCACACCAGATGCCGGCCCCTGTAGACCCCTAGACCTCTGAACCGCATGTGCCAGACGATAATGTAGATTTTGGAACTTTATTCGATTAGTTTTTTTATTTTCGTAATTATTTTTTAAATCTTTCTCTTGTAGCACACATTTATTTTATAAAATAAATTTTTTTTTATTGGAATTTCATTTTGTTACCCAAAAAAAAAAAAACCAAATTTATTTTTTTATAAAATAAAACAAAAGTAGTATTATAATTATATATTAGTTTTGCGCGACGAATGGTTTTTCGTCGCGCAAATGTATATATTCCAAAAAAATAATGTTTCATTTTTTAATTACGTATAATTATTTTTGCGCGACGAAAGTTTTCGTCGCTAAAATAGATTACTGCGACAACAGAATTGCGTCGCGCAAAATTTGTGGGCACGTGCCGCGCGACGCAGTTTACCGTCACACAAAAGATTACGCCACAACATAGTTTCGTCGCGCAATACGTGTACCAATTGCGCGACGATGAACTCCTGGTGTCGCAAATGTCTACGGGACGTCTTGCGCGACGACATCTATTCGCCGTGCATTGTTTTGGCGACGAATCAGGTTTCGTCGCGCGTAATTTTGTGCGACGAATGATTGAGTCGTCTCTGAACTTTTTTTGTAACGAAGGATAACCGTCGCACAAAAATGCGCGACGAGTGATATAATCTGTCGCGTAAAGTCTTTCTTCACGACCTTTGCACGACAAATTGAGCGCGACGATCTTTCTGTCGCGCTTTTATTTGTGCGACTACATGTTAGTTTGCGCGACGAAATTGGATTCGTCGCGCAAATACTAAAATGTAGTAGTGGCAAATATTCTCCTGCGAGATTATTTGCGCAAACAATCTATGTATCAAACACAATTTTTTGTTTCCTTATTTGGTTGGCACAAATGGGATGGGGGTTTATTTCGACCATTGTGAATGACTATTAACAATTGAAAGTTATTGATAAAAATGTAATTTTCTCAAAGAAAACAGAAGTTTGTCATGAGCAAGCATCAATATTCATGATAAGCCACTGTAAAGATACACCAGAGCTTGCAAATAAAAGAACAGAACGTGCAGCAAGCCCAATGTACACTAACTCGTAGAGGCGAGATTCAATCTTGACCGTTATTTTTGACTCGGGGTGTAAGCATTCATCTTGGCCATTCATTAGGAGAGAGTTTGAAGTTCAACGATACACTTGTCACCCTCATCTTAAACCAATCTCCCCTTTATTGATAAAGTAATGAAAGAATAGAGTAATGCTATTTAGACACACAACATTGACCATTTTAACTGACCATCTTATGTGGCAACTGATGTGTCATGCCATGTCAGTTAATGAATGGCGCCATGTCAATTAAAAAATAAATTAAAAAACCCTAGCATTCATAGTGAGTGGCCTCATGGCAACATTCATTAATTGACATGGCATGACACATCAATTGCCACATAAGGTGGTCAGTTAAGGTGGTCAATGTTGTGTGTCCAAATAGCATTACTCAAAAGAATATCAATAGGTGATATTCTTTTGGGAGATTCACTATTATACCCAATATAGGGGCCTAAATTATAAAAATATCTCATATGAAATGGACTTTAGAAACACACCCAAAACTCATTTACAACATTACAAAAAGGCTTTTAACTTCTTATAAATTACAAAACTACCATCAATTCCTTAAAACAAGACCAACCCAAAATCTCATAAAAATACCCAAAACACTCAATAGGGCATCAAAGTAATTTAATATTCAATATTAAATTCAATAACGCCAACTGTCATTTTTTGGGTTTTTTTTTTTGGTTTGTTTATAGAAATTCAATGGTGTAGGGTTTATTTATAATATTAGTGCTAAGAATGGGTATATCACTAAATATCTCTATTCTTTTCAGATCTGCAATCTTACACCAATCTGTCTATATGTGACATTAAAAATCAAAATTGAGGTGCTAACCTTGCCGTGCTTCACGACATTGGAGTTTCGGTGGCGTCCTTTACGATAGCTGCTAGGTGGAGTTCACGACCTTGGCGTTTCGGTGGAGTTGTACCGCAGAATTGATGGTGTTTCGGTGGAGTTGTTGCAGCCTTAGGGTTTGCATATCTGATGGGGTTTACAAAGAAATTATGCGGAGATCTGTGTAGAACACGTGAAATTTTAATATGGGTTGTGGTGTGAAAATAAAATGTGTGTGTGATGGGTTTAGGTAAGTAAGGGTAATTTAGGAAGAAGTGATGGGTGTAGAGAATAATTTTAGATTTCACTAAAATTTTATGGGGTGTAAAGAGTGTGTGGGGTCAAAAGAGAGAATTGTTAGGTTCAAATCAAATATGATAATTAATGTCCTACAAATCAATAACTTACCGGTTTTACAAATTCATAATTTATCTTATTTATGTTTTAGGGGTATAATTGGAATAAAAAAATAACTAAATAAAACGTAAACATCAATAAATCAAACATGCATGTAATCTTATGTGGCACAAAAGTCAAGGGACTTGGATCAATATATAACAGCTTTCACGTGGATTGCACATAACATCTCTCATAAGAATTGAACTTATGCCAAATTTTCTATATTTTTAACTCGAGCTTCATCTTGACCATTCATTAGGAGAGAGTTTGAAGTTCAGCTATATACTTGTCACCCTCATCTTAAACCAATCGGCTCTTATTGTCACAAAAAATTTACGACTTAACACTTCAAGGTTTACGCCTTGCTTTACAAGATCAAAAACGCATCACACCTCGCCTTTCAAAACAATAGTATTGCTCTCTTATTTCCTTCTTCCATCTCAATATTAAAGTTTGTTGGCCAATTGATATTTTGGGAAAACCTGTCAAATAGGACTTTTATTGTAACATTGTTCTCACATGTGTTAAACAAGGGAATATGTGTTAAACAATGGAACATGTGAATCTGTGGGCAAGCATTTAAATCCGACCTAACACATTAGTAAACCAATAAACAATCCCATCTAGCAACACTTGTACTATGAGAGCCTATAAATCCTAGACAAAAGAATCTGTCAGCTTTTTTTTTTTGGTCTCGGAAGAATCTCTGAGCTAGAGCCACCATTCAAAACTACTAGTCTCGTCTTCATAAAATCCCACCTAACTAAACTAATCACTCACAGAAGAAGTTGGCATACTATACTAATTTAAGTTGTTATTCCTTGCAGATCCTTTCTTTTGCCTATAAAGATGGCCACACACTTGATATAGCCTTCAGAAAAAAGTCATATTGCTTTGGAAGTAGACATAGCCTGTCGCAAACAAAGTAAGATGGCCCCAGACTTGATCAAGGTTGAAATCATTGAGAGGCAAACAGTCAAACCATCATCCCCAACTCCTCATTCCTCGAGAACCATACAGCTCTCTGTTTTGGATCAGATGGTTCTTAGTCACGTTTACTTCCCAACGCTTCTCTTCTATTCCGGCAACAATAATATTACTGGTTCAGGAGGTGGAGCTACTTCTACAGACATGGCGGCCATGAGGATGGAGAGAGATTATTGTCAGCATCTAATTCGGTCATTAGCTAAAACTCTCACTCACTTCTACCCTCTAGCAGGAAGATTGAGTAAAGGCTATGACATGATCCAATGCACTGATGATGGAGCTGAGTTCGTGACGGCCCGAGTCAAATGTTCGTTATCGCAGATTTTTGAACATCCAGATTTCGAGATGCTAACTGGGCTCGTCCCAGCAGTTGGTCAACCTGACGGTGATGGTGATGGTGATGGTGTTTCCACGAGGCTCCCGTTGCTTGCTGTGCAAGCCAACTTGTTCGAGTGTGGAGGAATAGCAATAGGGTTGAATTTTTCACATAAGGTTGTTGACGGCATCACAGCTAGCGCCTTCATCAGTTGTTGGGCCAAAACAGCCCTTGATGATGGTGACGATGATCAGGTACCCTTCATGGTCCCAAAATTTGATGCTGCGTCTTATTTTCCACCACTAGATTTCTTAAACTCATCACAGCCATCATCAGCCGAGCTGGTGGGCATCATTAAACAAGACAAGTGCATAACAAAGAGATTTGTGTTTGATGCCTCAAAGATTGCCACCCTCCAATCAAATTTGGCCAGCGCATTGGCACCTCATGCACCGACACGTGTCCTTGTAGTTTCAGCACTCATTTGGAAATGTGCAATGGAAGCATCATCCAAATCATCAAACATACCACCATCTTCGTTCCTACTAACTATGGACTTGCGTAGACGGTTTGAGCCACCCTTGCCAAAAAACTTGGCTGGGAACGTTGTTGGTATTTTAGTAGTCACCGCAACAGCATCATTAAAAGGTCAAGAAGAGAGTAATGAGACAATAGATCTAAAAGACTTGGTTGCCAAACTCAGTAAAGGTATTGCACAACAGAAAGAAACTTATCCTACAAAACTACCATTTGATTCTAATGAGGCATTGCAAAGGGCTCGAGAATATGAAAAATTGAGAGGGAATGTTGACATGTACCATTTATGCTCTGGAATTTGGTGTAGGTTTCCGTTTTATGAAGCCGATTTTGGATGGGGAAAGCCGACATGGGTTAGCGTTCCTAGTATTGGTTGTAAGGATGCGTTTTATCTGATTGATAAAAAAGATCGCAAGGGAATAGAAGCGTTGTTGAGTTTGAGTGAAGAAATCATGGAGCATTTTGAAAGCAATCCGGAGCTTCTTAAATATGCTTCTGTAAATCCAAGGGTCATGTAGCACTATGTGTTAAGGTCGGAGTTTGGTCGAGTTTAATTAGTATTGTTGTGTCGTGAGAATAATTATTTTCATTGCGCTAGCTGTGAGAATAATCACTTTCAATTGTTTTGTGAGAAGATGGTTATTGAATTTGTTGTCTTCATGAAAAGAAATATAATCAAATCAATATTATATTGCTCATATTATTATGCCTCATTGGTTGTGAGAAAACTAAAGATCTTACTGATAAAAGAGAAAAAAAAATCTACAATCGTTGTATAATAAACACATGGTGCTGGAATATAAAGGCTGCACATAAAATAAATAAAACACAATATTTGACGAGGTTCGGCAAGTTGTGCCTACGTCTCCGGAGAGCATCAACACTAACATTTTCACTATGTAAAATAATAGGGCTACAAAAGGAATATAACACTCTCATTGGCTCACTATTTTTCTCTCTTGGACAATTTCTCTCTGCTCTCTTTTCTCTTCTCTGGCTCTCCTATTTCTTCCTTCTCTGCCTAGGCTCTCTTCTTCTTTTTTCTCTCTCTCTCTCTAGAGGTCACAACCATAACATTTACTCCTTTCTGTATGTAAGCAGTGCGTGAGACAAAAAGTCTTCAACTCTCCGTAAAACTTGGTGTTTCCCTTCCGACATTGTTTTTCACTTTCAACATATGGGTCACCCATTTACAACAATAATGGGTGATTATATTTCCGCTTATGCAGAAAGCGGGTGAGGAACCAGTGGTGTTTTAATGAATTTTCCTAAAATGCCCAAATTAACCTCTTTAATTTTTAGATATTACTTCCATTATCCTTGAACTTTTTCTCATGCGTTTTCTGAATCTCTCCTCCTTCCTCATTTTTTTTTCTTCTTCTTCTTATCTTCTTTAATTTTCACAGAACAAAAATTTACTTTTCTACTTTAATTTTCGCATAACCCACATCTAACAATGTCTTCACACTTTTCTTCTATAATGTTAGCGCGAGACCCAGATTTAAGGATGAGCCGCATAATTTTTCTCTAGGATTCACACTGCACTTCACACTTTTTTTTTTTGGGTTGTTTCTGTGTGATATTTATGTCATTCTGTTTTGGTTTTTATTAAGTTTTTTCAATTTGTATCTGGGTGATGTCTCTCTATCATCCTGTTTTGGTTTTGATGTGTCTGTTTTATTTATTTATTTTTTGGTGTACAGAATGAAACCTTCATTATATAACTCCCAAAAGGTTTGAGAAAACAATATGAAACTAGCAACCCAAAACACTGCATAATCATGTACATAAACCAGGAAGAGACTCAGATAATTTTTTTATAAAAAAACCCAGGAAGAGACCAAATCTCGCAGACCATCATCATCAATTTCTTTTACTCTTTTAATTTCTAAATAAACTTAAAAATAAAAGGAAATGAATGCATATATTCAATAATGCAAGTAGGAGTAGCAATTAAAAGAGTAGAAGAAATTGATGATGATGGGCATGGAGTATACTCGACGGGACTCGATGGGAATTGACAATTAATTCGGAATTGACTGTTGGGCATGGAGATATAAACTATAGTGGGGTAAACAAAATTATTAATGGACATATGTTCAGTTTTGTAATTGGTCATGACATTTGGAGATATTATGTATGTTGGAGAGATATTGCTATCTAAAATAAAGACTTCATTACTTTATAATTGAAACATAGTTAACACAAGAATTGTACAAATCAAAGTGAAAGTGTTATTGCTCCGAAAAAATAAGTGAAAGTGTTATTTTCACTAATTTAGAAAGGAAAAAAATTTGTTAACATTATGTCCTTTTTAGTCATTACACACAATCACTGCACTTTTACACATAATTTTACCAAAAACTTATAAATTGATTTTTGTACTAACAGCAATTTTACTATTTAGTTTACCAAACGCTAAACTGTTTTCCTTTACAACTGATTTCTCTCACAACAAATCTCAAAGTAATTATTTTCACAACATAACAATGTCAAACTGGTTTGCTCTTCACTTATGATCTTATATAACTTGATACTAAGGATTAGTTTATATAACTTCAACAAACAATTTGTAACTTGTTGAAGAATATGAGTCCCGCATCGGAAACTTGACTAAATAAAATACAAAATATAATGAATGATTCTACCACTAAAAACACCGAGACCTTTTGTGATAAAACCCCACACCTATTGAGCTTTGTAGGTAGTTACGTTAGGGACAATATCAAGTAGTGGGTAGCTGGGGATCACCACATAGTAAGCCACACGTGGAGGCATGTCCACATCGGAGTCAATCATTTAGGCCTAACACGTGAACACCACATATTGGGTAAAGGGTAGGAGTAAACACTCAAGCCAAACATGTGAGCACCATATATTTGGTAAGGGTAAATGCTCAATTCAGGCCCAGTCAATCAACCGGTGGCAAACCTGTGCAAGTGCAAGGAGGTGCATCTGCACCTCTGGTAGTCGGAAAACCCCAGAAGAGCTGCTGAAGTTGCACCTCTTCTCATTAAAAATAAAAAAGTGAGGCCAAAACGACGTCGTTTTGGATCAGATGCTGCTTTCTTTTTTTTTCTTTTTTTTTAACCTGGCCAAAACAACGTCGTTTTGGACCAGGTTTTTTTTTTTTTTTTTTTTTTTTTAAAAAAAGGGGAAACTGCTGGGCCATTCATGGGCTTCTAGAGGGCTTTTATAATTCTTACCTAATTGGATTTTAATTGGAACTTCTCTTTATTCAATTGGGTTTTGGGAATTCCTTATTTAAGTAGGATTGAAAATTCTCTTTATAAAAAACCAATTTAACATCACCTAAAGTGTGTAATGTGATGCAAATATAATGCGACGTTTTCATGATGTTTTTTCTTATATCAGTAATGCAAATATAATGCGACATTTTCATGATATGAAACCTTGTCGGCAACAATTGTAGGGTAATTGTAATGTTATTTTTTCAATTAATTATGAATAACACTAGTATTGTTTAAATTATAAGGATATTTAGTTGTCTTGTAACACCCCGACTCCAAATTAAACCCCTTATTTAAATTATTTAAGAGAAATTACAAATTTACCCTTGAGATAGGGGTATTTTGGTCACTTTCTTACCCGGAGAGAGTTTGGGGCAGTGACTAGTATTTTTGGATAGGTCGTACTGAGATGAGTTCGTAAACACGTAGTGGCCTCGAATCGGAGTTGTAACGAGAGAGATATGGTCAAAAGAAACCCAGTGGCATAATCGTAATTCTTTCGAAATGAGATTTTTATAAATAAAAAATCAGATTTCTCTCTCTCTCTCTCTCTCTCTCTCTCTCTCTCTCTCTCTCCTCGTCGGTCCCTCTCTCTCTCCTCGAATCTCCGGCCACCGGCCGCAGCTGCGGATGAGACTGGTGCCAAAAGGACCGGCTTGGCCTCGGCGTCACAACCCGGCCCTTCCCCAACATCAGCCGCCGCTCCAGCAGCCGGAAAAAGGCGATTTTTGCCCAGTTTTCGCTCGAACTTCGCCGGCTCTGATCTCCCTCCTCCGGCAGCCATTTCTGGAGAACAAGGAATGGAAATTCATCCATTCTTCATGCTCTAGCTGCCTGTTGGGTAGGATTGGATCGATTCTTAGCGTAACCAATTCGATTTACGAATTGAAATTTGGCCGATTTTGGGATCGCGATTCCGCCCATTTTCGGTCAGTTTTTGGGGTAGGTCCAAGAACAAAAGTGGTTCCAAATAGGGTGTTATACCTAGGGTAGGAGTTTGGAGCCATGGTTTTGAGATTTTTCGGCAATTCGTAATCGGTTTGGGCACCCAGCGCTGCCGGCCCGTGTGGTGGCTCATGGGCGAGGGTAGTGGAGTTTCACTGTGTCTCGATGAGATCCTTAGGTTGTCACGAGTGCGTAGGATTTCGCGGATCTGAATTTGGACGTCATTTGACTATCGAACGGATATCGCCTATTGCGCGTTATCCGGGTTCGATAGGTTAGGTCCGTTGGATGGTCTCAAATTTAATTTATGTTAATCTAGGTATTTCTAGGATCGTGTAGGAATTCACAGATCGTGAATCGGAGCCCCGGATGTTTCGATTTAATAATTTAAAGTTTATGTTTTATATTAACCGTCAGATCTTGCGATGGTGAGCGATCCGACCGTCCGATCTGAACCAAACTTGCAGGACGAGTGTCCTATACCTTGCAGAACCCATAGGAACTTTCGGATCGGAATTTGGAGGTCGTGGGCCCCGTGGGCCCGTTTGACCAGGGTTAGGGTAGTTTGACCCTTGATTGACCGTGAGTCTCCCGGAGTAGCCTCACCTTCCCAGGGGGATTATCAGGTGCTAGACCATTTTTGAGGTTTACACAATATTAGTATTAATATATATAATTATATATGTTTGTACAAGGGTACAAAAGAGTCTAGAATGTCAGTTTGAAGTGCTATACGCACTACCTTAGGTACCTCCCCGGATTTTGGTTACACTACAAGTACCACCCAGTGAAAGTTAGGTCCCACGTGGCATAGGTTATCCGGCGTGCGGACAGACCCCATACGTGGCGTTGGTTGTACTGGCGTATGGGGAGATATTGTGATAATATGTTGAGGTCGCACGTGGCATAGGTTATCCGGCGTGTCGACAGGCCCCATACGTGGCGTTGGTTGTACCGGCGTATGGGGAGATATGTGATATGATGTGCAGGTCTCGCGTGGCGTAGGTTATTCGGCGTTGAGACAGACCCCATATGTGGCGTTGGTTGTACCGGCGTATGGGGAGATATTGTGATAATATGTTGAGGTCGCACATGGCGTAGGTTATCCGGCGTGTCGACAGGCCCCATACGTGGCATTGGTTGTACCGGCGTATGGGGAGATATGTGATATGATGTGCAGGTCTTGCATGGCGTAGGTTATCCGGCGTTGAGACAGACCCCATACATGGCGTTGGTTGAACCGGCGTATGGGGAGATATTGTGATAATATGGTATGGTCGCACGTGGCGTAGGTTATCCAGCATTGACAAGCCTCATAAGTTGCGTTGGTTGTACCGGCGTATAGGGAGATTATGTGAAATACAGAGAAATGAAATAAGGTATTGTCTATGTGTGGAATTGGGTTTTAAGGGAAGAACTACGTATGGCTTGATCCTCAATCAGGGTACGTAGGCAACCTAAGGTTATTAGGTGCAGCCGCGGACATAGATGTGATTGTGTTAGGAGGTTAAAACCTCATATGTTGAAATTGAAAAAGTTAGATGATGTATGTTGAAATTTAGCAGTTATAAATTTATATTTGAATTTATCGTTTGCCTTGTTTAAGGCATGAATTGATTTGCTAGCATGCTTGGTTGTTGAGAATTATAGGAAGGCCGTTTATGTGAATTGCATGAAATTATATTGTGCATGTTGCCCGTTGGGAATATTAAATGTGTTTTTTATGCATGTTGAAATTTTGGGAAATGTCCAATTTATAAGGGAGACTGCCGAAATTTCGGCAGAAAGTCTCGGTCTTTAGTAAGTGGGCCCGACATCGGGGTGATGTCGGGAATTCCACAGGATTTGCCAAGGTTTTGGGAAATTCGGGGCGGGTCCTTTCATGTCTCTTTTTTTTTCTTTGTTCTTTTTGAGCTTTTAGCTTTTAAGAATTGCACCTCCGCTGAAAAATTCATGAGTCCGCTGCTGTAATCAACCCTTTGATACCATATTAAATTTCAGAGAGACAGGTCATTGGCTCACTACTAACAACACCAATATTGTACCCAATTTAACTACCTACAAAACCCAATAGGTATAGAGTTTTATCGTAAAAGGCCTCAATAATATTAGTAATGGAACCATTCATTATATATTTTATTTTATTTAATCAAAGTTCCGATGTGGACTTGTATTCTTCAATATAACTTTTATTATATGTAAACTA
The DNA here is from genome assembly GCF_902201215.1 of Prunus dulcis. Lineage (NCBI taxonomy): Eukaryota > Viridiplantae > Streptophyta > Magnoliopsida > Rosales > Rosaceae > Prunus > Prunus dulcis. The sequence continues at coordinate 8,370,734 of NC_047653.1, read as the reverse complement.
TTTTTTAAAGGCATTTTTTGTTAATGTGTCCTGTAGAAAAAAAAATTATTTAAAAATTAGAACAACGTTATAATGTAGAAGAAAAAAAAATTAGAATTTTATTTAGAGAACATTATTTAAAATAAAATAAAAACCTCAACCCCATCTTCCCTTAAGTCCCAGCTCTCAGAGGATATAAGTCCAATAATATACTGATCAAAATGCGTACAACCCATAATAAATCAACAACTAGAATTTTAGATAGAAGATGAAGATGTTGATAATATGCTGATGTGTGGAAATTTACACAAATAAATGAAGATCTTGATATTCATAGAGAAGAGGGCTAGACGTATCAGTTATGTTGGGCATTGTTTCACTGAACAGCTGATATAGATAAACACAGATGGGACGAAGGGTGAGCTGTATCTCGTGTTTTATTTTTATTTTTTATCGGACTCGCAGTCATTTTCTGCGTTTTCACTTTTGCTGTGAGAACGTTAAAAACATCTTTTTTTTTGTTTTCTAACTCAAAGTACAAATCAGAAATCGTTTTGAAAATATTAGGGCGTGTTTGGTATCCTATTCAAATAAGGAATTCAAAATTTTGGATTTTTCTTAAAAACAAGAAGTTCTTAAATCTATTTTTAAGATTCAAAAACTTGTTTCGTATGCAACTTGAAAACTAGTTTTCAAATCTTAAAAATTTGAGAACTTGTGAGTTGTTAGAAAAAAACTGAAAAAATAGATATTTTTTGTTTTTAATAATTATGGCGTTTTTTAGTTGTACTTGAGTTTGAATTTTTAAAAATAGAGCTATCAAACAAGTTTTCTTTGTTTTGAACTTAAATTCTATTTTTGAGTTTAAAAAGTTGGATTCAAATTGCATTCATTTTCTTGTTTTAGATTATATATATATATATATATATATTAAAAGTAAGTCTCTCTCGTCTTCATTAATTCCCACCCAACACTAGTAACACATGTAACACATTATACTATACTATGAGCCAAGCTAAAAGAATCTGGCAGCTTTTATTTGGTGGGAAGAATCTCTGAGCTAGAGCCACCAATCAAAACTACAAGTCTCGTCTTCATAAAATCCCACCACCTAACTAAACTAATCACTCACACAAGAATTGTAAGACTCTCTCGATCGTTATTCCATGCAGATACTTTCTTTTGCCTATAAAGAAAGTAAGATGGCCAGAGACTTGATATATAGCAAACAGTCATATTAGTTTCTAGCGAGATATAGCCTATAGCGAACAAAGTAAGATGGCCCCAGACTTGATCAAGGTTGAAATCATTGAGAGGCAAACAGTCAAACCATCATCCCCAACTCCTCATCCCTTGAGAACCCTACAGCTCTCTGTTTTGGATCAGATGCTTCCTAGTCACGTTTACTTCCCAACGCTTCTCTTCTATCCCGCCAACAATAATATTACTGGTTCAGGAGGTGGAGCTACTTCCACAGACACGGCGGCCATGAGGATGAAGGAGAGACATTATTTTCAGCATCTAATTCAGTCATTAGCCAAAACTCTCACTCACTTCTACCCCTTAGCAGGAAGATTGAGTAAAGGCCATGACATCGTCCAATGCACTGATGATGGAGCTGAGTTTGTGACGGCCCGAGTCAAATGTTCCTTATCGCAGATTTTTGAACATCCAGATCCTGACATGCTAACAGGGCTCGTCCCAGCAATTGGTCAACCTGATGGTGATGGTGATGGTGATGGTGATGCCACGACGCTCCCGTTGCTTGCTGTGCAAGCCAACTTGTTCGAGTGTGGAGGAATGGCAATAGGGTTGAATTTTTCACATAGGGTTGTTGATGGCACCACATCTAGCGCCCTCATCAGTTGTTGGGCCAAAACAGCCCTTGATGATGGTCACGATGATCAGGCACCCTTCATGGTCCCAAAATTTGATGCTGCGTCTTATTTTCCACCACTAGATTTCTTAAACTCATCACAGCCATCACCACCCAAGCTGGTGGACATCAAGTACATAACAAAGAGGTTTGTGTTTGATGCCTCAAAAATTGCCACCCTCCAATCACATTTGGCCAGCGCATTGGCACCTCATGCACCGACACGTGTCCTCGTAGTTTCAGCACTCATTTGGAAATGTGCTATGGAAGCATCATCCAAAGCATCAAACATACCACTGGGGTCAAGACCATCTTCGTTCAAAATGGCTATGGACTTGCGTAGACGGTTTGAGCCACCCTTCCCACAAAACTTGGGTGGGAATGTTGTTGCTAATTTAGTAGTCGTCGCTACACCATCGTTATTAAAAGGTCAAGAAGAGAGTGACGATGAGACGATAGATCTAAAAGACTTGGTTGCCAAACTCAGGAAAGGGCTTGAACAGCAGAAAGAAACTTATCCTACAAAACTACCATTTGATTCTATTAAGGCATGGCAATGGGATCAAGAATGTCAAAAGTTGACAGGGAATGCTGACATGTACCATTTATGCCCTGGAAGTTGGTGTAGGTTTCCTTTTTATGAAGCTAATTTCGGATGGGGAAAGCCGGCATGGGTGAGCATTCCTAGTATTGGACTAAAGGATTTGGTTATTTTGATTGATAAAAGAGATGGCAAGGGAATAGAAGCAATGTTGAGTGTGAGTGAAGAAATCATGGAGCATTTTGAAAGCAACCCGGAGCTGCTTAAATATGCTTCTGTAAATCCAAGGGTCATGTAGCACTAAGTGCTAATTAAGGAAGGTCTGAGTTTAGTTTAATTGGTATTGTTGTGATTCTGTTGTCAGAATAATCAGTTTCAATTCTGTTGTGAGAATAAAGTCGAGTTTAAAGTCGAGTTTAGTGTAATTAGTATTGTCATAATGTGAGAATAATCATTTTCACTCTGATGTGTTATCCTAGCCATTTGTTCTAAAGTTGGGGACATCAAAGGTTGATCCTAACCATTAGTATTTTCAACTTAGAGAGCAGACTACCAAAAAAATAGTGGCAACAGTCACCATCATTTGGTGCAATGGCGGATCTAGGATTTTTTTACAGGGGTGGGCTAAATTTTTTTTTTGGGCACCTATGTGATTCGGACTACAATCGGGTCCTCCACCAAAACATCCACATGCTCAAGCTGGTCAAACCATCTATTCAACATCTTCACGACAAAAAACCACTATCAATGCGTAAACAGAGAAACGCATGGAAAAGAAGAAGAGAGAAACAGAGACTTAATAAAACAAAAGAGAAACAAATAGAGAAGACAAAAGGAAAGAAAGAGAAAAGAAAAATGGCGGAGAGAAAGAAAAATAACAAGAAAAGAGAGAGAAGAAAGAAAAAGAAGAGAGAAATGAGAGAGAAAAGAAAGAAGAAAAGGGACAAAGGGATTAAAGAAGAAAGAGAAAATGGAGAGAGATAGAGAGAAACTTTGGGCTAAAATTTGATTTATCTAAATTTGGCTTACAAATTAAGCCTACTCTAAAAAATAGGACTGGGCTGGAGCCCACTACAACCCTAATATAGGTCCGCCCTTGATTTGGTGACATTCGGTGACTAATGCTGAGGTGACTAGCTTTAGTTATCCTAGCATTAATCACCAAATGTCACCAAATAATAGTGACCGTTGCCAATTTTTTTTGTAGTAGCATAAGGATTGATCTTGGCCATCCTTCCATTAAGAGAGAAGAGGGTTTCCACTTTCAAAGATGAAGGCAAAACAAGACCACACCTTAAGTTCAAGGCCCCGTTTGGTAGGTCGGATTGTTGTGCGCAAACACTTCAAGACCTTGTCGTTGATGGACTACACAAATACTACACATAAGCCACGCAAAGAAAAAGCACTCACAAACCCAAAAGTAAACACACTCACAAATAACACAAGAATTTTTAAAGTTTCGGCGTTGTGCCTACGTCCTCTCTGGTGATCCTCGAGAAACTCACAAGTATGAAAGAACTCATTGGGTTACAATGAAGAACCCCATTTGCTCTCTCACAAACCCTAGCTCTCTTCTCTCTCACCCTGGCTCCAACCTAATTTGAAGCCCTGTTTTCTCTCTTGCACTCATTAGAGAAAACCCTAGCACTAAAATGTCTATTTATAGACCATAAGACTTTAGTATAATCATACAATGAATAGGAAACTTAAAACTCCTCAAAACCCAAGGAAAAATTATCCTAAACCGTCAAGGATCCACAATGGATTCGCATCATTCGCTCGAGCATCTGCAAGAGTAAAATGGATGATGCTTCATGTAAATTCAACAATTAAATAGGAGATTATTGTTTTCAAGTTATTAATTCTTGAGATAATTTGTCATTTTTTAAGATTATGTGAAACAAAAACATGTATTTAATATTACTGTATAGGAGACCATGTAATTATTTTGATGCCATTAAATGAAATTTTAGTTCAATTTACTTGAAAATTTTGGGACCTTAAACAAAGGACAGCGGTCACGTATACGACAGTTTTAAAACATACAAGATGACGATGTAACAATGTTTAATTTCGACAATATAGAAATGTGATTCCATTCTGACAAAATAGTGAAACAAATATTAGAAACATACAGTTCCACAAGAAGAATACATAACGTCTTAGATGTCCTCTTGGGGCCTAATAATAACAAGCATAAGCCAAAATTATTTGCTAGTTCTCTTTTAAAAGACATGATCCAAAAGTCCACTAGCTGACTAGTCTCTCCAATCTGCCAAAAAAATTCATTCGTTGATAGCATAAGCCGAACTTACTCAATAGTTTCTCTTTACTCAATTAGTTACTTGTTAGTTGGAGATAGAATTGGAGTTTCTCAGGCTGTCATATCTGAGGTAACAGGCTATTGTTCTGGTATTATCATTAAATTTGTATTTGATGAACTTCTCTGTTTTTCTGGGCATGATGAATGGTAGTCCATTCGCATTTGGAAGTAAAAACTTAAAGACAGGAACTAATCGTAGTCGAAGTTGTGTTGTGAGACTGCTGCTGTCATCTTTCCTGCAACTTACCACTATTCATAAGAACATATCCATTTCCCTATACAACGTTATGTATTGTATATGGGGTGTCTATTGCCCCTCTATTGTAATGTTATTGTGGACATATCTCGTGCCTAATGCTTTGATTTGGCTTTGTATTGCGTGATTATTGTCTTATTATTATGTATAGCACTATTTTGTTATTTTCCTTTCAAAATTTTAATGCCTTTGTATTGTATGTACATTGTCGGTATGTTGCCCGTGTATTGCCTGTTTATTACTTGTTATTGCCGTCGAATTTTTATTGCCTTGTTCTTTGGTGCAATGGAACATACATGGAATTTACATATAAACGTCCTCTCAAACTGGAGATAAACATTAAAAGGCTGTTGAGATACAGATATTGAGCTAGCTGTCAAAGTGTTCCAAAAATGAGAAACATATGTGTTATAGACATGCATTGTAAGGAACATGTGTTATAAGGAAAATCTGTTATAGAAACAATGGAACATGTGTTATAGAAATCTGGTTATGTCCTGACAGAATCTGTCCGCAAGCATTTAAATCCCACCAAACATAGTAATAAACCAACAAACAATCCCCATCTAGCAACCCTTGTATATGAGAGCCTTTAAATCCTGAACAAAATAATCTGTCAGCTTTTTTTTTTTGTCCGCAGAATCTCTGAGCTATATAGGGCCACCAATCTTTTTTGTTTTTTTTTTTTGTTTTTTGTTTTTTTTTATAGGAAGAGCAAACAATCAAAACTACAAGTCTCATAAAATCCCACCTAAATAAACTAATCACTCACAGAATCTAGCAGCTTTTTTTGTGGTCGGAAGAATCTCTGAGATTGAGCCACCAATCAAAACTACAGGTCTCTCCTCTTCATAAAATCCCACCTAAGTAAACTATACTATGAGCAACCTAGCTAAAATAATCTAGCAGCTTTTTTTGTGGTCGGAAGAATCTCTGAGCTAGAGCCACCACCAATCAAAACTACAAGTCTCTCGTCTGCATGAAATCCCACCTAACTAAACTAATCACTCACAGAAGAAGTTGATAAACATGGGTTATGGAGGTAATGCCAACCAAAATAAATGGGCAATGTGTACTGGAAAAGTAAATCAAACTAAATGGGGTGATTGATATGTTATTAATAGGGAGTATTAATTATAATTAAGGTAGTTAATGACATACTACAATTTAGTTAGTTAATCATAGGAAGGTAGGTGGCATATAATGCAATTTAGTTAATCATAGGACAAATCTAAACCCTATAGTAGTTGTAAGAGTATATCAAAAGAACTCTTTCTAAAAATAAGACACTCTGGCTTTCCTTAAATCACACGGAAAAAGTATGCTGTTATTCCATGCAGATCCTTTCTTTTGCCTATAAAGAGCAGTTAGACGGTCACACACTTGATATAGCCTTCAGAAAAAAGTCATATTGCTTTGGAAGTAGACATAGCCTGTCGCAAACAAAGTAAGATGGCCCCAGACTTGATCAAGGTTGAAATCATTGAGAGGCAAACAGTCAAACCATCATCCCCAACTCCTCATCCCTTGAAAACCATACAGCTCTCTGTTTTTGATCAGATGATTCCTTGTCACGTTTACCCCCCAACGCTTCTTTTCTATGCCGCGAACAATAATGTTAATGGTTCAGGAGACATGGCGGCCATGAGGATGAAGAAGAGAGATTATTGTCAGCATCTAATGCAGTCATTAGCCAAAACTCTCACTCACTTCTACCCCTTAGCAGGAAGATGGAGTAAAGGCCATGACATGATCCAATGCACTGACGATGGAGCTGAGTTCGTGACGGCCCGAGTCAAATGTTCATTATCGCAGATTTTTGAACACCCAGATCCCGAGATGCTAACAGGGCTCGTCCCAGCAATTGGTCAACCTGACGGTGATGGTGATGGTGTTTCCACGAGGCTCCCGCTGCTTGCTGTGCAAGCCAACTTGTTCGACTGTGGAGGAATAGCAATAGGATTGAAAATGTCACATAGGATTGTTGATGGAACCACAGCTAGCACCTTCATCAGTTGTTGGGCCAAAACAGCACTTGATGGTGGTGACAGTCATCAGGTACCTTTCATGGTCCCAAAATTTGATGCGGCGTCTTATTTTCCACCACTAGATTTCTTAAACTCATCACAGCCATCACCATCACCACCCGAGATGGTGGACATCAAGTACATAACAAAAAGGTTTGTTTTTGATGCCCCAAAGATTGCCACCCTCCAATCAAATTTGGCCAGCGCATTGGCACCTCATGCACCGACTCGTGTCCTTGTACTTTCAGCACTCATTTGGAAATGTGCTATGGAAGCATTATCCAAATCATCAAACATACCATTGGGATCAAGACCATCTTCGTTCAAACTAGCTATGGACTTGCGTAGAAGGTTTGAGCCACCCATGTCACAAACCTTGGGTGGGAACGCTGTTGCTAATATATTCGTCATCGCTACACCGTCGTTATTAAAAGGTCAAGAAGAGAGTGATGATGGGACGATAGATCTAAAAGACTTGGTTGTCAAACTCAGGAAAGGGCTTGAACAACAGAACGCAACTTATCCTACAAAACTACCATTTGATTCTAATGAGGCATGGAAAAGGGATCAAGAATATGAAAAGTTGAGAGGGAATGTTGACATGTACCATTTATGCTCTGGAAGTTGGTGTAGGTTTTCTTTTTATGAAGCTGATTTCGGATGGGGAAAGCCGACGTGGGTGAGCATTCCTAGTACTGGAATTAAGGATTTGGTTATTTTTATTGATAAAAGAGATGGCAAGGGAATAGAAGCGTTGGTGAGTGTGAGTGAAGAAATCATGGAGCATCTTGAAAGCAACCCGGAGCTGCTTAAATATGCTTCCGTAAATCCAAGCGTCATGTAGCACTAAGTGCTAATTAAGGAAGGTCTGAGTTTAGTTTAATTGGTATTGTTGTGATTCTGTTGTCAGAATAATCAGTTTCAATTCTATTGTAAGAATAATTAGTTGCAATTCTATTGTCAGAATAATCAGTTTCAATTCTATTGTAAGAATAATTAGTTGCAATTCTATTGTCAGAATAATCAGTTTCAATTCCAAAATCTAAATATTGAAGTCGAGTTTTGTTTAATTAGTATTATTGTAATGTGAGAATAATCATTTTGACACACTTTTTAAACCATTGGATTAAATAAGTTTCAATGGCTAGGATTGCATTTGTATGAGTTATCAATTCTTTTAAAACATTTAATATACTTTGGGAAACGTGCTTCTTTTTGTTTGTTTTTTTCCTTCTATTAAATGCTAATAAGGAAGAGGAAGGATGCATATGTGCTGCGAGAGGGATAAAATGGTTAGAGGACCAATATGGAGTTTTGTTGATCTTTTGGCCGGTTCCATTCGTTTTCCGGCAAGTTCTCATAAGGAGCAGAGTTCAGAGGGAGGGAGGGAGAGAGAGATAAGGGGAGATGGGGTGGGGAAGAAATCGGTAAAGGAGAAAGAACATTGTATAATGGGGTGTATCCAATTCTAACTTTAATGTAGAGAGATTACAAACCTTGTGGACTGTGCTGTAACTTCATGTCTCAGTAAATAAATAAATAATTTTTGCAAATGATAATTGCTAAATCGTTGGATTATGAAAGATTTAACGATTGAAAAAAAGAGTGTTAAAATGTGTGATTTTTTGTGTGTCCCATTATCGTGACTTATATATATAAGGGGTAGATCCGTGGCACCGTAAATTTGACACAATTTTTTAACCATTAGGTTAGGCTACAATGAATAGTTAAGATTAAACAAATTAATTCTTTTCTTTAAATAATTATGTGTTTAAATTAATTTTAATTAACTTACTATAATATTTTATCTCTCTTCATTTATGTTTTCCCAACTTCTTCTTCATGCCTTTACTTCTGCTTTTTCTTCTTCTTCCAAATCTTCTTTCTACCTTTGACAATTTCTCTATCACTACTTGCACTAAACAAAGAGTAGCTCTTCTCCCTCCCATATTTCACATGTTAGCCATTATTTTTTTATACAAAAAATATTCTACATTAATTTAATCTAAATTTCAGCTAGGAATTGAGCCACATGCATGCCTGCCAAGGCCGTGGCTCCATGAAAACCCTATTATTTCTTAAGCATCAGTTGCAATATTAGTTAAAATATAACTATATATTCGGGGTGGGCATAAAGACCGGAACACCGAGCAGACAGGACCCACCCCCCCTCCCCCTCCCGAATTTCCCGAAACCCGAGACGAATCCTGTGGAAATTCCGACATCACCCCGATGTCGGACCCAGTCACTAAAACTAAAGTCTCATTTCCCAAAAGGAATAAGGGCACGAGACTTTCTGCCGAAATTTTGGCAGAGTCTCCCTTATAATTTGGACAATCCCATAAAACGCATTTAATATCCACAACTAGCAGTATGCACAAGATAATTTCATGCAATTCACATATTCGGCCTCCGGCCTTCAAATGATCTGAAACTAAACTACCAACAGAGCTCTTAGGTCAACTAATACCTTAACCAAGGCAAATAATAATTTCAAACATAAATATGAATGCCTAATTGCACTTTACATCATCTAGTTTTCAACCGAATTTCAGGACTAATGACAAGGTTAGAACCAATCTCAATAAAACAACATAAATAACATTTAGTATGCGGCTGCACCTAGGTACTATCCTAGGCTACCTACGTACTCTCACTGAGGGATCAAGCCACACGTAGTTCTTTCTACTAAATCCCGATTCCAACCACCTACAAAACCTTTATTCATCTCCCTGTTAGTCACATAATCTCCTCATAAGCGGGAAAATTCAACACCACATATGGGGCCTGTCTCACATGCTAGAAGAATCTCACGACACGTGTGAGACCTAATAATCACGTAAAATCTCCCCATACACCGGAACATCCAACGCCACGTATGGGGTCTGTCAGCACGCAGGAAAATCCAACGTCACGTGCGACCTAACCATCATGTCATCTCCCCATACGCCGAAACATCCAACACCACGTATGGGGTCTGTCCTCAAGCCAGAAAATCCTACGCCACATGGGACCTAACAATCACATAATCTCCCCAGACACAGGAACATCCAACCCGAAGTATAGAGTCTGTCTCAACGTCGAAAAATCCTACGCCACATGAGACCTAACAATCATAAAATCTCCCCATACGTCGGAACATCCAACACCATGAATGGGGTCTGTCAGCACGCCGAAAAATCCTACACGTAACCCAAACCAAAATATCTAAAAATTAAGATTTCTTTATTCTATTCAAAAGACGATTTTGCCCTCGCATATTTTAATGGGGGAAAATTTGACTTTTTAATCGAGAAAGAATTTGGGAATTCCGCTTGCATCGTTGCGTAGAGCACGGCGAAAGCAGTCCGTAGACACGGAGTAGACCCGAATCGGAGTGGTAACGAAGAAGATATGATCAAAATACCGCGAAGGGCAAAATGGTAATTTAGACAAAAAGTCAGATTTTATCTCTTTCTCCCTTCTCTCTCCTCTCTCTCTCTCTCCTCCTCCCGCGTGCGACGCCGTCGCCTCCTCCCCATTTCAGTTCAAGCTCGTTGCCGCCACAGGGCACGGCGACCTCCGCCGTTGGTGCCAATCGCTCCGTCTCGCCGCCGCCTCCCTTCCTCGACTCGTCGCCGGCCTTGAACCGCCGGGAATTGGCCGGAAACTGGCGATTTTCTGCCGATTTTCATCCAGACTTCATCTCCTTCGTTCTCGCTCAATTCTCCACCAAATCGATCGAGTAAGGTATGGTTTCTCAGCTATTTTTCGTGCTCTAACTGATGGTTGGCTGGGTTTTGATCGATTTCACCTCTAGATCACTCGATTTTCAATTTGAAAATTGGCCGAAATTCGACCGCCGTGATCAGCCGTTTCCGATCACTTTTTGGGGTATGTCCAAGAACAAAAGTGACTCCAAATGGGGTGTTTTACCTAGGATAGGAGTTTGGAGTCTTGGTTTCGAGATTTTTCGACGAACCATAATCGCTTTGGACACCTGAAGCTGCCCGCGCGTGTGGCGGCTCGTGGGTGATGGTGGTGGAGTAACTCTGGACAGTTTTGAGATCCTCGTATCGTCACGAGCGCGTAGGATTTCATGGATCTCGATTCGGAGTCCGTTTGAGCCCCGAACAAATTTTCCATATCGCGCGATCCTTGGGTGCAGTGTCGTCCAATCGTCGGATCGCACTGAAATTTGGATATGTCGTACTACATGATTCCAGGATCGTGTAGGATTCGACGGATTACGAATCGGAGTCCCGGATACTCCGAAATCGCGAACCCTGGGGCTAGGTTTTGGATTTTAAGCGATAACGCAATTTTGGCCAATTCGACCATCCGTTTCGGACCAAATTCGCCGAACATAGTTTCTGCTCTGTAAGGAACCTTCAGAGAAGCGCAGATTGGCCATCGGAGATCGTGGACCCCACGGGTCCCGGATCGGCCGGTCTGGTGGTTTATCGCTTATTTAAGCGTCGGGTCTTCCAAAAATGATCTTAGTGTCTGAAAGGGCTACTGTGGGCATAGGAGTAACTTGAAATGAGTGCACATATTTCTAGGAGCCGGGGGCAGGGTGTTTAATTTAAATTCTTTTTATTCAGCAGTTTATTAATTTATTATTCATGGTTAATCAGGCACCAGGGGTCCGATCGACCTGCAGGAGGGACCTTCGAAGGGTCCAGCTAGCTCGGACCATCAGTGAGTGGACTTTTCTTTCTTTAACGGTTTTATGATTATATTTTTCTATTTGATTTTAAATAAGTGTAATAGCATGAATTTTATTGTGAAATTATCTTTATTTTTATAATACTTAGTCCAGCAACAGATTTGAGGTTTTTGAGACAAAATAGTAGTTTAGCTCAGATTTACCAGAGTACAGAGGACATCAGATTTTATCAGAAATAATTATTTTAGAACCACCGTGTACCCATTTGCTTTTGGTGAATACCCTCAGTCGGACCGATGTCTTCGGACATCCAGTCTGATTCAGTTAGTCAGTGCACTTGACTTGCCTCACGAGTTTCGGGGACGCTCGGACCGTGAGTGCCAAGATTTGCTGCTCGGCAGACTTGGTGTCCCGAGACCTGCCAGGATTGCGGCTCGGCTGACTCTGTGTCCCCGAGACCTGCCAGGATTGCGGATCAGGCTGACTGCGGTCCCCTGCATCCTGCCAGAGCGGCTCGAGTCGACTTGGTGTCATCGAGACCTGCCGGCGGATCAGGCTGATCATAGTCCCCTGATTTCGCCAGTTTGAGGCTCGGGTAGGCTGTGTGACGCCCGAGACCTGCTAGGGGAATTGACTGATATTACAGGGGTACAATTAGGTGGTTGTTTCAAAAGATTTTGAGCCCTGTTACGCAGTGATGACTTTCAGTTATTTTATACCAGCTTCTCTGATTTTTCATGCATTAATATCTTTATATTTGACCAGTTATGCAAGTATATTCATCAGCATATTTATTCATGTTTATTGAGTACTTTATGTTGAAATATAGCTAAATTATCGATTTGTATCCCGATTTATTTCAAAACGGGGGTTATTATGTTCTAACTTATTTTTAAGAACCTTATTTTTGTCCACTCACACCTTTAAACTTGTTTTCTCCCCCAGGCCGTAGAAGTACGAAGGAAACCACTCGGGCCATCTTCCCAGCCTCCGCACCACCACCAAGTGTAAGATTTCTTTGTAAATTTCTTAAAGTTCTGTAAATTTATAGAAAGGCTCTGATATCTAGTTAAAAACTGAGAAACTGAAGTTGAGATTTGTGTGATTTGAGATATTCTGGCTGTTGGTATGGTTTTGAGCTTGTTTGACAGGTGGAAAACTTTTGGTTTGGTCAAAATACAGGGGAGACTCTGTCGAAATTTCGGCAGAAGTCTAGGGGAAAATTTAAAAGAATTTGAAACGAGAAGGGTAAAAAGGTCATTTGTGCCCGAAATTCGCCAGGTGTCGGACACGCACAGGATTCGGCTCGGATTCCAAAGCGGAGATTGGGTCGGATTAATATCTTCTAGCAAAAAGACAAGTTTGCCCTCACATATTTTAATATATAAAAAGTTGACTTTTTGATCGAGAAAGAATTTGGCAATTCCGCTTCCGCCGTTGCGTAGAACACGGCGAAACGAGTCCGTAGACACGGAGTAGACTCGAATCGGAGTTGTAACGAAGAAAATACGATCAAATACCGCGAAGGGCAAAATGGTAATTTGGCCAAAAAGTCAGATTTTTATCCCTCTCCTTCTTCTCTCTCCTCATTTCTCTCTCCTCTCTCTCTCTCTTCCCGATTCCCGCGAGCAGCCCGACCTTTCCTCCTTCCAGACGTCGCCACGGCCGCCACACTTAGAGCCGATCTCCGTCATTGGTACCAAACGAACCACAACTCGACCGCCGTCATTTCCTGACCCGTCGCCGCCGTTGCCGTGGCCGGAGCTCGCCGGAATCTGCCATTGTTTGCCGATTTCCAGTTCAAACTTCCAGCTCATTTTTCTCCTTCAATTCTCCACCAAATCTATCGAGTAAGGTATGGTTTCTCATCTATTTTTCATGTTCTAGATGATGGATGTATGGGTTTCGATCGATTTTAGCTCTAACACGTTCGATTTTCGACTTGAAATTTGGCCGAAACTTCGGCCGCCGTGATCTACTGTTTTCGGTCACTTTTTGGGGTATGTCCAAGAACAAAAGTGACTCTAAATGGGGTGTTTTACCTAGGATAGGAGTTTGGAGTCTTGATTCCGAGCTTTTCCGGGAGGCAAAAATCGCTTTGGACACCCGAATCTGCCCGCGCGTGAGGCAGCACGTGGGCGAGGGTGGTGAAGTAATTCTATGCAGTTTTGTGATCCTCGTGTTGTCACGAGCGCGTAGGATTTCGCGGATCTCGATTCGGAGTCCGTTTGATCCCCGAACGGATTTTCCATATCGCGCGATCCTTGGGTGCAGTGTCGTCTAATAGTCGGATCGCACTGAATTTTGGATATGTCGTACTACATGATTCCAGAATCGTGTAGGATTCGACGGATTGTGAATCGGAGTCCCGGATACTCCGAAATCGCGAACCCTGGATCTAGGGTTTAAATTTTAAGCGATAACGCCATTTTGGCCAATCCGACCGTCCGTTTCGGACCAAACTCGCGGAACATGGTTTCTTCTCTATGAGGAACCTTCAGAGAAGCTCAGATTGACCATCGGAGACCATGGACCCACGGGGTCCCGGATCGACTGGTCTGGTGGTTTATCGCTTAGTTAAGCGTCGGGTCTTCCAAAACTGATCTAAGTGTCTGAAAAGCCAAAGTAGGCATGGACGTAACTTTAAAACAAGTGCACGTAATTCTAGGAGCCGGGGGCAGGGTGTTTAATTTAAGGGAAATAAGCTGATATAATCACTTTTCAAAAGTGGTATTCTGAAATAATCAGCTTACAAATTGTGTTCTCAAATAATCACTTGTGAACGTGAAATGACCAAACTGCCCTCCATATAAAAGCACATGTATCAACCCGTTATTGGCCTTTTTCTGAAAGGGAACTTGTCTGAACTCAGCTCAACTCTCTCTCCTCTGTGTTGGAAGGTTGGCAAAAATTGGGGGAACTCCAGGTTGCGAGACATGTTCCCACTGAGCAATCCAGTTCGCAACCCATCCATCGTCCTAACCCAGATGTCCTCAAACTTGGGACCCTAGTTTGGGCGCAGCGAAGCCGGAAGGCACGGCGTCCATTGTTGACCTCCCGATCGAGCTGACTGCTGCGATTCCACAGAGAAGGGAAAGTGGCGACTTCCGGTGTCGTTGTGAACGGATGTGAGTTGTGATATTGGTTTGGTAGTGTATGTGTATTATGAAATCGTTCAGCCCCTTTCACCACAGAGGGCATAAAAGCTTAAATTTTCAGTTTGCACTTGTTGTGATATGTTGAAATTCATAGTTTGTGATATTATCTGCAGTGGGATCTGTCTGGTGAAGTTGAATTTTGTTTAAAATTGACTGAATGCGTGTATAATGTAGTGCAATGTGTTTGATAATGGTGAAAATAACAGCACACAAAAAAATCATAGGTTAACTTTGTCTGGCCTACAAATTTGTAAATACGGCTAGTGTTAGGCTCAATTTAGATGCTAATGTGGGGAATTTATTGGCATTCTGGGTTTGTTTTGGTAAGAAGTATAGTTTGTGTGTTTTGGTTTCGAATTTGGTAATTCAGCTTGTACTACATTATACGCTTTCTGCTTCCCTGATCCTTTTGTTGAAGGTGTTTACATTTGTGCAAAAGACTTGGAGGGTTAGAGGGTTCATATTTCTGCCATTGTATGTGTATGTTAGTTTGTTAATAACTTGGAACCCACAGATATCATCTTCAAAATCAGAGAAAAAACAAAAAGGAATAAAAGTTAATTGTTGAAGCAGCTACAATTAACTTTTGAAGATTTGAGGATTTAGAAGATGATATGTGTAGTGGAATGATTGTTGTGCATGTTTTTATTCATCTATTTTGTATTTTTTAGTGTTATGAATCGGTGTAGTAATTATTTATGTTTTTTGCAGAAATGGATACAGTTGGAATTTTGGTATGCTACAATGGAAATTGGGTTAAGAAGGATAACATTGAGAGTTATGAAGGTGGGGAGGCTAAAGGCATAATAGTG